>NW_027660109.1:0-331000 GCF_963210335.1 Falco punctatus
GTCTTAGGGATAAGTCTTTGAATTAAGTCTTCAGGTTTTGTCTTAAGGTTTAACCTTAAGTTTAAGTCATAGGGTTAAGTCTTAGGGTTAAGTATTGAGTGTAAATCTTAAGGTTACGCTTTAAGGTTAAGTCTTAATGGTACATCTTCAAGTGAAGTCTTAGCATTAAGACTTAGGGTTAAATCCCAGGGTTAAATTTCAAGGTAAAGTCTCAAGGTTAAGTCTCAGGGTTACGTGGTCAAGTTGTGTCTTAGGATTCAGTCTTAGGGTTAAGTTTTGAAGTTAAACTTGAGGTTAAGTCTTAGGGTTAAGTCTCAGGATTATGTCTTAGGGATAAGTCTTAAGTTTAAACCTTAAGCTTAAGTCTTAGGGTTAAGCCTTAAGGTTAAGTGTCAGGGTTAATTCCTAAAGGTTAAGTCTTAAGTTTACATCTCATAGATTGAGTCTTAGGGTTAATTAAGTCTTAAGTTTACATCTCATAGATTGAGTCTTAGGGTTAAGTCTTCATCTTAAGTCTTAGAGTACAATCTTGAGGATAAGTCTTATGGTTAAGTCTCAGGGTTAAGTCTTAATGTTAAGTCTTAAGGTTGAGCCTTAGGGTTAAGCCTTAGAGTTATGTCTTGGGGATAAGTCTTAGGGCTAAGTCTCAGGATTAAGTATCAAGGTTAAAGCTCAAGGATAAGTCTCAGGGCTACGTTTTAGGGTTAAGTCTTGAGGTTAAATCTTAGGTTTAAGTCTCAGTTTTCAGTTTTAGGGATAAGTCTTATGGATAAATTTCACGACTAAGTCTCAGGGCTGAGTCTTAAGGTTAAAACTTAACCTGAAGTCTTAGGGTTAAGTCTTATGGTTAAATCTTAATGTTAAATCGTAATTTTAAGTCTTAGCGTTCAGTCTAAAGTTTAAATCACAAGCTGAAGTCTTAGGGTTAACTCTTTAGAGTTACGTCTTGGGGATAAGTCTTAGGGTTAAGTCTTAACGTTTCAGTCCTAAGGTTAACTCTTAGGGTTAAATCTGTAAGGTCAACACTTAAGGTTAACTCTTAGGGTTAAGTTTAGGGTTAAGCCTTAAGGTTACATCTTCAAGTTAAATATTAAGGTTAAGTCTTAGGGTTATTTCTTAAGTTTAAGTCTGAGGGTTATATCTGAGCGTTCATTAGGAAGTTGAAGTCTTAGAGTTCATTCTCAGGGTTAAGTCTTCAAGTTACTTCTTAAGGTTGAGACTTAGGGTTAAGTTTTAAGGTTAAGTCCGAATGTTACATCTTAAAGTTAAGTCTTAGGGTTAAATCTCAGTGTTAAGTCTCAAGGTTAGGTCTCAGGGTAGAAGTCGTAAGGTTGTGTCTTAATGTTCAGTCTTATTGTTAAGTCTTAAAAGTTATATTTTAGGGTTCAGTCTTAGGGTTAAATTTTAAGGTTAAGTCTTCAGGTGAAGTCTTATGGCTTGAGTCTTAGGGTTAAGTCTAAAGTTTAATTCATAAGTTGAAGTCTTAGACTTAAGTCTTGGGGCTAAGTCTTAGGGTTAAGTCTTAAATCTTAGGTTTAAGTCTCAGTGTTGAGTCTTAGGGATAAGTCTTTGAATTAAGTCTTCAGGTTTTGTCTTAAGGTTTAACCTTAAGTTTAAGTCATAGGGTTAAGTCTTAGGGTTAAGTATTGAGTGTAAATCTTAAGGTTACGCTTTAAGGTTAAGTCTTAATGGTACATCTTCAAGTTAAGTCTTAGCATTAAGACTTAGGGTTAAATCCCAGGGTTAAATTTCAAGGTAAAGTCTCAAGGTTAAGTCTCAGGGTTACGTGGTCAAGTTGTGTCTTAGGATTCAGTCTTAGGGTTAAGTTTTGAAGTTAAACTTGAGGTTAAGTCTTAGGGTTAAGTCTCAGGATTATGTCTTAGGGATAAGTCTTAAGTTTAAACCTTAAGCTTAAGTCTTAGGGTTAAGCCTTAAGGTTAAGTGTCAGGGTTAATTCCTAAAGGTTAAGTCTTAAGTTTACATCTCATAGATTGAGCCTTAGGGTTAATTAAGTCTTAAGTTTACATCTCATAGATTGAGTCTTAGGGTTAAGTCTTCATCTTAAGTCTTAGAGTACAATCTTGAGGATAAGTCTTATGGTTAAGTCTCAGGGTTAAGTCTTAATGTTAAGTCTTAAGGTTGAGCCTTAAGGTTAAGTCTTAGGGTTAAGCCTTAGAGTTATGTCTTGGGGATAAGTCTTAGGGCTAAGTCTCAGGATTAAGTATCAAGGTTAAAGCTCAAGGATAAGTCTCAGGGCTACGTTTTAGGGTTAAGTCTTGAGGTTAAATCTTAGGTTTAGGTCTCAGTTTTCAGTTTTAGGGATAAGTCTTATGGATAAATTTCACGACTAAGTCTCAGGGCTGAGTCTTAAGGTTAAAACTTAACCTGAAGTCTTAGGGTTAAGTCTTATGGTTAAATCTTAATGTTAAATCGTAATTTTAAGTCTTAGCGTTCAGTCTAAAGTTTAAATCACAAGCTGAAGTCTTAGGGTTAACTCTTTAGAGTTACGTCTTGGGGATAAGTCTTAGGGTTAAGTCTTAACGTTTCAGTCCTAAGGTTAACTCTTAGGGTTAAATCTGTAAGGTCAACACTTAAGGTTAACTCTTAGGGTTAAGTTTAGGGTTAAGCCTTAAGGTTACATCTTCAAGTTAAATATTAAGGTTAAGTCTTAGGGTTATTTCTTAAGTTTAAGTCTGAGGGTTATATCTGAGCGTTCATTATTAAGTTGAAGTCTTAGAGTTCATTCTCAGGGTTAAGTCTTCAAGTTACTTCTTAAGGTTGAGGCTTAGGGTTAAGTTTTAAGGTTAAGTCCGAATGTTACATCTTAAAGTTAAGTCTTAGGGTTAAATCTCAGTGTTAAGTCTCAAGGTTAGGTCTCAGGGTAGAAGTCGTAAGGTTGTGTCTTAATGTTCAGTCTTATTGTTAAGTCTTAAAAGTTATATTTTAGGGTTCAGTCTTAGGGTTAAATTTTAAGGTTAAGTCTTCAGGTGAAGTCTTATGGCTTGAGTCTTAGGGTTAAGTCTAAAGTTTAATTCATAACTTGAAGTCTTAGACTTAAGTCTTGGGGCTAAGTCTTAGGGTTAAGTCTTAAATCTTAGGTTTAAGTCTCAGTGTTGAGTCTTAGGGATAAGTCTTTGAATTAAGTCTTCAGGTTTTGTCTTAAGGTTTAACCTTAAGTTTAAGTCATAGGGTTAAGTCTTAGGGTTAAGTATTGAGTGTAAATCTTAAGGTTACGCTTTAAGGTTAAGTCTTAATGGTACATCTTCAAGTTAAGTCTTAGCATTAAGACTTAGGGTTAAATCCCAGGGTTAAATTTCAAGGTAAAGTCTCAAGGTTAAGTCTCAGGGTTACGTGGTCAAGTTGTGTCTTAGGATTCAGTCTTAGGGTTAAGTTTTGAAGTTAAACTTGAGGTTAAGTCTTAGGGTTAAGTCTCAGGATTATGTCTTAGGGATAAGTCTTAAGTTTAAACCTTAAGCTTAAGTCTTAGGGTTAAGCCTTAAGGTTAAGTGTCAGGGTTAATTCCTAAAGGTTAAGTCTTAAGTTTACATCTCATAGATTGAGCCTTAGGGTTAATTAAGTCTTAAGTTTACATCTCATAGATTGAGTCTTAGGGTTAAGTCTTCATCTTAAGTCTTAGGGTTAAGTCTTAGAGTACAATCTTGAGGATAAGTCTTATGGTTAAGTCTCAGGGTTAAGTCTTAATGTTAAGTCTTAAGGTTGAGCCTTAGGGTTAAGCCTTAGAGTTATGTCTTGGGGATAAGTCTTAGGGCTAAGTCTCAGGATTAAGTATCAAGGTTAAAGCTCAAGGATAAGTCTCAGGGCTACGTTTTAGGGTTAAGTCTTGAGGTTAAATCTTAGGTTTAAGTCTCAGTTTTCAGTTTTAGGGATAAGTCTTATGGATAAATTTCACGACTAAGTCTCAGGGCTGAGTCTTCAGGTTAAAACTTAACCTGAAGTCTTAGGGTTAAGTCTTATGGTTAAATCTTAATGTTAAATCGTAATTTTAAGTCTTAGCGTTCAGTCTAAAGTTTAAATCACAAGCTGAAGTCTTAGGGTTAACTCTTTAGAGTTACGTCTTGGGGATAAGTCTTAGGGTTAAGTCTTAACGTTTCAGTCCTAAGGTTAACTCTTAGGGTTAAATCTGTAAGGTCAACACTTAAGGTTAACTCTTAGGGTTAAGTTTAGGGTTAAGCCTTAAGGTTACATCTTCAAGTTAAATATTAAGGTTAAGTCTTAGGGTTATTTCTTAAGTTTAAGTCTGAGGGTTATATCTGAGCGTTCATTATTAAGTTGAAGTCTTAGAGTTCATTCTCAGGGTTAAGTCTTCAAGTTACTTCTTAAGGTTGAGACTTAGGGTTAAGTTTAAAGGTTAAGTCCGAATGTTACATCTTAAAGTTAAGTCTTAGGGTTAAATCTCAGTGTTAAGTCTCAAGGTTAGGTCTCAGGGTAGAAGTCGTAAGGTTGTGTCTTAATGTTCAGTCTTATTGTTAAGTCTTAAAAGTTATATTTTAGGGTTCAGTCTTAGGGTTAAATTTTAAGGTTAAGTCTTCAGGTGAAGTCTTATGGCTTGAGTCTTAGGGTTAAGTCTAAAGTTTAATTCATAAGTTTAAGTCTTAGACTTAAGTCTTGGGGCTAAGTCTTAGGGTTAAGTCTTAAATCTTAGGTTTAAGTCTCAGTGTTGAGTCTTAGGGATAAGTCTTTGAATTAAGTCTTCAGGTTTTGTCTTAAGGTTTAACCTTAAGTTTAAGTCATAGGGTTAAGTCTTAGGGTTAAGTATTGAGTGTAAATCTTAAGGTTACGCTTTAAGGTTAAGTCTTAATGGTACATCTTCAAGTTAAGTCTTAGCATTAAGACTTAGGGTTAAATCCCAGGGTTAAATTTCAAGGTAAAGTCTCAAGGTTAAGTCTCAGGGTTACGTGGTCAAGTTGTGTCTTAGGATTCAGTCTTAGGGTTAAGTTTTGAAGTTAAACTTGAGGTTAAGTCTTAGGGTTAAGTCTCAGGATTATGTCTTAGGGATAAGTCTTAAGTTTAAACCTTAAGCTTAAGTCTTAGGGTTAAGCCTTAAGGTTAAGTGTCAGGGTTAATTCCTAAAGGTTAAGTCTTAAGTTTACATCTCATAGATTGAGTCTTAGGGTTAATTAAGTCTTAAGTTTACATCTCATAGATTGAGTCTTAGGGTTAAGTCTTCATCTTAAGTCTTAGGGTTAAGTCTTAGAGTACAATCTTGAGGATAAGTCTTATGGTTAAGTCTCAGGGTTAAGTCTTAATGTTAAGTCTTAAGGTTGAGCCTTAAGGTTAAGTCTTAGGGTTAAGCCTTAGAGTTATGTCTTGGGGATAAGTCTTAGGGCTAAGTCTCAGGATTAAGTATCAAGGTTAAAGCTCAAGGATAAGTCTCAGGGCTACGTTTTAGGGTTAAGTCTTGAGGTTAAATCTTAGGTTTAAGTCTCAGTTTTCAGTTTTAGGGATAAGTCTTATGGATAAATTTCACGACTAAGTCTCAGGGTTGAGTCTTAAGGTTAAAACTTAACCTGAAGTCTTAGGGTTAAGTCTTATGGTTAAATCTTAATGTTAAATCGTAATTTTAAGTCTTAGCGTTCAGTCTAAAGTTTAAATCACAAGCTGAAGTCTTAGGGTTAACTCTTTAGAGTTACGTCTTGGGGATAAGTCTTAGGGTTAAGTCTTAACGTTTCAGTCCTAAGGTTAACTCTTAGGGTTAAATCTGTAAGGTCAACACTTAAGGTTAACTCTTAGGGTTAAGTTTAGGGTTAAGCCTTAAGGTTACATCTTCAAGTTAAATATTAAGGTTAAGTCTTAGGGTTATTTCTTAAGTTTAAGTCTGAGGGTTATATCTGAGCGTTCATTATTAAGTTGAAGTCTTAGAGTTCATTCTCAGGGTTAAGTCTTCAAGTTACTTCTTAAGGTTGAGACTTAGGGTTAAGTTTTAAGGTTAAGTCCGAATGTTACATCTTAAAGTTAAGTCTTAGGGTTAAATCTCAGTGTTAAGTCTCAAGGTTAGGTCTCAGGGTAGAAGTCGTAAGGTTGTGTCCTAATGTTCAGTCTTATTGTTAAGTCTTAAAAGTTATATTTTAGGGTTCAGTCTTAGGGTTAAATTTTAAGGTTAAGTCTTCAGGCTAAGTCTTAAGGTGAAGTCTTATGGCTTGAGTCTTAGGGTTAAGTCTAAAGTTTAATTCATATCTTGAAGTCTTAGACTTAAGTCTTGGGGCTAAGTCTTAGGGTTAAGTCTTAAATCTTAGGTTTAAGTCTCAGTGTTGAGTCTTAGGGATAAGTCTTTGAAT
Organism: Falco punctatus; assembly: GCF_963210335.1. Classification (NCBI taxonomy): domain Eukaryota; kingdom Metazoa; phylum Chordata; class Aves; order Falconiformes; family Falconidae; genus Falco; species Falco punctatus. The sequence continues at coordinate 6,297 of NW_027660109.1, forward strand.
TAAGTCTTCAAGTTTTGTCTTAAGGTTTAACCTTAAGTTTAAGTCATAGGGTTAAGTCTTAGGGTTAAGTATTGAGTGTAAATCTTAAGGTTACGCTTTAAGGTTAAGTCTTAATGGTACATCTTCAAGTTAAGTCTTAGCATTAAGACTTAGGGTTAAATCCCAGGGTTAAATTTCAAGGTAAAGTCTCAAGGTTAAGTCTCAGGGTTACGTGGTCAAGTTGTGTCTTAGGATTCAGTCTTAGGGTTAAGTTTTGAAGTTAAACTTGAGGTTAAGTCTTAGGGTTAAGTCTCAGGATTATGTCTTAGGGATAAGTCTTAAGTTTAAACCTTAAGCTTAAGTCTTAGGGTTAAGCCTTAAGGTTAAGTGTCAGGGTTAATTCCTAAAGGTTAAGTCTTAAGTTTACATCTCATAGATTGAGCCTTAGGGTTAATTAAGTCTTAAGTTTACATCTCATAGATTGAGTCTTAGGGTTAAGTCTTCATCTTAAGTCTTAGGGTTAAGTCTTAGAGTACAATCTTGAGGATAAGTCTTATGGTTAAGTCTCAGGGTTAAGTCTTAATGTTAAGTCTTAAGGTTGAGCCTTAGGGTTAAGCCTTAGAGTTATGTCTTGGGGATAAGTCTTAGGGCTAAGTCTCAGGATTAAGTATCAAGGTTAAAGCTCAAGGATAAGTCTCAGGGCTACGTTTTAGGGTTAAGTCTTGAGGTTAAATCTTAGGTTTAAGTCTCAGTTTTCAGTTTTAGGGATAAGTCTTATGGATAAATTTCACGACTAAGTCTCAGGGCTGAGTCTTCAGGTTAAAACTTAACCTGAAGTCTTAGGGTTAAGTCTTATGGTTAAATCTTAATGTTAAATCGTAATTTTAAGTCTTAGCGTTCAGTCTAAAGTTTAAATCACAAGCTGAAGTCTTAGGGTTAACTCTTTAGAGTTACGTCTTGGGGATAAGTCTTAGGGTTAAGTCTTAACGTTTCAGTCCTAAGGTTAACTCTTAGGGTTAAATCTGTAAGGTCAACACTTAAGGTTAACTCTTAGGGTTAAGTTTAGGGTTAAGCCTTAAGGTTACATCTTCAAGTTAAATATTAAGGTTAAGTCTTAGGGTTATTTCTTAAGTTTAAGTCTGAGGGTTATATCTGAGCGTTCATTATGAAGTTGAAGTCTTAGAGTTCATTCTCAGGGTTAAGTCTTCAAGTTACTTCTTAAGGTTGAGACTTAGGGTTAAGTTTGAAGGTTAAGTCCGAATGTTACATCTTAAAGTTAAGTCTTAGGGTTAAATCTCAGTGTTAAGTCTCAAGGTTAGGTCTCAGGGTAGAAGTCGTAAGGTTGTGTCTTAATGTTCAGTCTTATTGTTAAGTCTTAAAAGTTATATTTTAGGGTTCAGTCTTAGGGTTAAATTTTAAGGTTAAGTCTTTAGGTGAAGTCTTATGGCTTGAGTCTTAGGGTTAAGTCTAAAGTTTAATTCATAACTTGAAGTCTTAGACTTAAGTCTTGGGGCTAAGTCTTAGGGTTAAGTCTTAAATCTTAGGTTTAAGTCTCAGTGTTGAGTCTTAGGGATAAGTCTTTGAATTAAGTCTTCAGGTTTTGTCTTAAGGTTTAACCTTAAGTTTAAGTCATAGGGTTAAGTCTTAGGGTTAAGTATTGAGTGTAAATCTTAAGGTTACGCTTTAAGGTTAAGTCTTAATGGTACATCTTCAAGTTAAGTCTTAGCATTAAGACTTAGGGTTAAATCCCAGGGTTAAATTTCAAGGTAAAGTCTCAAGGTTAAGTCTCAGGGTTACGTGGTCAAGTTGTGTCTTAGGATTCAGTCTTAGGGTTAAGTTTTGAAGTTAAACTTGAGGTTAAGTCTTAGGGTTAAGTCTCAGGATTATGTCTTAGGGATAAGTCTTAAGTTTAAACCTTAAGCTTAAGTCTTAGGGTTAAGCCTTAAGGTTAAGTGTCAGGGTTAATTCCTAAAGGTTAAGTCTTAAGTTTACATCTCATAGATTGAGTCTTAGGGTTAATTAAGTCTTAAGTTTACATCTCATAGATTGAGTCTTAGGGTTAAGTCTTCATCTTAAGTCTTAGGGTTAAGTCTTAGAGTACAATCTTGAGGATAAGTCTTATGGTTAAGTCTCAGGGTTAAGTCTTAATGTTAAGTCTTAAGGTTGAGCCTTAAGGTTAAGTCTTAGAGTTATGTCTTGGGGATAAGTCTTAGGGCTAAGTCTCAGGATTAAGTATCAAGGTTAAAGCTCAAGGATAAGTCTCAGGGCTACGTTTTAGGGTTAAGTCTTGAGGTTAAATCTTAGGTTTAAGTCTCAGTTTTCAGTTTTAGGGATAAGTCTTATGGATAAATTTCACGACTAAGTCTCAGGGTTGAGTCTTAAGGTTAAAACTTAACCTGAAGTCTTAGGGTTAAGTCTTATGGTTAAATCTTAATGTTAAATCGTAATTTTAAGTCTTAGCGTTCAGTCTAAAGTTTAAATCACAAGCTGAAGTCTTAGGGTTAACTCTTTAGAGTTACGTCTTGGGGATAAGTCTTAGGGTTAAGTCTTAACGTTTCAGTCCTAAGGTTAACTCTTAGGGTTAAATCTGTAAGGTCAACACTTAAGGTTAACTCTTAGGGTTAAGTTTAGGGTTAAGCCTTAAGGTTACATCTTCAAGTTAAATATTAAGGTTAAGTCTTAGGGTTATTTCTTAAGTTTAAGTCTGAGGGTTATATCTGAGCGTTCATTATTAAGTTGAAGTCTTAGAGTTCATTCTCAGGGTTAAGTCTTCAAGTTACTTCTTAAGGTTGAGACTTAGGGTTAAGTTTGAAGGTTAAGTCCGAATGTTACATCTTAAAGTTAAGTCTTAGGGTTAAATCTCAGTGTTAAGTCTCAAGGTTAGGTCTCAGGGTAGAAGTCGTAAGGTTGTGTCCTAATGTTCAGTCTTATTGTTAAGTCTTAAAAGTTATATTTTAGGGTTCAGTCTTAGGGTTAAATTTTAAGGTTAAGTCTTCAGGCTAAGTCTTAAGGTGAAGTCTTATGGCTTGAGTCTTAGGGTTAAGTCTAAAGTTTAATTCATAAGTTTAAGTCTTAGACTTAAGTCTTGGGGCTAAGTCTTAGGGTTAAGTCTTAAATCTTAGGTTTAAGTCTCAGTGTTGAGTCTTAGGGATAAGTCTTTGAATTAAGTCTTCAGGTTTTGTCTTAAGGTTTAACCTTAATTTTAAGTCATAGGGTTAAGTCTTAGGGTTAAGTATTGAGTGTAAATCTTAAGGTTACGCTTTAAGGTTAAGTCTTAATGGTACATCTTCAAGTGAAGTCTTAGCATTAAGACTTAGGGTTAAATCCCAGGGTTAAATTTCAAGGTAAAGTCTCAAGGTTAAGTCTCAGGGTTACGTGGTCAAGTTGTGTCTTAGGATTCAGTCTTAGGGTTAAGTTTTGAAGTTAACCTTGAGGTTAAGTCTTAGGGTTAAGTCTCAGGATTATGTCTTAGGGATAAGTCTTAAGTTTAAACCTTAAGCTTAAGTCTTAGGGTTAAGCCTTAAGGTTAAGTGTCAGGGTTAATTCCTAAAGGTTAAGTCTTAAGTTTACATCTCATAGATTGAGCCTTAGGGTTAATTAAGTCTTAAGTTTACATCTCATAGATTGAGTCTTAGGGTTAAGTCTTCATCTTAAGTCTTAGGGTTAAGTCTTAGAGTACAATCTTGAGGATAAGTCTTATGGTTAAGTCTCAGGGTTAAGTCTTAATGTTAAGTCTTAAGGTTGAGCCTTAGGGTTAAGCCTTAGAGTTATGTCTTGGGGATAAGTCTTAGGGCTAAGTCTCAGGATTAAGTATCAAGGTTAAAGCTCAAGGATAAGTCTCAGGGCTACGTTTTAGGGTTAAGTCTTGAGGTTAAATCTTAGGTTTAAGTCTCAGTTTTCAGTTTTAGGGATAAGTCTTATGGATAAATTTCACGACTAAGTCTCAGGGCTGAGTCTTAAGGTTAAAACTTAACCTGAAGTCTTAGGGTTAAGTCTTATGGTTAAATCTTAATGTTAAATCGTAATTTTAAGTCTTAGCGTTCAGTCTAAAGTTTAAATCACAAGCTGAAGTCTTAGGGTTAACTCTTTAGAGTTACGTCTTGGGGATAAGTCTTAGGGTTAAGTCTTAACGTTTCAGTCCTAAGGTTAACTCTTAGGGTTAAATCTGTAAGGTCAACACTTAAGGTTAACTCTTAGGGTTAAGTTTAGGGTTAAGCCTTAAGGTTACATCTTCAAGTTAAATATTAAGGTTAAGTCTTAGGGTTATTTCTTAAGTTTAAGTCTGAGGGTTATATCTGAGCGTTCATTATTAAGTTGAAGTCTTAGAGTTCATTCTCAGGGTTAAGTCTTCAAGTTACTTCTTAAGGTTGAGACTTAGGGTTAAGTTTGAAGGTTAAGTCCGAATGTTACATCTTAAAGTTAAGTCTTAGGGTTAAATCTCAGTGTTAAGTCTCAAGGTTAGGTCTCAGGGTAGAAGTCGTAAGGTTGTGTCTTAATGTTCAGTCTTATTGTTAAGTCTTAAAAGTTATATTTTAGGGTTCAGTCTTAGGGTTAAATTTTAAGGTTAAGTCTTTAGGTGAAGTCTTATGGCTTGAGTCTTAGGGTTAAGTCTAAAGTTTAATTCATAACTTGAAGTCTTAGACTTAAGTCTTGGGGCTAAGTCTTAGGGTTAAGTCTTAAATCTTAGGTTTAAGTCTCAGTGTTGAGTCTTAGGGATAAGTCTTTGAATTAAGTCTTCAGGTTTTGTCTTAAGGTTTAACCTTAAGTTTAAGTCATAGGGTTAAGTCTTAGGGTTAAGTATTGAGTGTAAATCTTAAGGTTACGCTTTAAGGTTAAGTCTTAATGGTACATCTTCAAGTTAAGTCTTAGCATTAAGACTTAGGGTTAAATCCCAGGGTTAAATTTCAAGGTAAAGTCTCAAGGTTAAGTCTCAGGGTTACGTGGTCAAGTTGTGTCTTAGGATTCAGTCTTAGGGTTAAGTTTTGAAGTTAAACTTGAGGTTAAGTCTTAGGGTTAAGTCTCAGGATTATGTCTTAGGGATAAGTCTTAAGTTTAAACCTTAAGCTTAAGTCTTAGGGTTAAGCCTTAAGGTTAAGTGTCAGGGTTAATTCCTAAAGGTTAAGTCTTAAGTTTACATCTCATAGATTGAGTCTTAGGGTTAATTAAGTCTTAAGTTTACATCTCATAGATTGAGTCTTAGGGTTAAGTCTTCATCTTAAGTCTTAGGGTTAAGTCTTAGAGTACAATCTTGAGGATAAGTCTTATGGTTAAGTCTCAGGGTTAAGTCTTAAGGTTGAGCCTTAAGGTTAAGTCTTAGGGTTAAGCCTTAGAGTTATGTCTTGGGGATAAGTCTTAGGGCTAAGTCTCAGGATTAAGTATCAAGGTTAAAGCTCAAGGATAAGTCTCAGGGCTACGTTTTAGGGTTAAGTCTTGAGGTTAAATCTTAGGTTTAAGTCTCAGTTTTCAGTTTTAGGGATAAGTCTTATGGATAAATTTCACGACTAAGTCTCAGGGTTGAGTCTTAAGGTTAAAACTTAACCTGAAGTCTTAGGGTTAAGTCTTATGGTTAAATCTTAATGTTAAATCGTAATTTTAAGTCTTAGCGTTCAGTCTAAAGTTTAAATCACAAGCTGAAGTCTTAGGGTTAACTCTTTAGAGTTACGTCTTGGGGATAAGTCTTAGGGTTAAGTCTTAACGTTTCAGTCCTAAGGTTAACTCTTAGGGTTAAATCTGTAAGGTCAACACTTAAGGTTAACTCTTAGGGTTAAGTTTAGGGTTAAGCCTTAAGGTTACATCTTCAAGTTAAATATTAAGGTTAAGTCTTAGGGTTATTTCTTAAGTTTAAGTCTGAGGGTTATATCTGAGCGTTCATTATTAAGTTGAAGTCTTAGAGTTCATTCTCAGGGTTAAGTCTTCAAGTTACTTCTTAAGGTTGAGACTTAGGGTTAAGTTTGAAGGTTAAGTCCGAATGTTACATCTTAAAGTTAAGTCTTAGGGTTAAATCTCAGTGTTAAGTCTCAAGGTTAGGTCTCAGGGTAGAAGTCGTAAGGTTGTGTCTTAATGTTCAGTCTTATTGTTAAGTCTTAAAAGTTATATTTTAGGGTTCAGTCTTAGGGTTAAATTTTAAGGTTAAGTCTTCAGGCTAAGTCTTAAGGTGAAGTCTTATGGCTTGAGTCTTAGGGTTAAGTCTAAAGTTTAATTCATAAGTTTAAGTCTTAGACTTAAGTCTTGGGGCTAAGTCTTAGGGTTAAGTCTTAAATCTTAGGTTTAAGTCTCAGTGTTGAGTCTTAGGGATAAGTCTTTGAATTAAGTCTTCAGGTTTTGTCTTAAGGTTTAACCTTAATTTTAAGTCATAGGGTTAAGTCTTAGGGTTAAGTATTGAGTGTAAATCTTAAGGTTACGCTTTAAGGTTAAGTCTTAATGGTACATCTTCAAGTTAAGTCTTAGCATTAAGACTTAGGGTTAAATCCCAGGGTTAAATTTCAAGGTAAAGTCTCAAGGTTAAGTCTCAGGGTTACGTGGTCAAGTTGTGTCTTAGGATTCAGTCTTAGGGTTAAGTTTTGAAGTTAAACTTGAGGTTAAGTCTTAGGGTTAAGTCTCAGGATTATGTCTTAGGGATAAGTCTTGAGTTTAAACCTTAAGCTTAAGTCTTAGGGTTAAGCCTTAAGGTTAAGTGTCAGGGTTAATTCCTAAAGGTTAAGTCTTAAGTTTACATCTCATAGATTGAGCCTTAGGGTTAATTAAGTCTTAAGTTTACATCTCATAGATTGAGTCTTAGGGTTAAGTCTTCATTTTAAGTCTTAGGGTTAAGTCTTAGAGTACAATCTTGAGGATAAGTCTTATGGTTAAGTCTCAGGGTTAAGTCTTAATGTTAAGTCTTAAGGTTGAGCCTTAAGGTTAAGTCTTAGGGTTAAGCCTTAGAGTTATGTCTTGGGGATAAGTCTTAGGGCTAAGTCTCAGGATTAAGTATCAAGGTTAAAGCTCAAGGATAAGTCTCAGGGCTACGTTTTAGGGTTAAGTCTTGAGGTTAAATCTTAGGTTTAAGTCTCAGTTTTCAGTTTTAGGGATAAGTCTTATGGATAAATTTCACGACTAAGTCTCAGGGCTGAGTCTTAAGGTTAAAACTTAACCTGAAGTCTTAGGGTTAAGTCTTATGGTTAAATCTTAATGTTAAATCGTAATTTTAAGTCTTAGCGTTCAGTCTAAAGTTTAAATCACAAGCTGAAGTCTTAGGGTTAACTCTTTAGAGTTACGTCTTGGGGATAAGTCTTAGGGTTAAGTCTTAACGTTTCAGTCCTAAGGTTAACTCTTAGGGTTAAATCTGTAAGGTCAACACTTAAGGTTAACTCTTAGGGTTAAGTTTAGGGTTAAGCCTTAAGGTTACATCTTCAAGTTAAATATTAAGGTTAAGTCTTAGGGTTATTTCTTAAGTTTAAGTCTGAGGGTTATATCTGAGCGTTCATTATTAAGTTGAAGTCTTAGAGTTCATTCTCAGGGTTAAGTCTTCAAGTTACTTCTTAAGGTTGAGACTTAGGGTTAAGTTTTAAGGTTAAGTCCGAATGTTACATCTTAAAGTTAAGTCTTAGGGTTAAATCTCAGTGTTAAGTCTCAAGGTTAGGTCTCAGGGTAGAAGTCGTAAGGTTGTGTCCTAATGTTCAGTCTTATTGTTAAGTCTTAAAAGTTATATTTTAGGGTTCAGTCTTAGGTTGAAATTTTAAGGTTAAGTCTTTAGGTGAAGTCTTATGGCTTGAGTCTTAGGGTTAAGTCTAAAGTTTAATTCATAAGTTTAAGTCTTAGACATAAGTCTTGGGGCTAAGTCTTAGGGTTAAGTCTTAAATCTTAGGTTTAAGTCTCAGTGTTGAGTCTTAGGGATAAGTCTTTGAATTAAGTCTTCAGGTTTTGTCTTAAGGTTTAACCTTAAGTTTAAGTCATAGGGTTAAGTCTTAGGGTTAAGTATTGAGTGTAAATCTTAAGGTTACGCTTTAAGGTTAAGTCTTAATGGTACATCTTCAAGTTAAGTCTTAGCATTAAGACTTAGGGTTAAATCCCAGGGTTAAATTTCAAGGTAAAGTCTCAAGGTTAAGTCTCAGGGTTACGTGGTCAAGTTGTGTCTTAGGATTCAGTCTTAGGGTTAAGTTTTGAAGTTAACCTTGAGGTTAAGTCTTAGGGTTAAGTCTCAGGATTATGTCTTAGGGATAAGTCTTGAGTTTAAACCTTAAGCTTAAGTCTTAGGGTTAAGCCTTAAGGTTAAGTGTCAGGGTTAATTCCTAAAGGTTAAGTCTTAAGTTTACATCTCATAGATTGAGCCTTAGGGTTAATTAAGTCTTAAGTTTACATCTCATAGATTGAGTCTTAGGGTTAAGTCTTCATCTTAAGTCTTAGGGTTAAGTCTTAGAGTACAATCTTGAGGATAAGTCTTATGGTTAAGTCTCAGGGTTAAGTCTTAAGGTTGAGCCTTAAGGTTAAGTCTTAGGGTTAAGCCTTAGAGTTATGTCTTGGGGATAAGTCTTAGGGCTAAGTCTCAGGATTAAGTATCAAGGTTAAAGCTCAAGGATAAGTCTCAGGGCTACGTTTTAGGGTTAAGTCTTGAGGTTAAATCTTAGGTTTAAGTCTCAGTTTTCAGTTTTAGGGATAAGTCTTATGGATAAATTTCACGACTAAGTCTCAGGGCTGAGTCTTAAGGTTAAAACTTAACCTGAAGTCTTAGGGTTAAGTCTTATGGTTAAATCTTAATGTTAAATCGTAATTTTAAGTCTTAGCGTTCAGTCTAAAGTTTAAATCACAAGCTGAAGTCTTAGGGTTAACTCTTTAGAGTTACGTCTTGGGGATAAGTCTTAGGGTTAAGTCTTAACGTTTCAGTCCTAAGGTTAACTCTTAGGGTTAAATCTGTAAGGTCAACACTTAAGGTTAACTCTTAGGGTTAAGTTTAGGGTTAAGCCTTAAGGTTACATCTTCAAGTTAAATATTAAGGTTAAGTCTTAGGGTTATTTCTTAAGTTTAAGTCTGAGGGTTATATCTGAGCGTTCATTATTAAGTTGAAGTCTTAGAGTTCATTCTCAGGGTTAAGTCTTCAAGTTACTTCTTAAGGTTGAGACTTAGGGTTAAGTTTTAAGGTTAAGTCCGAATGTTACATCTTAAAGTTAAGTCTTAGGGTTAAATCTCAGTGTTAAGTCTCAAGGTTAGGTCTCAGGGTAGGAGTCGTAAGGTTGTGTCTTAATGTTCAGTCTTATTGTTAAGTCTTAAAAGTTATATTTTAGGGTTCAGTCTTAGGGTTAAATTTTAAGGTTAAGTCTTCAGGTGAAGTCTTAAGGTGAAGTCTTATGGCTTGAGTCTTAGGGTTAAGTCTAAAGTTTAATTCATAAGTTTAAGTCTTAGACTTAAGTCTTGGGGCTAAGTCTTAGGGTTAAGTCTTAAATCTTAGGTTTAAGTCTCAGTGTTGAGTCTTAGGGATAAGTCTTTGAATTAAGTCTTCAGGTTTTGTCTTAAGGTTTAACCTTAAGTTTAAGTCATAGGGTTAAGTCTTAGGGTTAAGTATTGAGTGTAAATCTTAAGGTTACGCTTTAAGGTTAAGTCTTAATGGTACATCTTCAAGTTAAGTCTTAGCATTAAGACTTAGGGTTAAATCCCAGGGTTAAATTTCAAGGTAAAGTCTCAAGGTTAAGTCTCAGGGTTACGTGGTCAAGTTGTGTCTTAGGATTCAGTCTTAGGGTTAAGTTTTGAAGTTAAACTTGAGGTTAAGTCTTAGGGTTAAGTCTCAGGATTATGTCTTAGGGATAAGTCTTAAGTTTAAACCTTAAGCTTAAGTCTTAGGGTTAAGCCTTAAGGTTAAGTGTCAGGGTTAATTCCTAAAGGTTAAGTCTTAAGTTTACATCTCATAGATTGAGCCTTAGGGTTAATTAAGTCTTAAGTTTACATCTCATAGATTGAGTCTTAGGGTTAAGTCTTCATCTTAAGTCTTAGGGTTAAGTCTTAGAGTACAATCTTGAGGATAAGTCTTATGGTTAAGTCTTAAGGTTGAGCCTTAAGGTTAAGTCTTAGGGTTAAGCCTTAGAGTTATGTCTTGGGGATAAGTCTTAGGGCTAAGTCTCAGGATTAAGTATCAAGGTTAAAGCTCAAGGATAAGTCTCAGGGCTACGTTTTAGGGTTAAGTCTTCAGGTTAAATCTTAGGTTTAAGTCTCAGTTTTCAGTTTTAGGGATAAGTCTTATGGATAAATTTCACGACTAAGTCTCAGGGTTGAGTCTTAAGGTTAAAACTTAACCTGAAGTCTTAGGGTTAAGTCTTATGGTTAAATCTTAATGTTAAATCGTAATTTTAAGTCTTAGCGTTCAGTCTAAAGTTTAAATCACAAGCTGAAGTCTTAGGGTTAACTCTTTAGAGTTACGTCTTGGGGATAAGTCTTAGGGTTAAGTCTTAACGTTTCAGTCCTAAGGTTAACTCTTAGGGTTAAATCTGTAAGGTCAACACTTAAGGTTAACTCTTAGGGTTAAGTTTAGGGTTAAGCCTTAAGGTTACATCTTCAAGTTAAATATTAAGGTTAAGTCTTAGGGATATTTCTTAAGTTTAAGTCTGAGGGTTATATCTGAGCGTTCATTATTAAGTTGAAGTCTTAGAGTTCATTCTCAGGGTTAAGTCTTCAAGTTACTTCTTAAGGTTGAGGCTTAGGGTTAAGTTTTAAGGTTAAGTCCGAATGTTACATCTTAAAGTTAAGTCTTAGGGTTAAATCTCAGTGTTAAGTCTCAAGGTTAGGTCTCAGGGTAGAAGTCGTAAGGTTGTGTCTTAATGTTCAGTCTTATTGTTAAGTCTTAAAAGTTATATTTTAGGGTTCAGTCTTAGGGTTAAATTTTAAGGTTAAGTCTTTAGGTGAAGTCTTATGGCTTGAGTCTTAGGGTTAAGTCTAAAGTTTAATTCATAACTTGAAGTCTTAGACTTAAGTCTTGGGGCTAAGTCTTAGGGTTAAGTCTTAAATCTTAGGTTTAAGTCTCAGTGTTGAGTCTTAGGGATAAGTCTTTGAATTAAGTCTTCAGGTTTTGTCTTAAGGTTTAACCTTAAGTTTAAGTCATAGGGTTAAGTCTTAGGGTTAAGTATTGAGTGTAAATCTTAAGGTTACGCTTTAAGGTTAAGTCTTAATGGTACATCTTCAAGTTAAGTCTTAGCATTAAGACTTAGGGTTAAATCCCAGGGTTAAATTTCAAGGTAAAGTCTCAAGGTTAAGTCTCAGGGTTACGTGGTCAAGTTGTGTCTTAGGATTCAGTCTTAGGGTTAAGTTTTGAAGTTAAACTTGAGGTTAAGTCTTAGGGTTAAGTCTCAGGATTATGTCTTAGGGATAAGTCTTAAGTTTAAACCTTAAGCTTAAGTCTTAGGGTTAAGCCTTAAGGTTAAGTGTCAGGGTTAATTCCTAAAGGTTAAGTCTTAAGTTTACATCTCATAGATTGAGCCTTAGGGTTAATTAAGTCTTAAGTTTACATCTCATAGATTGAGTCTTAGGGTTAAGTCTTCATCTTAAGTCTTAGGGTTAAGTCTTAGAGTACAATCTTGAGGATAAGTCTTATGGTTAAGTCTCAGGGTTAAGTCTTAATGTTAAGTCTTAAGGTTGAGCCTTAAGGTTAAGTCTTAGGGTTAAGCCTTAGAGTTATGTCTTGGGGATAAGTCTTAGGGCTAAGTCTCAGGATTAAGTATCAAGGTTAAAGCTCAAGGATAAGTCTCAGGGCTACGTTTTAGGGTTAAGTCTTGAGGTTAAATCTTAGGTTTAAGTCTCAGTTTTCAGTTTTAGGGATAAGTCTTATGGATAAATTTCACGACTAAGTCTCAGGGTTGAGTCTTAAGGTTAAAACTTAACCTGAAGTCTTAGGGTTAAGTCTTATGGTTAAATCTTAATGTTAAATCGTAATTTTAAGTCTTAGCGTTCAGTCTAAAGTTTAAATCACAAGCTGAAGTCTTAGGGTTAACTCTTTAGAGTTACGTCTTGGGGATAAGTCTTAGGGTTAAGTCTTAACGTTTCAGTCCTAAGGTTAACTCTTAGGGTTAAATCTGTAAGGTCAACACTTAAGGTTAACTCTTAGGGTTAAGTTTAGGGTTAAGCCTTAAGGTTACATCTTCAAGTTAAATATTAAGGTTAAGTCTTAGGGTTATTTCTTAAGTTTAAGTCTGAGGGTTATATCTGAGCGTTCATTATTAAGTTGAAGTCTTAGAGTTCATTCTCAGGGTTAAGTCTTCAAGTTACTTCTTAAGGTTGAGGCTTAGGGTTAAGTTTGAAGGTTAAGTCCGAATGTTACATCTTAAAGTTAAGTCTTAGGGTTAAATCTCAGTGTTAAGTCTCAAGGTTAGGTCTCAGGGTAGAAGTCGTAAGGTTGTGTCTTAATGTTCAGTCTTATTGTTAAGTCTTAAAAGTTATATTTTAGGGTTCAGTCTTAGGGTTAAATTTTAAGGTTAAGTCTTTAGGTGAAGTCTTATGGCTTGAGTCTTAGGGTTAAGTCTAAAGTTTAATTCATAAGTTTAAGTCTTAGACTTAAGTCTTGGGGCTAAGTCTTAGGGTTAAGTCTTAAATCTTAGGTTTAAGTCTCAGTGTTGAGTCTTAGGGATAAGTCTTTGAATTAAGTCTTCAGGTTTTGTCTTAAGGTTTAACCTTAAGTTTAAGTCATAGGGTTAAGTCTTAGGGTTAAGTATTGAGTGTAAATCTTAAGGTTACGCTTTAAGGTTAAGTCTTAATGGTACATCTTCAAGTTAAGTCTTAGCATTAAGACTTAGGGTTAAATCCCAGGGTTAAATTTCAAGGTAAAGTCTCAAGGTTAAGTCTCAGGGTTACGTGGTCAAGTTGTGTCTTAGGATTCAGTCTTAGGGTTAAGTTTTGAAGTTAAACTTGAGGTTAAGTCTTAGGGTTAAGTCTCAGGATTATGTCTTAGGGATAAGTCTTAAGTTTAAACCTTAAGCTTAAGTCTTAGGGTTAAGCCTTAAGGTTAAGTGTCAGGGTTAATTCCTAAAGGTTAAGTCTTAAGTTTACATCTCATAGATTGAGCCTTAGGGTTAATTAAGTCTTAAGTTTACATCTCATAGATTGAGTCTTAGGGTTAAGTCTTCATCTTAAGTCTTAGGGTTAAGTCTTAGAGTACAATCTTGAGGATAAGTCTTATGGTTAAGTCTCAGGGTTAAGTCTTAAGGTTGAGCCTTAAGGTTAAGTCTTAGGGTTAAGCCTTAGAGTTATGTCTTGGGGATAAGTCTTAGGGCTAAGTCTCAGGATTAAGTATCAAGGTTAAAGCTCAAGGATAAGTCTCAGGGCTACGTTTTAGGGTTAAGTCTTGAGGTTAAATCTTAGGTTTAAGTCTCAGTTTTCAGTTTTAGGGATAAGTCTTATGGATAAATTTCACGACTAAGTCTCAGGGCTGAGTCTTCAGGTTAAAACTTAACCTGAAGTCTTAGGGTTAAGTCTTATGGTTAAATCTTAATGTTAAATCGTAATTTTAAGTCTTAGCGTTCAGTCTAAAGTTTAAATCACAAGCTGAAGTCTTAGGGTTAACTCTTTAGAGTTACGTCTTGGGGATAAGTCTTAGGGTTAAGTCTTAACGTTTCAGTCCTAAGGTTAACTCTTAGGGTTAAATCTGTAAGGTCAACACTTAAGGTTAACTCTTAGGGTTAAGTTTAGGGTTAAGCCTTAAGGTTACATCTTCAAGTTAAATATTAAGGTTAAGTCTTAGGGTTATTTCTTAAGTTTAAGTCTGAGGGTTATATCTGAGCGTTCATTATGAAGTTGAAGTCTTAGAGTTCATTCTCAGGGTTAAGTCTTCAAGTTACTTCTTAAGGTTGAGACTTAGGGTTAAGTTTTAAGGTTAAGTCCGAATGTTACATCTTAAAGTTAAGTCTTAGGGTTAAATCTCAGTGTTAAGTCTCAAGGTTAGGTCTCAGGGTAGGAGTCGTAAGGTTGTGTCTTAATGTTCAGTCTTATTGTTAAGTCTTAAAAGTTATATTTTAGGGTTCAGTCTTAGGGTTAAATTTTAAGGTTAAATCTTTAGGTGAAGTCTTATGGCTTGAGTCTTAGGGTTAAGTCTAAAGTTTAATTCATAACTTGAAGTCTTAGACTTAAGTCTTGGGGCTAAGTCTTAGGGTTAAGTCTTAAATCTTAGGTTTAAGTCTCAGTGTTGAGTCTTAGGGATAAGTCTTTGAATTAAGTCTTCAGGTTTTGTCTTAAGGTTTAACCTTAAGTTTAAGTCATAGGGTTAAGTCTTAGGGTTAAGTATTGAGTGTAAATCTTAAGGTTACGCTTTAAGGTTAAGTCTTAATGGTACATCTTCAAGTGAAGTCTTAGCATTAAGACTTAGGGTTAAATCCCAGGGTTAAATTTCAAGGTAAAGTCTCAAGGTTAAGTCTCAGGGTTACGTGGTCAAGTTGTGTCTTAGGATTCAGTCTTAGGGTTAAGTTTTGAAGTTAAACTTGAGGTTAAGTCTTAGGGTTAAGTCTCAGGATTATGTCTTAGGGATAAGTCTTAAGTTTAAACCTTAAGCTTAAGTCTTAGGGTTAAGCCTTAAGGTTAAGTGTCAGGGTTAATTCCTAAAGGTTAAGTCTTAAGTTTACATCTCATAGATTGAGCCTTAGGGTTAATTAAGTCTTAAGTTTACATCTCATAGATTGAGTCTTAGGGTTAAGTCTTCATCTTAAGTCTTAGGGTTAAGTCTTAGAGTACAATCTTGAGGATAAGTCTTATGGTTAAGTCTCAGGGTTAAGTCTTAAGGTTAAGTCTTAAGGTTGAGCCTTAGGGTTAAGCCTTAGAGTTATGTCTTGGGGATAAGTCTTAGGGCTAAGTCTCAGGATTAAGTATCAAGGTTAAAGCTCAAGGATAAGTCTCAGGGCTACGTTTTAGGGTTAAGTCTTGAGGTTAAATCTTAGGTTTAAGTCTCAGTTTTCAGTTTTAGGGATAAGTCTTATGGATAAATTTCACGACTAAGTCTCAGGGTTGAGTCTTAAGGTTAAAACTTAACCTGAAGTCTTAGGGTTAAGTCTTATGGTTAAATCTTAATGTTAAATCGTAATTTTAAGTCTTAGCGTTCAGTCTAAAGTTTAAATCACAAGCTGAAGTCTTAGGGTTAACTCTTTAGAGTTACGTCTTGGGGATAAGTCTTAGGGTTAAGTCTTAACGTTTCAGTCCTAAGGTTAACTCTTAGGGTTAAATCTGTAAGGTCAACACTTAAGGTTAACTCTTAGGGCTAAGTTTAGGGTTAAGCCTTAAGGTTACATCTTCAAGTTAAATATTAAGGTTAAGTCTTAGGGTTATTTCTTAAGTTTAAGTCTGAGGGTTATATCTGAGCGTTCATTATTAAGTTGAAGTCTTAGAGTTCATTCTCAGGGTTAAGTCTTCAAGTTACTTCTTAAGGTTGAGGCTTAGGGTTAAGTTTTAAGGTTAAGTCCGAATGTTACATCTTAAAGTTAAGTCTTAGGGTTAAATCTCAGTGTTAAGTCTCAAGGTTAGGTCTCAGGGTAGAAGTCGTAAGGTTGTGTCTTAATGTTCAGTCTTATTGTTAAGTCTTAAAAGTTATATTTTAGGGTTCAGTCTTAGGGTTAAATTTTAAGGTTAAGTCTTTAGGTGAAGTCTTATGGCTTGAGTCTTAGGGTTAAGTCTAAAGTTTAATTCATAACTTGAAGTCTTAGACTTAAGTCTTGGGGCTAAGTCTTAGGGTTAAGTCTTAAATCTTAGGTTTAAGTCTCAGTGTTGAGTCTTAGGGATAAGTCTTTGAATTAAGTCTTCAGGTTTTGTCTTAAGGTTTAACCTTAAGTTTAAGTCATAGGGTTAAGTCTTAGGGTTAAGTATTGAGTGTAAATCTTAAGGTTACGCTTTAAGGTTAAGTCTTAATGGTACATCTTCAAGTTAAGTCTTAGCATTAAGACTTAGGGTTAAATCCCAGGGTTAAATTTCAAGGTAAAGTCTCAAGGTTAAGTCTCAGGGTTACGTGGTCAAGTTGTGTCTTAGGATTCAGTCTTAGGGTTAAGTTTTGAAGTTAAACTTGAGGTTAAGTCTTAGGGTTAAGTCTCAGGATTATGTCTTAGGGATAAGTCTTAAGTTTAAACCTTAAGCTTAAGTCTTAGGGTTAAGCCTTAAGGTTAAGTGTCAGGGTTAATTCCTAAAGGTTAAGTCTTAAGTTTACATCTCATAGATTGAGCCTTAGGGTTAATTAAGTCTTAAGTTTACATCTCATAGATTGAGTCTTAGGGTTAAGTCTTCATCTTAAGTCTTAGGGTTAAGTCTTAGAGTACAATCTTGAGGATAAGTCTTATGGTTAAGTCTCAGGGTTAAGTCTTAATGTTAAGTCTTAAGGTTGAGCCTTAAGGTTAAGTCTTAGGGTTAAGCCTTAGAGTTATGTCTTGGGGATAAGTCTTAGGGCTAAGTCTCAGGATTAAGTATCAAGGTTAAAGCTCAAGGATAAGTCTCAGGGCTACGTTTTAGGGTTAAGTCTTGAGGTTAAATCTTAGGTTTAAGTCTCAGTTTTCAGTTTTAGGGATAAGTCTTATGGATAAATTTCACGACTAAGTCTCAGGGTTGAGTCTTAAGGTTAAAACTTAACCTGAAGTCTTAGGGTTAAGTCTTATGGTTAAATCTTAATGTTAAATCGTAATTTTAAGTCTTAGCGTTCAGTCTAAAGTTTAAATCACAAGCTGAAGTCTTAGGGTTAACTCTTTAGAGTTACGTCTTGGGGATAAGTCTTAGGGTTAAGTCTTAACGTTTCAGTCCTAAGGTTAACTCTTAGGGTTAAATCTGTAAGGTCAACACTTAAGGTTAACTCTTAGGGTTAAGTTTAGGGTTAAGCCTTAAGGTTACATCTTCAAGTTAAATATTAAGGTTAAGTCTTAGGGTTATTTCTTAAGTTTAAGTCTGAGGGTTATATCTGAGCGTTCATTATTAAGTTGAAGTCTTAGAGTTCATTCTCAGGGTTAAGTCTTCAAGTTACTTCTTAAGGTTGAGACTTAGGGTTAAGTTTAAAGGTTAAGTCCGAATGTTACATCTTAAAGTTAAGTCTTAGGGTTAAATCTCAGTGTTAAGTCTCAAGGTTAGGTCTCAGGGTAGAAGTCGTAAGGTTGTGTCTTAATGTTCAGTCTTATTGTTAAGTCTTAAAAGTTATATTTTAGGGTTCAGTCTTAGGGTTAAATTTTAAGGTTAAGTCTTTAGGTGAAGTCTTATGGCTTGAGTCTTAGGGTTAAGTCTAAAGTTTAATTCATAAGTTGAAGTCTTAGACTTAAGTCTTGGGGCTAAGTCTTAGGGTTAAGTCTTAAATCTTAGGTTTAAGTCTCAGTGTTGAGTCTTAGGGATAAGTCTTTGAATTAAGTCTTCAGGTTTTGTCTTAAGGTTTAACCTTAAGTTTAAGTCATAGGGTTAAGTCTTAGGGTTAAGTATTGAGTGTAAATCTTAAGGTTACGCTTTAAGGTTAAGTCTTAATGGTACATCTTCAAGTTAAGTCTTAGCATTAAGACTTAGGGTTAAATCCCAGGGTTAAATTTCAAGGTAAAGTCTCAAGGTTAAGTCTCAGGGTTACGTGGTCAAGTTGTGTCTTAGGATTCAGTCTTAGGGTTAAGTTTTGAAGTTAAACTTGAGGTTAAGTCTTAGGGTTAAGTCTCAGGATTATGTCTTAGGGATAAGTCTTAAGTTTAAACCTTAAGCTTAAGTCTTAGGGTTAAGCCTTAAGGTTAAGTGTCAGGGTTAATTCCTAAAGGTTAAGTCTTAAGTTTACATCTCATAGATTGAGCCTTAGGGTTAATTAAGTCTTAAGTTTACATCTCATAGATTGAGTCTTAGGGTTAAGTCTTCATCTTAAGTCTTAGGGTTAAGTCTTAGAGTACAATCTTGAGGATAAGTCTTATGGTTAAGTCTCAGGGTTAAGTCTTAAGGTTGAGCCTTAAGGTTAAGTCTTAGGGTTAAGCCTTAGAGTTATGTCTTGGGGATAAGTCTTAGGGCTAAGTCTCAGGATTAAGTATCAAGGTTAAAGCTCAAGGATAAGTCTCAGGGCTACGTTTTAGGGTTAAGTCTTGAGGTTAAATCTTAGGTTTAAGTCTCAGTTTTCAGTTTTAGGGATAAGTCTTATGGATAAATTTCACGACTAAGTCTCAGGGCTGAGTCTTCAGGTTAAAACTTAACCTGAAGTCTTAGGGTTAAGTCTTATGGTTAAATCTTAATGTTAAATCGTAATTTTAAGTCTTAGCGTTCAGTCTAAAGTTTAAATCACAAGCTGAAGTCTTAGGGTTAACTCTTTAGAGTTACGTCTTGGGGATAAGTCTTAGGGTTAAGTCTTAACGTTTCAGTCCTAAGGTTAACTCTTAGGGTTAAATCTGTAAGGTCAACACTTAAGGTTAACTCTTAGGGTTAAGTTTAGGGTTAAGCCTTAAGGTTACATCTTCAAGTTAAATATTAAGGTTAAGTCTTAGGGTTATTTCTTAAGTTTAAGTCTGAGGGTTATATCTGAGCGTTCATTATTAAGTTGAAGTCTTAGAGTTCATTCTCAGGGTTAAGTCTTCAAGTTACTTCTTAAGGTTGAGGCTTAGGGTTAAGTTTGAAGGTTAAGTCCGAATGTTACATCTTAAAGTTAAGTCTTAGGGTTAAATCTCAGTGTTAAGTCTCAAGGTTAGGTCTCAGGGTAGAAGTCGTAAGGTTGTGTCTTAATGTTCAGTCTTATTGTTAAGTCTTAAAAGTTATATTTTAGGGTTCAGTCTTAGGGTTAAATTTTAAGGTTAAGTCTTCAGGTGAAGTCTTATGGCTTGAGTCTTAGGGTTAAGTCTAAAGTTTAATTCATAAGTTGAAGTCTTAGACTTAAGTCTTGGGGCTAAGTCTTAGGGTTAAGTCTTAAATCTTAGGTTTAAGTCTCAGTGTTGAGTCTTAGGGATAAGTCTTTGAATTAAGTCTTCAGGTTTTGTCTTAAGGTTTAACCTTAAGTTTAAGTCATAGGGTTAAGTCTTAGGGTTAAGTATTGAGTGTAAATCTTAAGGTTACGCTTTAAGGTTAAGTCTTAATGGTACATCTTCAAGTTAAGTCTTAGCATTAAGACTTAGGGTTAAATCCCAGGGTTAAATTTCAAGGTAAAGTCTCAAGGTTAAGTCTCAGGGTTACGTGGTCAAGTTGTGTCTTAGGATTCAGTCTTAGGGTTAAGTTTTGAAGTTAAACTTGAGGTTAAGTCTTAGGGTTAAGTCTCAGGATTATGTCTTAGGGATAAGTCTTAAGTTTAAACCTTAAGCTTAAGTCTTAGGGTTAAGCCTTAAGGTTAAGTGTCAGGGTTAATTCCTAAAGGTTAAGTCTTAAGTTTACATCTCATAGATTGAGCCTTAGGGTTAATTAAGTCTTAAGTTTACATCTCATAGATTGAGTCTTAGGGTTAAGTCTTCATCTTAAGTCTTAGGGTTAAGTCTTAGAGTACAATCTTGAGGATAAGTCTTATGGTTAAGTCTCAGGGTTAAGTCTTAATGTTAAGTCTTAAGGTTGAGCCTTAAGGTTAAGTCTTAGGGTTAAGCCTTAGAGTTATGTCTTGGGGATAAGTCTTAGGGCTAAGTCTCAGGATTAAGTATCAAGGTTAAAGCTCAAGGATAAGTCTCAGGGCTACGTTTTAGGGTTAAGTCTTGAGGTTAAATCTTAGGTTTAAGTCTCAGTTTTCAGTTTTAGGGATAAGTCTTATGGATAAATTTCACGACTAAGTCTCAGGGCTGAGTCTTAAGGTTAAAACTTAACCTGAAGTCTTAGGGTTAAGTCTTATGGTTAAATCTTAATGTTAAATCGTAATTTTAAGTCTTAGCGTTCAGTCTAAAGTTTAAATCACAAGCTGAAGTCTTAGGGTTAACTCTTTAGAGTTACGTCTTGGGGATAAGTCTTAGGGTTAAGTCTTAACGTTTCAGTCCTAAGGTTAACTCTTAGGGTTAAATCTGTAAGGTCAACACTTAAGGTTAACTCTTAGGGTTAAGTTTAGGGTTAAGCCTTAAGGTTACATCTTCAAGTTAAATATTAAGGTTAAGTCTTAGGGTTATTTCTTAAGTTTAAGTCTGAGGGTTATATCTGAGCGTTCATTATTAAGTTGAAGTCTTAGAGTTCATTCTCAGGGTTAAGTCTTCAAGTTACTTCTTAAGGTTGAGACTTAGGGTTAAGTTTTAAGGTTAAGTCCGAATGTTACATCTTAAAGTTAAGTCTTAGGGTTAAATCTCAGTGTTAAGTCTCAAGGTTAGGTCTCAGGGTAGAAGTCGTAAGGTTGTGTCTTAATGTTCAGTCTTATTGTTAAGTCTTAAAAGTTATATTTTAGGGTTCAGTCTTAGGGTTAAATTTTAAGGTTAAGTCTTCAGGTGAAGTCTTATGGCTTGAGTCTTAGGGTTAAGTCTAAAGTTTAATTCATAACTTGAAGTCTTAGACTTAAGTCTTGGGGCTAAGTCTTAGGGTTAAGTCTTAAATCTTAGGTTTAAGTCTCAGTGTTGAGTCTTAGGGATAAGTCTTTGAATTAAGTCTTCAGGTTTTGTCTTAAGGTTTAACCTTAAGTTTAAGTCATAGGGTTAAGTCTTAGGGTTAAGTATTGAGTGTAAATCTTAAGGTTACGCTTTAAGGTTAAGTCTTAATGGTACATCTTCAAGTTAAGTCTTAGCATTAAGACTTAGGGTTAAATCCCAGGGTTAAATTTCAAGGTAAAGTCTCAAGGTTAAGTCTCAGGGTTACGTGGTCAAGTTGTGTCTTAGGATTCAGTCTTAGGGTTAAGTTTTGAAGTTAAACTTGAGGTTAAGTCTTAGGGTTAAGTCTCAGGATTATGTCTTAGGGATAAGTCTTAAGTTTAAACCTTAAGCTTAAGTCTTAGGGTTAAGCCTTAAGGTTAAGTGTCAGGGTTAATTCCTAAAGGTTAAGTCTTAAGTTTACATCTCATAGATTGAGCCTTAGGGTTAATTAAGTCTTAAGTTTACATCTCATAGATTGAGTCTTAGGGTTAAGTCTTCATCTTAAGTCTTAGGGTTAAGTCTTAGAGTACAATCTTGAGGATAAGTCTTATGGTTAAGTCTCAGGGTTAAGTCTTAAGGTTGAGCCTTAAGGTTAAGTCTTAGGGTTAAGCCTTAGAGTTATGTCTTGGGGATAAGTCTTAGGGCTAAGTCTCAGGATTAAGTATCAAGGTTAAAGCTCAAGGATAAGTCTCAGGGCTACGTTTTAGGGTTAAGTCTTGAGGTTAAATCTTAGGTTTAAGTCTCAGTTTTCAGTTTTAGGGATAAGTCTTATGGATAAATTTCACGACTAAGTCTCAGGGCTGAGTCTTCAGGTTAAAACTTAACCTGAAGTCTTAGGGTTAAGTCTTATGGTTAAATCTTAATGTTAAATCGTAATTTTAAGTCTTAGCGTTCAGTCTAAAGTTTAAATCACAAGCTGAAGTCTTAGGGTTAACTCTTTAGAGTTACGTCTTGGGGATAAGTCTTAGGGTTAAGTCTTAACGTTTCAGTCCTAAGGTTAACTCTTAGGGTTAAATCTGTAAGGTCAACACTTAAGGTTAACTCTTAGGGTTAAGTTTAGGGTTAAGCCTTAAGGTTACATCTTCAAGTTAAATATTAAGGTTAAGTCTTAGGGTTATTTCTTAAGTTTAAGTCTGAGGGTTATATCTGAGCGTTCATTATTAAGTTGAAGTCTTAGAGTTCATTCTCAGGGTTAAGTCTTCAAGTTACTTCTTAAGGTTGAGACTTAGGGTTAAGTTTTAAGGTTAAGTCCGAATGTTACATCTTAAAGTTAAGTCTTAGGGTTAAATCTCAGTGTTAAGTCTCAAGGTTAGGTCTCAGGGTAGAAGTCGTAAGGTTGTGTCTTAATGTTCAGTCTTATTGTTAAGTCTTAAAAGTTATATTTTAGGGTTCAGTCTTAGGGTTAAATTTTAAGGTTAAGTCTTCAGGTGAAGTCTTATGGCTTGAGTCTTAGGGTTAAGTCTAAAGTTTAATTCATAAGTTGAAGTCTTAGACTTAAGTCTTGGGGCTAAGTCTTAGGGTTAAGTCTTAAATCTTAGGTTTAAGTCTCAGTGTTGAGTCTTAGGGATAAGTCTTTGAATTAAGTCTTCAGGTTTTGTCTTAAGGTTTAACCTTAAGTTTAAGTCATAGGGTTAAGTCTTAGGGTTAAGTATTGAGTGTAAATCTTAAGGTTACGCTTTAAGGTTAAGTCTTAATGGTACATCTTCAAGTTAAGTCTTAGCATTAAGACTTAGGGTTAAATCCCAGGGTTAAATTTCAAGGTAAAGTCTCAAGGTTAAGTCTCAGGGTTACGTGGTCAAGTTGTGTCTTAGGATTCAGTCTTAGGGTTAAGTTTTGAAGTTAAACTTGAGGTTAAGTCTTAGGGTTAAGTCTCAGGATTATGTCTTAGGGATAAGTCTTAAGTTTAAACCTTAAGCTTAAGTCTTAGGGTTAAGCCTTAAGGTTAAGTGTCAGGGTTAATTCCTAAAGGTTAAGTCTTAAGTTTACATCTCATAGATTGAGCCTTAGGGTTAATTAAGTCTTAAGTTTACATCTCATAGATTGAGTCTTAGGGTTAAGTCTTCATCTTAAGTCTTAGGGTTAAGTCTTAGAGTACAATCTTGAGGATAAGTCTTATGGTTAAGTCTCAGGGTTAAGTCTTAAGGTTGAGCCTTAAGGTTAAGTCTTAGGGTTAAGCCTTAGAGTTATGTCTTGGGGATAAGTCTTAGGGCTAAGTCTCAGGATTAAGTATCAAGGTTAAAGCTCAAGGATAAGTCTCAGGGCTACGTTTTAGGGTTAAGTCTTGAGGTTAAATCTTAGGTTTAAGTCTCAGTTTTCAGTTTTAGGGATAAGTCTTATGGATAAATTTCACGACTAAGTCTCAGGGCTGAGTCTTCAGGTTAAAACTTAACCTGAAGTCTTAGGGTTAAGTCTTATGGTTAAATCTTAATGTTAAATCGTAATTTTAAGTCTTAGCGTTCAGTCTAAAGTTTAAATCACAAGCTGAAGTCTTAGGGTTAACTCTTTAGAGTTACGTCTTGGGGATAAGTCTTAGGGTTAAGTCTTAACGTTTCAGTCCTAAGGTTAACTCTTAGGGTTAAATCTGTAAGGTCAACACTTAAGGTTAACTCTTAGGGTTAAGTTTAGGGTTAAGCCTTAAGGTTACATCTTCAAGTTAAATATTAAGGTTAAGTCTTAGGGTTATTTCTTAAGTTTAAGTCTGAGGGTTATATCTGAGCGTTCATTATTAAGTTGAAGTCTTAGAGTTCATTCTCAGGGTTAAGTCTTCAAGTTACTTCTTAAGGTTGAGACTTAGGGTTAAGTTTGAAGGTTAAGTCCGAATGTTACATCTTAAAGTTAAGTCTTAGGGTTAAATCTCAGTGTTAAGTCTCAAGGTTAGGTCTCAGGGTAGAAGTCGTAAGGTTGTGTCTTAATGTTCAGTCTTATTGTTAAGTCTTAAAAGTTATATTTTAGGGTTCAGTCTTAGGGTTAAATTTTAAGGTTAAGTCTTCAGGTGAAGTCTTATGGCTTGAGTCTTAGGGTTAAGTCTAAAGTTTAATTCATAAGTTGAAGTCTTAGACTTAAGTCTTGGGGCTAAGTCTTAGGGTTAAGTCTTAAATCTTAGGTTTAAGTCTCAGTGTTGAGTCTTAGGGATAAGTCTTTGAATTAAGTCTTCAGGTTTTGTCTTAAGGTTTAACCTTAAGTTTAAGTCATAGGGTTAAGTCTTAGGGTTAAGTATTGAGTGTAAATCTTAAGGTTACGCTTTAAGGTTAAGTCTTAATGGTACATCTTCAAGTTAAGTCTTAGCATTAAGACTTAGGGTTAAATCCCAGGGTTAAATTTCAAGGTAAAGTCTCAAGGTTAAGTCTCAGGGTTACGTGGTCAAGTTGTGTCTTAGGATTCAGTCTTAGGGTTAAGTTTTGAAGTTAAACTTGAGGTTAAGTCTTAGGGTTAAGTCTCAGGATTATGTCTTAGGGATAAGTCTTAAGTTTAAACCTTAAGCTTAAGTCTTAGGGTTAAGCCTTAAGGTTAAGTGTCAGGGTTAATTCCTAAAGGTTAAGTCTTAAGTTTACATCTCATAGATTGAGCCTTAGGGTTAATTAAGTCTTAAGTTTACATCTCATAGATTGAGTCTTAGGGTTAAGTCTTCATCTTAAGTCTTAGGGTTAAGTCTTAGAGTACAATCTTGAGGATAAGTCTTATGGTTAAGTCTCAGGGTTAAGTCTTAAGGTTGAGCCTTAAGGTTAAGTCTTAGGGTTAAGCCTTAGAGTTATGTCTTGGGGATAAGTCTTAGGGCTAAGTCTCAGGATTAAGTATCAAGGTTAAAGCTCAAGGATAAGTCTCAGGGCTACGTTTTAGGGTTAAGTCTTGAGGTTAAATCTTAGGTTTAAGTCTCAGTTTTCAGTTTTAGGGATAAGTCTTATGGATAAATTTCACGACTAAGTCTCAGGGCTGAGTCTTCAGGTTAAAACTTAACCTGAAGTCTTAGGGTTAAGTCTTATGGTTAAATCTTAATGTTAAATCGTAATTTTAAGTCTTAGCGTTCAGTCTAAAGTTTAAATCACAAGCTGAAGTCTTAGGGTTAACTCTTTAGAGTTACGTCTTGGGGATAAGTCTTAGGGTTAAGTCTTAACGTTTCAGTCCTAAGGTTAACTCTTAGGGTTAAATCTGTAAGGTCAACACTTAAGGTTAACTCTTAGGGTTAAGTTTAGGGTTAAGCCTTAAGGTTACATCTTCAAGTTAAATATTAAGGTTAAGTCTTAGGGTTATTTCTTAAGTTTAAGTCTGAGGGTTATATCTGAGCGTTCATTATTAAGTTGAAGTCTTAGAGTTCATTCTCAGGGTTAAGTCTTCAAGTTACTTCTTAAGGTTGAGACTTAGGGTTAAGTTTTAAGGTTAAGTCCGAATGTTACATCTTAAAGTTAAGTCTTAGGGTTAAATCTCAGTGTTAAGTCTCAAGGTTAGGTCTCAGGGTAGAAGTCGTAAGGTTGTGTCTTAATGTTCAGTCTTATTGTTAAGTCTTAAAAGTTATATTTTAGGGTTCAGTCTTAGGGTTAAATTTTAAGGTTAAGTCTTTAGGTGAAGTCTTATGGCTTGAGTCTTAGGGTTAAGTCTAAAGTTTAATTCATAACTTGAAGTCTTAGACTTAAGTCTTGGGGCTAAGTCTTAGGGTTAAGTCTTAAATCTTAGGTTTAAGTCTCAGTGTTGAGTCTTAGGGATAAGTCTTTGAATTAAGTCTTCAGGTTTTGTCTTAAGGTTTAACCTTAAGTTTAAGTCATAGGGTTAAGTCTTAGGGTTAAGTATTGAGTGTAAATCTTAAGGTTACGCTTTAAGGTTAAGTCTTAATGGTACATCTTCAAGTTAAGTCTTAGCATTAAGACTTAGGGTTAAATCCCAGGGTTAAATTTCAAGGTAAAGTCTCAAGGTTAAGTCTCAGGGTTACGTGGTCAAGTTGTGTCTTAGGATTCAGTCTTAGGGTTAAGTTTTGAAGTTAAACTTGAGGTTAAGTCTTAGGGTTAAGTCTCAGGATTATGTCTTAGGGATAAGTCTTAAGTTTAAACCTTAAGCTTAAGTCTTAGGGTTAAGCCTTAAGGTTAAGTGTCAGGGTTAATTCCTAAAGGTTAAGTCTTAAGTTTACATCTCATAGATTGAGCCTTAGGGTTAATTAAGTCTTAAGTTTACATCTCATAGATTGAGTCTTAGGGTTAAGTCTTCATCTTAAGTCTTAGGGTTAAGTCTTAGAGTACAATCTTGAGGATAAGTCTTATGGTTAAGTCTCAGGGTTAAGTCTTAATGTTAAGTCTTAAGGTTGAGCCTTAAGGTTAAGTCTTAGGGTTAAGCCTTAGAGTTATGTCTTGGGGATAAGTCTTAGGGCTAAGTCTCAGGATTAAGTATCAAGGTTAAAGCTCAAGGATAAGTCTCAGGGCTACGTTTTAGGGTTAAGTCTTGAGGTTAAATATTAGGTTTAAGTCTCAGTTTTCAGTTTTAGGGATAAGTCTTATGGATAAATTTCACGACTAAGTCTCAGGGTTGAGTCTTAAGGTTAAAACTTAACCTGAAGTCTTAGGGTTAAGTCTTATGGTTAAATCTTAATGTTAAATCGTAATTTTAAGTCTTAGCGTTCAGTCTAAAGTTTAAATCACAAGCTGAAGTCTTAGGGTTAACTCTTTAGAGTTACGTCTTGGGGATAAGTCTTAGGGTTAAGTCTTAACGTTTCAGTCCTAAGGTTAACTCTTAGGGTTAAATCTGTAAGGTCAACACTTAAGGTTAACTCTTAGGGTTAAGTTTAGGGTTAAGCCTTAAGGTTACATCTTCAAGTTAAATATTAAGGTTAAGTCTTAGGGTTATTTCTTAAGTTTAAGTCTGAGGGTTATATCTGAGCGTTCATTATTAAGTTGAAGTCTTAGAGTTCATTCTCAGGGTTAAGTCTTCAAGTTACTTCTTAAGGTTGAGGCTTAGGGTTAAGTTTGAAGGTTAAGTCCGAATGTTACATCTTAAAGTTAAGTCTTAGGGTTAAATCTCAGTGTTAAGTCTCAAGGTTAGGTCTCAGGGTAGAAGTCGTAAGGTTGTGTCTTAATGTTCAGTCTTATTGTTAAGTCTTAAAAGTTATATTTTAGGGTTCAGTCTTAGGGTTAAATTTTAAGGTTAAGTCTTTAGGTGAAGTCTTATGGCTTGAGTCTTAGGGTTAAGTCTAAAGTTTAATTCATAAGTTGAAGTCTTAGACTTAAGTCTTGGGGCTAAGTCTTAGGGTTAAGTCTTAAATCTTAGGTTTAAGTCTCAGTGTTGAGTCTTAGGGATAAGTCTTTGAATTAAGTCTTCAGGTTTTGTCTTAAGGTTTAACCTTAAGTTTAAGTCATAGGGTTAAGTCTTAGGGTTAAGTATTGAGTGTAAATCTTAAGGTTACGCTTTAAGGTTAAGTCTTAATGGTACATCTTCAAGTTAAGTCTTAGCATTAAGACTTAGGGTTAAATCCCAGGGTTAAATTTCAAGGTAAAGTCTCAAGGTTAAGTCTCAGGGTTACGTGGTCAAGTTGTGTCTTAGGATTCAGTCTTAGGGTTAAGTTTTGAAGTTAAACTTGAGGTTAAGTCTTAGGGTTAAGTCTCAGGATTATGTCTTAGGGATAAGTCTTAAGTTTAAACCTTAAGCTTAAGTCTTAGGGTTAAGCCTTAAGGTTAAGTGTCAGGGTTAATTCCTAAAGGTTAAGTCTTAAGTTTACATCTCATAGATTGAGCCTTAGGGTTAATTAAGTCTTAAGTTTACATCTCATAGATTGAGTCTTAGGGTTAAGTCTTCATCTTAAGTCTTAGGGTTAAGTCTTAGAGTACAATCTTGAGGATAAGTCTTATGGTTAAGTCTCAGGGTTAAGTCTTAATGTTAAGTCTTAAGGTTGAGCCTTAAGGTTAAGTCTTAGGGTTAAGCCTTAGAGTTATGTCTTGGGGATAAGTCTTAGGGCTAAGTCTCAGGATTAAGTATCAAGGTTAAAGCTCAAGGATAAGTCTCAGGGCTACGTTTTAGGGTTAAGTCTTGAGGTTAAATCTCAGGTTTAAGTCTCAGTTTTCAGTTTTAGGGATAAGTCTTATGGATAAATTTCACGACTAAGTCTCAGGGTTGAGTCTTAAGGTTAAAACTTAACCTGAAGTCTTAGGGTTAAGTCTTATGGTTAAATCTTAATGTTAAATCGTAATTTTAAGTCTTAGCGTTCAGTCTAAAGTTTAAATCACAAGCTGAAGTCTTAGGGTTAACTCTTTAGAGTTACGTCTTGGGGATAAGTCTTAGGGTTAAGTCTTAACGTTTCAGTCCTAAGGTTAACTCTTAGGGTTAAATCTGTAAGGTCAACACTTAAGGTTAACTCTTAGGGTTAAGTTTAGGGTTAAGCCTTAAGGTTACATCTTCAAGTTAAATATTAAGGTTAAGTCTTAGGGTTATTTCTTAAGTTTAAGTCTGAGGGTTATATCTGAGCGTTCATTATTAAGTTGAAGTCTTAGAGTTCATTCTCAGGGTTAAGTCTTCAAGTTACTTCTTAAGGTTGAGGCTTAGGGTTAAGTTTGAAGGTTAAGTCCGAATGTTACATCTTAAAGTTAAGTCTTAGGGTTAAATCTCAGTGTTAAGTCTCAAGGTTAGGTCTCAGGGTAGAAGTCGTAAGGTTGTGTCTTAATGTTCAGTCTTATTGTTAAGTCTTAAAAGTTATATTTTAGGGTTCAGTCTTAGGGTTAAATTTTAAGGTTAAGTCTTTAGGTGAAGTCTTATGGCTTGAGTCTTAGGGTTAAGTCTAAAGTTTAATTCATAAGTTGAAGTCTTAGACTTAAGTCTTGGGGCTAAGTCTTAGGGTTAAGTCTTAAATCTTAGGTTTAAGTCTCAGTGTTGAGTCTTAGGGATAAGTCTTTGAATTAAGTCTTCAGGTTTTGTCTTAAGGTTTAACCTTAAGTTTAAGTCATAGGGTTAAGTCTTAGGGTTAAGTATTGAGTGTAAATCTTAAGGTTACGCTTTAAGGTTAAGTCTTAATGGTACATCTTCAAGTTAAGTCTTAGCATTAAGACTTAGGGTTAAATCCCAGGGTTAAATTTCAAGGTAAAGTCTCAAGGTTAAGTCTCAGGGTTACGTGGTCAAGTTGTGTCTTAGGATTCAGTCTTAGGGTTAAGTTTTGAAGTTAAACTTGAGGTTAAGTCTTAGGGTTAAGTCTCAGGATTATGTCTTAGGGATAAGTCTTAAGTTTAAACCTTAAGCTTAAGTCTTAGGGTTAAGCCTTAAGGTTAAGTGTCAGGGTTAATTCCTAAAGGTTAAGTCTTAAGTTTACATCTCATAGATTGAGCCTTAGGGTTAATTAAGTCTTAAGTTTACATCTCATAGATTGAGTCTTAGGGTTAAGTCTTCATCTTAAGTCTTAGGGTTAAGTCTTAGAGTACAATCTTGAGGATAAGTCTTATGGTTAAGTCTCAGGGTTAAGTCTTAAGGTTGAGCCTTAAGGTTAAGTCTTAGGGTTAAGCCTTAGAGTTATGTCTTGGGGATAAGTCTTAGGGCTAAGTCTCAGGATTAAGTATCAAGGTTAAAGCTCAAGGATAAGTCTCAGGGCTACGTTTTAGGGTTAAGTCTTGAGGTTAAATCTTAGGTTTAAGTCTCAGTTTTCAGTTTTAGGGATAAGTCTTATGGATAAATTTCACGACTAAGTCTCAGGGCTGAGTCTTCAGGTTAAAACTTAACCTGAAGTCTTAGGGTTAAGTCTTATGGTTAAATCTTAATGTTAAATCGTAATTTTAAGTCTTAGCGTTCAGTCTAAAGTTTAAATCACAAGCTGAAGTCTTAGGGTTAACTCTTTAGAGTTACGTCTTGGGGATAAGTCTTAGGGTTAAGTCTTAACGTTTCAGTCCTAAGGTTAACTCTTAGGGTTAAATCTGTAAGGTCAACACTTAAGGTTAACTCTTAGGGTTAAGTTTAGGGTTAAGCCTTAAGGTTACATCTTCAAGTTAAATATTAAGGTTAAGTCTTAGGGTTATTTCTTAAGTTTAAGTCTGAGGGTTATATCTGAGCGTTCATTATTAAGTTGAAGTCTTAGAGTTCATTCTCAGGGTTAAGTCTTCAAGTTACTTCTTAAGGTTGAGACTTAGGGTTAAGTTTTAAGGTTAAGTCCGAATGTTACATCTTAAAGTTAAGTCTTAGGGTTAAATCTCAGTGTTAAGTCTCAAGGTTAGGTCTCAGGGTAGAAGTCGTAAGGTTGTGTCTTAATGTTCAGTCTTATTGTTAAGTCTTAAAAGTTATATTTTAGGGTTCAGTCTTAGGGTTAAATTTTAAGGTTAAGTCTTCAGGTGAAGTCTTATGGCTTGAGTCTTAGGGTTAAGTCTAAAGTTTAATTCATAAGTTGAAGTCTTAGACTTAAGTCTTGGGGCTAAGTCTTAGGGTTAAGTCTTAAATCTTAGGTTTAAGTCTCAGTGTTGAGTCTTAGGGATAAGTCTTTGAATTAAGTCTTCAGGTTTTGTCTTAAGGTTTAACCTTAAGTTTAAGTCATAGGGTTAAGTCTTAGGGTTAAGTATTGAGTGTAAATCTTAAGGTTACGCTTTAAGGTTAAGTCTTAATGGTACATCTTCAAGTTAAGTCTTAGCATTAAGACTTAGGGTTAAATCCCAGGGTTAAATTTCAAGGTAAAGTCTCAAGGTTAAGTCTCAGGGTTACGTGGTCAAGTTGTGTCTTAGGATTCAGTCTTAGGGTTAAGTTTTGAAGTTAAACTTGAGGTTAAGTCTTAGGGTTAAGTCTCAGGATTATGTCTTAGGGATAAGTCTTAAGTTTAAACCTTAAGCTTAAGTCTTAGGGTTAAGCCTTAAGGTTAAGTGTCAGGGTTAATTCCTAAAGGTTAAGTCTTAAGTTTACATCTCATAGATTGAGCCTTAGGGTTAATTAAGTCTTAAGTTTACATCTCATAGATTGAGTCTTAGGGTTAAGTCTTCATCTTAAGTCTTAGGGTTAAGTCTTAGAGTACAATCTTGAGGATAAGTCTTATGGTTAAGTCTCAGGGTTAAGTCTTAAGGTTGAGCCTTAAGGTTAAGTCTTAGGGTTAAGCCTTAGAGTTATGTCTTGGGGATAAGTCTTAGGGCTAAGTCTCAGGATTAAGTATCAAGGTTAAAGCTCAAGGATAAGTCTCAGGGCTACGTTTTAGGGTTAAGTCTTGAGGTTAAATCTTAGGTTTAAGTCTCAGTTTTCAGTTTTAGGGATAAGTCTTATGGATAAATTTCACGACTAAGTCTCAGGGCTGAGTCTTCAGGTTAAAACTTAACCTGAAGTCTTAGGGTTAAGTCTTATGGTTAAATCTTAATGTTAAATCGTAATTTTAAGTCTTAGCGTTCAGTCTAAAGTTTAAATCACAAGCTGAAGTCTTAGGGTTAACTCTTTAGAGTTACGTCTTGGGGATAAGTCTTAGGGTTAAGTCTTAACGTTTCAGTCCTAAGGTTAACTCTTAGGGTTAAATCTGTAAGGTCAACACTTAAGGTTAACTCTTAGGGTTAAGTTTAGGGTTAAGCCTTAAGGTTACATCTTCAAGTTAAATATTAAGGTTAAGTCTTAGGGTTATTTCTTAAGTTTAAGTCTGAGGGTTATATCTGAGCGTTCATTATTAAGTTGAAGTCTTAGAGTTCATTCTCAGGGTTAAGTCTTCAAGTTACTTCTTAAGGTTGAGACTTAGGGTTAAGTTTTAAGGTTAAGTCCGAATGTTACATCTTAAAGTTAAGTCTTAGGGTTAAATCTCAGTGTTAAGTCTCAAGGTTAGGTCTCAGGGTAGAAGTCGTAAGGTTGTGTCTTAATGTTCAGTCTTATTGTTAAGTCTTAAAAGTTATATTTTAGGGTTCAGTCTTAGGGTTAAATTTTAAGGTTAAGTCTTCAGGTGAAGTCTTATGGCTTGAGTCTTAGGGTTAAGTCTAAAGTTTAATTCATAAGTTGAAGTCTTAGACTTAAGTCTTGGGGCTAAGTCTTAGGGTTAAGTCTTAAATCTTAGGTTTAAGTCTCAGTGTTGAGTCTTAGGGATAAGTCTTTGAATTAAGTCTTCAGGTTTTGTCTTAAGGTTTAACCTTAAGTTTAAGTCATAGGGTTAAGTCTTAGGGTTAAGTATTGAGTGTAAATCTTAAGGTTACGCTTTAAGGTTAAGTCTTAATGGTACATCTTCAAGTTAAGTCTTAGCATTAAGACTTAGGGTTAAATCCCAGGGTTAAATTTCAAGGTAAAGTCTCAAGGTTAAGTCTCAGGGTTACGTGGTCAAGTTGTGTCTTAGGATTCAGTCTTAGGGTTAAGTTTTGAAGTTAAACTTGAGGTTAAGTCTTAGGGTTAAGTCTCAGGATTATGTCTTAGGGATAAGTCTTAAGTTTAAACCTTAAGCTTAAGTCTTAGGGTTAAGCCTTAAGGTTAAGTGTCAGGGTTAATTCCTAAAGGTTAAGTCTTAAGTTTACATCTCATAGATTGAGCCTTAGGGTTAATTAAGTCTTAAGTTTACATCTCATAGATTGAGTCTTAGGGTTAAGTCTTCATCTTAAGTCTTAGGGTTAAGTCTTAGAGTACAATCTTGAGGATAAGTCTTATGGTTAAGTCTCAGGGTTAAGTCTTAAGGTTGAGCCTTAAGGTTAAGTCTTAGGGTTAAGCCTTAGAGTTATGTCTTGGGGATAAGTCTTAGGGCTAAGTCTCAGGATTAAGTATCAAGGTTAAAGCTCAAGGATAAGTCTCAGGGCTACGTTTTAGGGTTAAGTCTTGAGGTTAAATCTTAGGTTTAAGTCTCAGTTTTCAGTTTTAGGGATAAGTCTTATGGATAAATTTCACGACTAAGTCTCAGGGCTGAGTCTTCAGGTTAAAACTTAACCTGAAGTCTTAGGGTTAAGTCTTATGGTTAAATCTTAATGTTAAATCGTAATTTTAAGTCTTAGCGTTCAGTCTAAAGTTTAAATCACAAGCTGAAGTCTTAGGGTTAACTCTTTAGAGTTACGTCTTGGGGATAAGTCTTAGGGTTAAGTCTTAACGTTTCAGTCCTAAGGTTAACTCTTAGGGTTAAATCTGTAAGGTCAACACTTAAGGTTAACTCTTAGGGTTAAGTTTAGGGTTAAGCCTTAAGGTTACATCTTCAAGTTAAATATTAAGGTTAAGTCTTAGGGTTATTTCTTAAGTTTAAGTCTGAGGGTTATATCTGAGCGTTCATTATTAAGTTGAAGTCTTAGAGTTCATTCTCAGGGTTAAGTCTTCAAGTTACTTCTTAAGGTTGAGACTTAGGGTTAAGTTTTAAGGTTAAGTCCGAATGTTACATCTTAAAGTTAAGTCTTAGGGTTAAATCTCAGTGTTAAGTCTCAAGGTTAGGTCTCAGGGTAGAAGTCGTAAGGTTGTGTCTTAATGTTCAGTCTTATTGTTAAGTCTTAAAAGTTATATTTTAGGGTTCAGTCTTAGGGTTAAATTTTAAGGTTAAGTCTTCAGGTGAAGTCTTATGGCTTGAGTCTTAGGGTTAAGTCTAAAGTTTAAT
Source organism: Falco punctatus (assembly GCF_963210335.1). Classification (NCBI taxonomy): domain Eukaryota; kingdom Metazoa; phylum Chordata; class Aves; order Falconiformes; family Falconidae; genus Falco; species Falco punctatus. The sequence continues at coordinate 39,159 of NW_027660109.1, forward strand.
TCATAAGTTTAAGTCTTAGACTTAAGTCTTGGGGCTAAGTCTTAGGGTTAAGTCTTAAATCTTAGGTTTAAGTCTCAGTGTTGAGTCTTAGGGATAAGTCTTTGAATTAAGTCTTCAGGTTTTGTCTTAAGGTTTAACCTTAAGTTTAAGTCATAGGGTTAAGTCTTAGGGTTAAGTATTGAGTGTAAATCTTAAGGTTACGCTTTAAGGTTAAGTCTTAATGGTACATCTTCAAGTGAAGTCTTAGCATTAAGACTTAGGGTTAAATCCCAGGGTTAAATTTCAAGGTAAAGTCTCAAGGTTAAGTCTCAGGGTTACGTGGTCAAGTTGTGTCTTAGGATTCAGTCTTAGGGTTAAGTTTTGAAGTTAAACTTGAGGTTAAGTCTTAGGGTTAAGTCTCAGGATTATGTCTTAGGGATAAGTCTTAAGTTTAAACCTTAAGCTTAAGTCTTAGGGTTAAGCCTTAAGGTTAAGTGTCAGGGTTAATTCCTAAAGGTTAAGTCTTAAGTTTACATCTCATAGATTGAGCCTTAGGGTTAATTAAGTCTTAAGTTTACATCTCATAGATTGAGTCTTAGGGTTAAGTCTTCATCTTAAGTCTTAGAGTACAATCTTGAGGATAAGTCTTATGGTTAAGTCTCAGGGTTAAGTCTTAATGTTAAGTCTTAAGGTTGAGCCTTAGGGTTAAGCCTTAGAGTTATGTCTTGGGGATAAGTCTTAGGGCTAAGTCTCAGGATTAAGTATCAAGGTTAAAGCTCAAGGATAAGTCTCAGGGCTACGTTTTAGGGTTAAGTCTTGAGGTTAAATCTTAGGTTTAAGTCTCAGTTTTCAGTTTTAGGGATAAGTCTTATGGATAAATTTCACGACTAAGTCTCAGGGTTGAGTCTTAAGGTTAAAACTTAACCTGAAGTCTTAGGGTTAAGTCTTATGGTTAAATCTTAATGTTAAATCGTAATTTTAAGTCTTAGCGTTCAGTCTAAAGTTTAAATCACAAGCTGAAGTCTTAGGGTTAACTCTTTAGAGTTACGTCTTGGGGATAAGTCTTAGGGTTAAGTCTTAACGTTTCAGTCCTAAGGTTAACTCTTAGGGTTAAATCTGTAAGGTCAACACTTAAGGTTAACTCTTAGGGTTAAGTTTAGGGTTAAGCCTTAAGGTTACATCTTCAAGTTAAATATTAAGGTTAAGTCTTAGGGTTATTTCTTAAGTTTAAGTCTGAGGGTTATATCTGAGCGTTCATTATTAAGTTGAAGTCTTAGAGTTCATTCTCAGGGTTAAGTCTTCAAGTTACTTCTTAAGGTTGAGACTTAGGGTTAAGTTTTAAGGTTAAGTCCGAATGTTACATCTTAAAGTTAAGTCTTAGGGTTAAATCTCAGTGTTAAGTCTCAAGGTTAGGTCTCAGGGTAGAAGTCGTAAGGTTGTGTCTTAATGTTCAGTCTTATTGTTAAGTCTTAAAAGTTATATTTTAGGGTTCAGTCTTAGGGTTAAATTTTAAGGTTAAGTCTTCAGGTGAAGTCTTATGGCTTGAGTCTTAGGGTTAAGTCTAAAGTTTAATTCATAAGTTGAAGTCTTAGACTTAAGTCTTGGGGCTAAGTCTTAGGGTTAAGTCTTAAATCTTAGGTTTAAGTCTCAGTGTTGAGTCTTAGGGATAAGTCTTTGAATTAAGTCTTCAGGTTTTGTCTTAAGGTTTAACCTTAAGTTTAAGTCATAGGGTTAAGTCTTAGGGTTAAGTATTGAGTGTAAATCTTAAGGTTACGCTTTAAGGTTAAGTCTTAATGGTACATCTTCAAGTGAAGTCTTAGCATTAAGACTTAGGGTTAAATCCCAGGGTTAAATTTCAAGGTAAAGTCTCAAGGTTAAGTCTCAGGGTTACGTGGTCAAGTTGTGTCTTAGGATTCAGTCTTAGGGTTAAGTTTTGAAGTTAAACTTGAGGTTAAGTCTTAGGGTTAAGTCTCAGGATTATGTCTTAGGGATAAGTCTTAAGTTTAAACCTTAAGCTTAAGTCTTAGGGTTAAGCCTTAAGGTTAAGTGTCAGGGTTAATTCCTAAAGGTTAAGTCTTAAGTTTACATCTCATAGATTGAGCCTTAGGGTTAATTAAGTCTTAAGTTTACATCTCATAGATTGAGTCTTAGGGTTAAGTCTTCATCTTAAGTCTTAGGGTTAAGTCTTAGAGTACAATCTTGAGGATAAGTCTTATGGTTAAGTCTCAGGGTTAAGTCTTAAGGTTGAGCCTTAAGGTTAAGTCTTAGGGTTAAGCCTTAGAGTTATGTCTTGGGGATAAGTCTTAGGGCTAAGTCTCAGGATTAAGTATCAAGGTTAAAGCTCAAGGATAAGTCTCAGGGCTACGTTTTAGGGTTAAGTCTTGAGGTTAAATCTTAGGTTTAAGTCTCAGTTTTCAGTTTTAGGGATAAGTCTTATGGATAAATTTCACGACTAAGTCTCAGGGTTGAGTCTTAAGGTTAAAACTTAACCTGAAGTCTTAGGGTTAAGTCTTATGGTTAAATCTTAATGTTAAATCGTAATTTTAAGTCTTAGCGTTCAGTCTAAAGTTTAAATCACAAGCTGAAGTCTTAGGGTTAACTCTTTAGAGTTACGTCTTGGGGATAAGTCTTAGGGTTAAGTCTTAACGTTTCAGTCCTAAGGTTAACTCTTAGGGTTAAATCTGTAAGGTCAACACTTAAGGTTAACTCTTAGGGTTAAGTTTAGGGTTAAGCCTTAAGGTTACATCTTCAAGTTAAATATTAAGGTTAAGTCTTAGGGTTATTTCTTAAGTTTAAGTCTGAGGGTTATATCTGAGCGTTCATTATTAAGTTGAAGTCTTAGAGTTCATTCTCAGGGTTAAGTCTTCAAGTTACTTCTTAAGGTTGAGACTTAGGGTTAAGTTTTAAGGTTAAGTCCGAATGTTACATCTTAAAGTTAAGTCTTAGGGTTAAATCTCAGTGTTAAGTCTCAAGGTTAGGTCTCAGGGTAGAAGTCGTAAGGTTGTGTCTTAATGTTCAGTCTTATTGTTAAGTCTTAAAAGTTATATTTTAGGGTTCAGTCTTAGGGTTAAATTTTAAGGTTAAGTCTTCAGGTGAAGTCTTATGGCTTGAGTCTTAGGGTTAAGTCTAAAGTTTAATTCATAAGTTGAAGTCTTAGACTTAAGTCTTGGGGCTAAGTCTTAGGGTTAAGTCTTAAATCTTAGGTTTAAGTCTCAGTGTTGAGTCTTAGGGATAAGTCTTTGAATTAAGTCTTCAGGTTTTGTCTTAAGGTTTAACCTTAAGTTTAAGTCATAGGGTTAAGTCTTAGGGTTAAGTATTGAGTGTAAATCTTAAGGTTACGCTTTAAGGTTAAGTCTTAATGGTACATCTTCAAGTTAAGTCTTAGCATTAAGACTTAGGGTTAAATCCCAGGGTTAAATTTCAAGGTAAAGTCTCAAGGTTAAGTCTCAGGGTTACGTGGTCAAGTTGTGTCTTAGGATTCAGTCTTAGGGTTAAGTTTTGAAGTTAAACTTGAGGTTAAGTCTTAGGGTTAAGTCTCAGGATTATGTCTTAGGGATAAGTCTTAAGTTTAAACCTTAAGCTTAAGTCTTAGGGTTAAGCCTTAAGGTTAAGTGTCAGGGTTAATTCCTAAAGGTTAAGTCTTAAGTTTACATCTCATAGATTGAGCCTTAGGGTTAATTAAGTCTTAAGTTTACATCTCATAGATTGAGTCTTAGGGTTAAGTCTTCATCTTAAGTCTTAGGGTTAAGTCTTAGAGTACAATCTTGAGGATAAGTCTTATGGTTAAGTCTCAGGGTTAAGTCTTAAGGTTGAGCCTTAAGGTTAAGTCTTAGGGTTAAGCCTTAGAGTTATGTCTTGGGGATAAGTCTTAGGGCTAAGTCTCAGGATTAAGTATCAAGGTTAAAGCTCAAGGATAAGTCTCAGGGCTACGTTTTAGGGTTAAGTCTTGAGGTTAAATCTTAGGTTTAAGTCTCAGTTTTCAGTTTTAGGGATAAGTCTTATGGATAAATTTCACGACTAAGTCTCAGGGCTGAGTCTTCAGGTTAAAACTTAACCTGAAGTCTTAGGGTTAAGTCTTATGGTTAAATCTTAATGTTAAATCGTAATTTTAAGTCTTAGCGTTCAGTCTAAAGTTTAAATCACAAGCTGAAGTCTTAGGGTTAACTCTTTAGAGTTACGTCTTGGGGATAAGTCTTAGGGTTAAGTCTTAACGTTTCAGTCCTAAGGTTAACTCTTAGGGTTAAATCTGTAAGGTCAACACTTAAGGTTAACTCTTAGGGTTAAGTTTAGGGTTAAGCCTTAAGGTTACATCTTCAAGTTAAATATTAAGGTTAAGTCTTAGGGTTATTTCTTAAGTTTAAGTCTGAGGGTTATATCTGAGCGTTCATTATTAAGTTGAAGTCTTAGAGTTCATTCTCAGGGTTAAGTCTTCAAGTTACTTCTTAAGGTTGAGACTTAGGGTTAAGTTTTAAGGTTAAGTCCGAATGTTACATCTTAAAGTTAAGTCTTAGGGTTAAATCTCAGTGTTAAGTCTCAAGGTTAGGTCTCAGGGTAGAAGTCGTAAGGTTGTGTCTTAATGTTCAGTCTTATTGTTAAGTCTTAAAAGTTATATTTTAGGGTTCAGTCTTAGGGTTAAATTTTAAGGTTAAGTCTTCAGGTGAAGTCTTATGGCTTGAGTCTTAGGGTTAAGTCTAAAGTTTAATTCATAAGTTTAAGTCTTAGACTTAAGTCTTGGGGCTAAGTCTTAGGGTTAAGTCTTAAATCTTAGGTTTAAGTCTCAGTGTTGAGTCTTAGGGATAAGTCTTTGAATTAAGTCTTCAGGTTTTGTCTTAAGGTTTAACCTTAAGTTTAAGTCATAGGGTTAAGTCTTAGGGTTAAGTATTGAGTGTAAATCTTAAGGTTACGCTTTAAGGTTAAGTCTTAATGGTACATCTTCAAGTGAAGTCTTAGCATTAAGACTTAGGGTTAAATCCCAGGGTTAAATTTCAAGGTAAAGTCTCAAGGTTAAGTCTCAGGGTTACGTGGTCAAGTTGTGTCTTAGGATTCAGTCTTAGGGTTAAGTTTTGAAGTTAAACTTGAGGTTAAGTCTTAGGGTTAAGTCTCAGGATTATGTCTTAGGGATAAGTCTTAAGTTTAAACCTTAAGCTTAAGTCTTAGGGTTAAGCCTTAAGGTTAAGTGTCAGGGTTAATTCCTAAAGGTTAAGTCTTAAGTTTACATCTCATAGATTGAGCCTTAGGGTTAATTAAGTCTTAAGTTTACATCTCATAGATTGAGTCTTAGGGTTAAGTCTTCATCTTAAGTCTTAGAGTACAATCTTGAGGATAAGTCTTATGGTTAAGTCTCAGGGTTAAGTCTTAATGTTAAGTCTTAAGGTTGAGCCTTAGGGTTAAGCCTTAGAGTTATGTCTTGGGGATAAGTCTTAGGGCTAAGTCTCAGGATTAAGTATCAAGGTTAAAGCTCAAGGATAAGTCTCAGGGCTACGTTTTAGGGTTAAGTCTTGAGGTTAAATCTTAGGTTTAAGTCTCAGTTTTCAGTTTTAGGGATAAGTCTTATGGATAAATTTCACGACTAAGTCTCAGGGTTGAGTCTTAAGGTTAAAACTTAACCTGAAGTCTTAGGGTTAAGTCTTATGGTTAAATCTTAATGTTAAATCGTAATTTTAAGTCTTAGCGTTCAGTCTAAAGTTTAAATCACAAGCTGAAGTCTTAGGGTTAACTCTTTAGAGTTACGTCTTGGGGATAAGTCTTAGGGTTAAGTCTTAACGTTTCAGTCCTAAGGTTAACTCTTAGGGTTAAATCTGTAAGGTCAACACTTAAGGTTAACTCTTAGGGTTAAGTTTAGGGTTAAGCCTTAAGGTTACATCTTCAAGTTAAATATTAAGGTTAAGTCTTAGGGTTATTTCTTAAGTTTAAGTCTGAGGGTTATATCTGAGCGTTCATTATTAAGTTGAAGTCTTAGAGTTCATTCTCAGGGTTAAGTCTTCAAGTTACTTCTTAAGGTTGAGACTTAGGGTTAAGTTTAAAGGTTAAGTCCGAATGTTACATCTTAAAGTTAAGTCTTAGGGTTAAATCTCAGTGTTAAGTCTCAAGGTTAGGTCTCAGGGTAGAAGTCGTAAGGTTGTGTCTTAATGTTCAGTCTTATTGTTAAGTCTTAAAAGTTATATTTTAGGGTTCAGTCTTAGGGTTAAATTTTAAGGTTAAGTCTTCAGGTGAAGTCTTATGGCTTGAGTCTTAGGGTTAAGTCTAAAGTTTAATTCATAAGTTTAAGTCTTAGACTTAAGTCTTGGGGCTAAGTCTTAGGGTTAAGTCTTAAATCTTAGGTTTAAGTCTCAGTGTTGAGTCTTAGGGATAAGTCTTTGAATTAAGTCTTCAGGTTTTGTCTTAAGGTTTAACCTTAAGTTTAAGTCATAGGGTTAAGTCTTAGGGTTAAGTATTGAGTGTAAATCTTAAGGTTACGCTTTAAGGTTAAGTCTTAATGGTACATCTTCAAGTTAAGTCTTAGCATTAAGACTTAGGGTTAAATCCCAGGGTTAAATTTCAAGGTAAAGTCTCAAGGTTAAGTCTCAGGGTTACGTGGTCAAGTTGTGTCTTAGGATTCAGTCTTAGGGTTAAGTTTTGAAGTTAAACTTGAGGTTAAGTCTTAGGGTTAAGTCTCAGGATTATGTCTTAGGGATAAGTCTTAAGTTTAAACCTTAAGCTTAAGTCTTAGGGTTAAGCCTTAAGGTTAAGTGTCAGGGTTAATTCCTAAAGGTTAAGTCTTAAGTTTACATCTCATAGATTGAGCCTTAGGGTTAATTAAGTCTTAAGTTTACATCTCATAGATTGAGTCTTAGGGTTAAGTCTTCATCTTAAGTCTTAGAGTACAATCTTGAGGATAAGTCTTATGGTTAAGTCTCAGGGTTAAGTCTTAATGTTAAGTCTTAAGGTTGAGCCTTAGGGTTAAGCCTTAGAGTTATGTCTTGGGGATAAGTCTTAGGGCTAAGTCTCAGGATTAAGTATCAAGGTTAAAGCTCAAGGATAAGTCTCAGGGCTACGTTTTAGGGTTAAGTCTTCAGGTTAAATCTTAGGTTTAAGTCTCAGTTTTCAGTTTTAGGGATAAGTCTTATGGATAAATTTCACGACTAAGTCTCAGGGTTGAGTCTTAAGGTTAAAACTTAACCTGAAGTCTTAGGGTTAAGTCTTATGGTTAAATCTTAATGTTAAATCGTAATTTTAAGTCTTAGCGTTCAGTCTAAAGTTTAAATCACAAGCTGAAGTCTTAGGGTTAACTCTTTAGAGTTACGTCTTGGGGATAAGTCTTAGGGTTAAGTCTTAACGTTTCAGTCCTAAGGTTAACTCTTAGGGTTAAATCTGTAAGGTCAACACTTAAGGTTAACTCTTAGGGTTAAGTTTAGGGTTAAGCCTTAAGGTTACATCTTCAAGTTAAATATTAAGGTTAAGTCTTAGGGTTATTTCTTAAGTTTAAGTCTGAGGGTTATATCTGAGCGTTCATTAGGAAGTTGAAGTCTTAGAGTTCATTCTCAGGGTTAAGTCTTCAAGTTACTTCTTAAGGTTGAGACTTAGGGTTAAGTTTTAAGGTTAAGTCCGAATGTTACATCTTAAAGTTAAGTCTTAGGGTTAAATCTCAGTGTTAAGTCTCAAGGTTAGGTCTCAGGGTAGAAGTCGTAAGGTTGTGTCTTAATGTTCAGTCTTATTGTTAAGTCTTAAAAGTTATATTTTAGGGTTCAGTCTTAGGGTTAAATTTTAAGGTTAAGTCTTCAGGTGAAGTCTTATGGCTTGAGTCTTAGGGTTAAGTCTAAAGTTTAATTCATAACTTGAAGTCTTAGACTTAAGTCTTGGGGCTAAGTCTTAGGGTTAAGTCTTAAATCTTAGGTTTAATTCTCAGTGTTGAGTCTTAGGGATAAGTCTTTGAATTAAGTCTTCAGGTTTTGTCTTAAGGTTTAACCTTAAGTTTAAGTCATAGGGTTAAGTCTTAGGGTTAAGTATTGAGTGTAAATCTTAAGGTTACGCTTTAAGGTTAAGTCTTAATGGTACATCTTCAAGTTAAGTCTTAGCATTAAGACTTAGGGTTAAATCCCAGGGTTAAATTTCAAGGTAAAGTCTCAAGGTTAAGTCTCAGGGTTACGTGGTCAAGTTGTGTCTTAGGATTCAGTCTTAGGGTTAAGTTTTGAAGTTAAACTTGAGGTTAAGTCTTAGGGTTAAGTCTCAGGATTATGTCTTAGGGATAAGTCTTAAGTTTAAACCTTAAGCTTAAGTCTTAGGGTTAAGCCTTAAGGTTAAGTGTCAGGGTTAATTCCTAAAGGTTAAGTCTTAAGTTTACATCTCATAGATTGAGCCTTAGGGTTAATTAAGTCTTAAGTTTACATCTCATAGATTGAGTCTTAGGGTTAAGTCTTCATCTTAAGTCTTAGAGTACAATCTTGAGGATAAGTCTTATGGTTAAGTCTCAGGGTTAAGTCTTAATGTTAAGTCTTAAGGTTGAGTCTTAGGGTTAAGCCTTAGAGTTATGTCTTGGGGATAAGTCTTAGGGCTAAGTCTCAGGATTAAGTATCAAGGTTAAAGCTCAAGGATAAGTCTCAGGGCTACGTTTTAGGGTTAAGTCTTGAGGTTAAATCTTAGGTTTAAGTCTCAGTTTTCAGTTTTAGGGATAAGTCTTATGGATAAATTTCACGACTAAGTCTCAGGGTTGAGTCTTAAGGTTAAAACTTAACCTGAAGTCTTAGGGTTAAGTCTTATGGTTAAATCTTAATGTTAAATCGTAATTTTAAGTCTTAGCGTTCAGTCTAAAGTTTAAATCACAAGCTGAAGTCTTAGGGTTAACTCTTTAGAGTTACGTCTTGGGGATAAGTCTTAGGGTTAAGTCTTAACGTTTCAGTCCTAAGGTTAACTCTTAGGGTTAAATCTGTAAGGTCAACACTTAAGGTTAACTCTTAGGGTTAAGTTTAGGGTTAAGCCTTAAGGTTACATCTTCAAGTTAAATATTAAGGTTAAGTCTTAGGGTTATTTCTTAAGTTTAAGTCTGAGGGTTATATCTGAGCGTTCATTATTAAGTTGAAGTCTTAGAGTTCATTCTCAGGGTTAAGTCTTCAAGTTACTTCTTAAGGTTGAGACTTAGGGTTAAGTTTTAAGGTTAAGTCCGAATGTTACATCTTAAAGTTAAGTCTTAGGGTTAAATCTCAGTGTTAAGTCTCAAGGTTAGGTCTCAGGGTAGAAGTCGTAAGGTTGTGTCCTAATGTTCAGTCTTATTGTTAAGTCTTAAAAGTTATATTTTAGGGTTCAGTCTTAGGGTTAAATTTTAAGGTTAAGTCTTCAGGTGAAGTCTTATGGCTTGAGTCTTAGGGTTAAGTCTAAAGTTTAATTCATAAGTTTAAGTCTTAGACTTAAGTCTTGGGGCTAAGTCTTAGGGTTAAGTCTTAAATCTTAGGTTTAAGTCTCAGTGTTGAGTCTTAGGGATAAGTCTTTGAATTAAGTCTTCAGGTTTTGTCTTAAGGTTTAACCTTAAGTTTAAGTCATAGGGTTAAGTCTTAGGGTTAAGTATTGAGTGTAAATCTTAAGGTTACGCTTTAAGGTTAAGTCTTAATGGTACATCTTCAAGTGAAGTCTTAGCATTAAGACTTAGGGTTAAATCCCAGGGTTAAATTTCAAGGTAAAGTCTCAAGGTTAAGTCTCAGGGTTACGTGGTCAAGTTGTGTCTTAGGATTCAGTCTTAGGGTTAAGTTTTGAAGTTAAACTTGAGGTTAAGTCTTAGGGTTAAGTCTCAGGATTATGTCTTAGGGATAAGTCTTAAGTTTAAACCTTAAGCTTAAGTCTTAGGGTTAAGCCTTAAGGTTAAGTGTCAGGGTTAATTCCTAAAGGTTAAGTCTTAAGTTTACATCTCATAGATTGAGCCTTAGGGTTAATTAAGTCTTAAGTTTACATCTCATAGATTGAGTCTTAGGGTTAAGTCTTCATCTTAAGTCTTAGAGTACAATCTTGAGGATAAGTCTTATGGTTAAGTCTCAGGGTTAAGTCTTAATGTTAAGTCTTAAGGTTGAGCCTTAGGGTTAAGCCTTAGAGTTATGTCTTGGGGATAAGTCTTAGGGCTAAGTCTCAGGATTAAGTATCAAGGTTAAAGCTCAAGGATAAGTCTCAGGGCTACGTTTTAGGGTTAAGTCTTGAGGTTAAATCTTAGGTTTAAGTCTCAGTTTTCAGTTTTAGGGATAAGTCTTATGGATAAATTTCACGACTAAGTCTCAGGGTTGAGTCTTAAGGTTAAAACTTAACCTGAAGTCTTAGGGTTAAGTCTTATGGTTAAATCTTAATGTTAAATCGTAATTTTAAGTCTTAGCGTTCAGTCTAAAGTTTAAATCACAAGCTGAAGTCTTAGGGTTAACTCTTTAGAGTTACGTCTTGGGGATAAGTCTTAGGGTTAAGTCTTAACGTTTCAGTCCTAAGGTTAACTCTTAGGGTTAAATCTGTAAGGTCAACACTTAAGGTTAACTCTTAGGGTTAAGTTTAGGGTTAAGCCTTAAGGTTACATCTTCAAGTTAAATATTAAGGTTAAGTCTTAGGGTTATTTCTTAAGTTTAAGTCTGAGGGTTATATCTGAGCGTTCATTATTAAGTTGAAGTCTTAGAGTTCATTCTCAGGGTTAAGTCTTCAAGTTACTTCTTAAGGTTGAGACTTAGGGTTAAGTTTAAAGGTTAAGTCCGAATGTTACATCTTAAAGTTAAGTCTTAGGGTTAAATCTCAGTGTTAAGTCTCAAGGTTAGGTCTCAGGGTAGAAGTCGTAAGGTTGTGTCTTAATGTTCAGTCTTATTGTTAAGTCTTAAAAGTTATATTTTAGGGTTCAGTCTTAGGGTTAAATTTTAAGGTTAAGTCTTCAGGTGAAGTCTTATGGCTTGAGTCTTAGGGTTAAGTCTAAAGTTTAATTCATAAGTTTAAGTCTTAGACTTAAGTCTTGGGGCTAAGTCTTAGGGTTAAGTCTTAAATCTTAGGTTTAAGTCTCAGTGTTGAGTCTTAGGGATAAGTCTTTGAATTAAGTCTTCAGGTTTTGTCTTAAGGTTTAACCTTAAGTTTAAGTCATAGGGTTAAGTCTTAGGGTTAAGTATTGAGTGTAAATCTTAAGGTTACGCTTTAAGGTTAAGTCTTAATGGTACATCTTCAAGTGAAGTCTTAGCATTAAGACTTAGGGTTAAATCCCAGGGTTAAATTTCAAGGTAAAGTCTCAAGGTTAAGTCTCAGGGTTACGTGGTCAAGTTGTGTCTTAGGATTCAGTCTTAGGGTTAAGTTTTGAAGTTAAACTTGAGGTTAAGTCTTAGGGTTAAGTCTCAGGATTATGTCTTAGGGATAAGTCTTAAGTTTAAACCTTAAGCTTAAGTCTTAGGGTTAAGCCTTAAGGTTAAGTGTCAGGGTTAATTCCTAAAGGTTAAGTCTTAAGTTTACATCTCATAGATTGAGCCTTAGGGTTAATTAAGTCTTAAGTTTACATCTCATAGATTGAGTCTTAGGGTTAAGTCTTCATCTTAAGTCTTAGAGTACAATCTTGAGGATAAGTCTTATGGTTAAGTCTCAGGGTTAAGTCTTAATGTTAAGTCTTAAGGTTGAGCCTTAGGGTTAAGCCTTAGAGTTATGTCTTGGGGATAAGTCTTAGGGCTAAGTCTCAGGATTAAGTATCAAGGTTAAAGCTCAAGGATAAGTCTCAGGGCTACGTTTTAGGGTTAAGTCTTCAGGTTAAATCTTAGGTTTAAGTCTCAGTTTTCAGTTTTAGGGATAAGTCTTATGGATAAATTTCACGACTAAGTCTCAGGGTTGAGTCTTAAGGTTAAAACTTAACCTGAAGTCTTAGGGTTAAGTCTTATGGTTAAATCTTAATGTTAAATCGTAATTTTAAGTCTTAGCGTTCAGTCTAAAGTTTAAATCACAAGCTGAAGTCTTAGGGTTAACTCTTTAGAGTTACGTCTTGGGGATAAGTCTTAGGGTTAAGTCTTAACGTTTCAGTCCTAAGGTTAACTCTTAGGGTTAAATCTGTAAGGTCAACACTTAAGGTTAACTCTTAGGGTTAAGTTTAGGGTTAAGCCTTAAGGTTACATCTTCAAGTTAAATATTAAGGTTAAGTCTTAGGGTTATTTCTTAAGTTTAAGTCTGAGGGTTATATCTGAGCGTTCATTAGGAAGTTGAAGTCTTAGAGTTCATTCTCAGGGTTAAGTCTTCAAGTTACTTCTTAAGGTTGAGACTTAGGGTTAAGTTTTAAGGTTAAGTCCGAATGTTACATCTTAAAGTTAAGTCTTAGGGTTAAATCTCAGTGTTAAGTCTCAAGGTTAGGTCTCAGGGTAGAAGTCGTAAGGTTGTGTCTTAATGTTCAGTCTTATTGTTAAGTCTTAAAAGTTATATTTTAGGGTTCAGTCTTAGGGTTAAATTTTAAGGTTAAGTCTTCAGGTGAAGTCTTATGGCTTGAGTCTTAGGGTTAAGTCTAAAGTTTAATTCATAACTTGAAGTCTTAGACTTAAGTCTTGGGGCTAAGTCTTAGGGTTAAGTCTTAAATCTTAGGTTTAAGTCTCAGTGTTGAGTCTTAGGGATAAGTCTTTGAATTAAGTCTTCAGGTTTTGTCTTAAGGTTTAACCTTAAGTTTAAGTCATAGGGTTAAGTCTTAGGGTTAAGTATTGAGTGTAAATCTTAAGGTTACGCTTTAAGGTTAAGTCTTAATGGTACATCTTCAAGTTAAGTCTTAGCATTAAGACTTAGGGTTAAATCCCAGGGTTAAATTTCAAGGTAAAGTCTCAAGGTTAAGTCTCAGGGTTACGTGGTCAAGTTGTGTCTTAGGATTCAGTCTTAGGGTTAAGTTTTGAAGTTAAACTTGAGGTTAAGTCTTAGGGTTAAGTCTCAGGATTATGTCTTAGGGATAAGTCTTAAGTTTAAACCTTAAGCTTAAGTCTTAGGGTTAAGCCTTAAGGTTAAGTGTCAGGGTTAATTCCTAAAGGTTAAGTCTTAAGTTTACATCTCATAGATTGAGCCTTAGGGTTAATTAAGTCTTAAGTTTACATCTCATAGATTGAGTCTTAGGGTTAAGTCTTCATCTTAAGTCTTAGAGTACAATCTTGAGGATAAGTCTTATGGTTAAGTCTCAGGGTTAAGTCTTAATGTTAAGTCTTAAGGTTGAGTCTTAGGGTTAAGCCTTAGAGTTATGTCTTGGGGATAAGTCTTAGGGCTAAGTCTCAGGATTAAGTATCAAGGTTAAAGCTCAAGGATAAGTCTCAGGGCTACGTTTTAGGGTTAAGTCTTGAGGTTAAATCTTAGGTTTAAGTCTCAGTTTTCAGTTTTAGGGATAAGTCTTATGGATAAATTTCACGACTAAGTCTCAGGGTTGAGTCTTAAGGTTAAAACTTAACCTGAAGTCTTAGGGTTAAGTCTTATGGTTAAATCTTAATGTTAAATCGTAATTTTAAGTCTTAGCGTTCAGTCTAAAGTTTAAATCACAAGCTGAAGTCTTAGGGTTAACTCTTTAGAGTTACGTCTTGGGGATAAGTCTTAGGGTTAAGTCTTAACGTTTCAGTCCTAAGGTTAACTCTTAGGGTTAAATCTGTAAGGTCAACACTTAAGGTTAACTCTTAGGGTTAAGTTTAGGGTTAAGCCTTAAGGTTACATCTTCAAGTTAAATATTAAGGTTAAGTCTTAGGGTTATTTCTTAAGTTTAAGTCTGAGGGTTATATCTGAGCGTTCATTATTAAGTTGAAGTCTTAGAGTTCATTCTCAGGGTTAAGTCTTCAAGTTACTTCTTAAGGTTGAGACTTAGGGTTAAGTTTTAAGGTTAAGTCCGAATGTTACATCTTAAAGTTAAGTCTTAGGGTTAAATCTCAGTGTTAAGTCTCAAGGTTAGGTCTCAGGGTAGAAGTCGTAAGGTTGTGTCCTAATGTTCAGTCTTATTGTTAAGTCTTAAAAGTTATATTTTAGGGTTCAGTCTTAGGGTTAAATTTTAAGGTTAAGTCTTCAGGTGAAGTCTTATGGCTTGAGTCTTAGGGTTAAGTCTAAAGTTTAATTCATAACTTGAAGTCTTAGACTTAAGTCTTGGGGCTAAGTCTTAGGGTTAAGTCTTAAATCTTAGGTTTAAGTCTCAGTGTTGAGTCTTAGGGATAAGTCTTTGAATTAAGTCTTCAGGTTTTGTCTTAAGGTTTAACCTTAAGTTTAAGTCATAGGGTTAAGTCTTAGGGTTAAGTATTGAGTGTAAATCTTAAGGTTACGCTTTAAGGTTAAGTCTTAATGGTACATCTTCAAGTGAAGTCTTAGCATTAAGACTTAGGGTTAAATCCCAGGGTTAAATTTCAAGGTAAAGTCTCAAGGTTAAGTCTCAGGGTTACGTGGTCAAGTTGTGTCTTAGGATTCAGTCTTAGGGTTAAGTTTTGAAGTTAAACTTGAGGTTAAGTCTTAGGGTTAAGTCTCAGGATTATGTCTTAGGGATAAGTCTTAAGTTTAAACCTTAAGCTTAAGTCTTAGGGTTAAGCCTTAAGGTTAAGTGTCAGGGTTAATTCCTAAAGGTTAAGTCTTAAGTTTACATCTCATAGATTGAGCCTTAGGGTTAATTAAGTCTTAAGTTTACATCTCATAGATTGAGTCTTAGGGTTAAGTCTTCATCTTAAGTCTTAGAGTACAATCTTGAGGATAAGTCTTATGGTTAAGTCTCAGGGTTAAGTCTTAATGTTAAGTCTTAAGGTTGAGCCTTAGGGTTAAGCCTTAGAGTTATGTCTTGGGGATAAGTCTTAGGGCTAAGTCTCAGGATTAAGTATCAAGGTTAAAGCTCAAGGATAAGTCTCAGGGCTACGTTTTAGGGTTAAGTCTTGAGGTTAAATCTTAGGTTTAAGTCTCAGTTTTCAGTTTTAGGGATAAGTCTTATGGATAAATTTCACGACTAAGTCTCAGGGTTGAGTCTTAAGGTTAAAACTTAACCTGAAGTCTTAGGGTTAAGTCTTATGGTTAAATCTTAATGTTAAATCGTAATTTTAAGTCTTAGCGTTCAGTCTAAAGTTTAAATCACAAGCTGAAGTCTTAGGGTTAACTCTTTAGAGTTACGTCTTGGGGATAAGTCTTAGGGTTAAGTCTTAACGTTTCAGTCCTAAGGTTAACTCTTAGGGTTAAATCTGTAAGGTCAACACTTAAGGTTAACTCTTAGGGTTAAGTTTAGGGTTAAGCCTTAAGGTTACATCTTCAAGTTAAATATTAAGGTTAAGTCTTAGGGTTATTTCTTAAGTTTAAGTCTGAGGGTTATATCTGAGCGTTCATTATTAAGTTGAAGTCTTAGAGTTCATTCTCAGGGTTAAGTCTTCAAGTTACTTCTTAAGGTTGAGACTTAGGGTTAAGTTTAAAGGTTAAGTCCGAATGTTACATCTTAAAGTTAAGTCTTAGGGTTAAATCTCAGTGTTAAGTCTCAAGGTTAGGTCTCAGGGTAGAAGTCGTAAGGTTGTGTCTTAATGTTCAGTCTTATTGTTAAGTCTTAAAAGTTATATTTTAGGGTTCAGTCTTAGGGTTAAATTTTAAGTTTAAGTCTTTAGGTGAAGTCTTATGGCTTGAGTCTTAGGGTTAAGTCTAAAGTTTAATTCATAAGTTTAAGTCTTAGACTTAAGTCTTGGGGCTAAGTCTTAGGGTTAAGTCTTAAATCTTAGGTTTAAGTCTCAGTGTTGAGTCTTAGGGATAAGTCTTTGAATTAAGTCTTCAGGTTTTGTCTTAAGGTTTAACCTTAAGTTTAAGTCATAGGGTTAAGTCTTAGGGTTAAGTATTGAGTGTAAATCTTAAGGTTACGCTTTAAGGTTAAGTCTTAATGGTACATCTTCAAGTTAAGTCTTAGCATTAAGACTTAGGGTTAAATCCCAGGGTTAAATTTCAAGGTAAAGTCTCAAGGTTAAGTCTCAGGGTTACGTGGTCAAGTTGTGTCTTAGGATTCAGTCTTAGGGTTAAGTTTTGAAGTTAAACTTGAGGTTAAGTCTTAGGGTTAAGTCTCAGGATTATGTCTTAGGGATAAGTCTTAAGTTTAAACCTTAAGCT
Source organism: Falco punctatus (assembly GCF_963210335.1). NCBI lineage: Eukaryota > Metazoa > Chordata > Aves > Falconiformes > Falconidae > Falco > Falco punctatus. The sequence continues at coordinate 55,149 of NW_027660109.1, forward strand.
TAAGTCTTAGGGTTAAGCCTTAAGGTTAAGTGTCAGGGTTAATTCCTAAAGGTTAAGTCTTAAGTTTACATCTCATAGATTGAGCCTTAGGGTTAATTAAGTCTTAAGTTTACATCTCATAGATTGAGTCTTAGGGTTAAGTCTTCATCTTAAGTCTTAGAGTACAATCTTGAGGATAAGTCTTATGGTTAAGTCTCAGGGTTAAGTCTTAATGTTAAGTCTTAAGGTTGAGCCTTAGGGTTAAGCCTTAGAGTTATGTCTTGGGGATAAGTCTTAGGGCTAAGTCTCAGGATTAAGTATCAAGGTTAAAGCTCAAGGATAAGTCTCAGGGCTACGTTTTAGGGTTAAGTCTTGAGGTTAAATCTTAGGTTTAAGTCTCAGTTTTCAGTTTTAGGGATAAGTCTTATGGATAAATTTCACGACTAAGTCTCAGGGCTGAGTCTTAAGGTTAAAACTTAACCTGAAGTCTTAGGGTTAAGTCTTATGGTTAAATCTTAATGTTAAATCGTAATTTTAAGTCTTAGCGTTCAGTCTAAAGTTTAAATCACAAGCTGAAGTCTTAGGGTTAACTCTTTAGAGTTACGTCTTGGGGATAAGTCTTAGGGTTAAGTCTTAACGTTTCAGTCCTAAGGTTAACTCTTAGGGTTAAATCTGTAAGGTCAACACTTAAGGTTAACTCTTAGGGTTAAGTTTAGGGTTAAGCCTTAAGGTTACATCTTCAAGTTAAATATTAAGGTTAAGTCTTAGGGTTATTTCTTAAGTTTAAGTCTGAGGGTTATATCTGAGCGTTCATTATTAAGTTGAAGTCTTAGAGTTCATTCTCAGGGTTAAGTCTTCAAGTTACTTCTTAAGGTTGAGACTTAGGGTTAAGTTTTAAGGTTAAGTCCGAATGTTACATCTTAAAGTTAAGTCTTAGGGTTAAATCTCAGTGTTAAGTCTCAAGGTTAGGTCTCAGGGTAGAAGTCGTAAGGTTGTGTCTTAATGTTCAGTCTTATTGTTAAGTCTTAAAAGTTATATTTTAGGGTTCAGTCTTAGGGTTAAATTTTAAGGTTAAGTCTTTAGGTGAAGTCTTATGGCTTGAGTCTTAGGGTTAAGTCTAAAGTTTAATTCATAAGTTTAAGTCTTAGACTTAAGTCTTGGGGCTAAGTCTTAGGGTTAAGTCTTAAATCTTAGGTTTAAGTCTCAGTGTTGAGTCTTAGGGATAAGTCTTTGAATTAAGTCTTCAGGTTTTGTCTTAAGGTTTAACCTTAAGTTTAAGTCATAGGGTTAAGTCTTAGGGTTAAGTATTGAGTGTAAATCTTAAGGTTACGCTTTAAGGTTAAGTCTTAATGGTACATCTTCAAGTTAAGTCTTAGCATTAAGACTTAGGGTTAAATCCCAGGGTTAAATTTCAAGGTAAAGTCTCAAGGTTAAGTCTCAGGGTTACGTGGTCAAGTTGTGTCTTAGGATTCAGTCTTAGGGTTAAGTTTTGAAGTTAAACTTGAGGTTAAGTCTTAGGGTTAAGTCTCAGGATTATGTCTTAGGGATAAGTCTTAAGTTTAAACCTTAAGCTTAAGTCTTAGGGTTAAGCCTTAAGGTTAAGTGTCAGGGTTAATTCCTAAAGGTTAAGTCTTAAGTTTACATCTCATAGATTGAGCCTTAGGGTTAATTAAGTCTTAAGTTTACATCTCATAGATTGAGTCTTAGGGTTAAGTCTTCATCTTAAGTCTTAGGGTTAAGTCTTAGAGTACAATCTTGAGGATAAGTCTTATGGTTAAGTCTCAGGGTTAAGTCTTAATGTTAAGTCTTAAGGTTGAGCCTTAGGGTTAAGCCTTAGAGTTATGTCTTGGGGATAAGTCTTAGGGCTAAGTCTCAGGATTAAGTATCAAGGTTAAAGCTCAAGGATAAGTCTCAGGGCTACGTTTTAGGGTTAAGTCTTCAGGTTAAATCTTAGGTTTAAGTCTCAGTTTTCAGTTTTAGGGATAAGTCTTATGGATAAATTTCACGACTAAGTCTCAGGGCTGAGTCTTCAGGTTAAAACTTAACCTGAAGTCTTAGGGTTAAGTCTTATGGTTAAATCTTAATGTTAAATCGTAATTTTAAGTCTTAGTGTTCAGTCTAAAGTTTAAATCACAAGCTGAAGTCTTAGGGTTAACTCTTTAGAGTTACGTCTTGGGGATAAGTCTTAGGGTTAAGTCTTAACGTTTCAGTCCTAAGGTTAACTCTTAGGGTTAAATCTGTAAGGTCAACACTTAAGGTTAACTCTTAGGGTTAAGTTTAGGGTTAAGCCTTAAGGTTACATCTTCAAGTTAAATATTAAGGTTAAGTCTTAGGGTTATTTCTTAAGTTTAAGTCTGAGGGTTATATCTGAGCGTTCATTATTAAGTTGAAGTCTTAGAGTTCATTCTCAGGGTTAAGTCTTCAAGTTACTTCTTAAGGTTGAGACTTAGGGTTAAGTTTTAAGGTTAAGTCCGAATGTTACATCTTAAAGTTAAGTCTTAGGGTTAAATCTCAGTGTTAAGTCTCAAGGTTAGGTCTCAGGGTAGAAGTCGTAAGGTTGTGTCTTAATGTTCAGTCTTATTGTTAAGTCTTAAAAGTTATATTTTAGGGTTCAGTCTTAGGGTTAAATTTTAAGGTTAAGTCTTCAGGCTAAGTCTTAAGGTGAAGTCTTATGGCTTGAGTCTTAGGGTTAAGTCTAAAGTTTAATTCATAACTTGAAGTCTTAGACTTAAGTCTTGGGGCTAAGTCTTAGGGTTAAGTCTTAAATCTTAGGTTTAAGTCTCAGTGTTGAGTCTTAGGGATAAGTCTTTGAATTAAGTCTTCAGGTTTTGTCTTAAGGTTTAACCTTAAGTTTAAGTCATAGGGTTAAGTCTTAGGGTTAAGTATTGAGTGTAAATCTTAAGGTTACGCTTTAAGGTTAAGTCTTAATGGTACATCTTCAAGTTAAGTCTTAGCATTAAGACTTAGGGTTAAATCCCAGGGTTAAATTTCAAGGTAAAGTCTCAAGGTTAAGTCTCAGGGTTACGTGGTCAAGTTGTGTCTTAGGATTCAGTCTTAGGGTTAAGTTTTGAAATTAAACTTGAGGTTAAGTCTTAGGGTTAAGTCTCAGGATTATGTCTTAGGGATAAGTCTTGAGTTTAAACCTTAAGCTTAAGTCTTAGGGTTAAGCCTTAAGGTTAAGTGTCAGGGTTAATTCCTAAAGGTTAAGTCTTAAGTTTACATCTCATAGATTGAGTCTTAGGGTTAATTAAGTCTTAAGTTTACATCTCATAGATTGAGTCTTAGGGTTAAGTCTTCATCTTAAGTCTTAGGGTTAAGTCTTAGAGTACAATCTTGAGGATAAGTCTTATGGTTAAGTCTCAGGGTTAAGTCTTAAGGTTGAGCCTTAAGGTTAAGTCTTAGGGTTAAGCCTTAGAGTTATGTCTTGGGGATAAGTCTTAGGGCTAAGTCTCAGGATTAAGTATCAAGGTTAAAGCTCAAGGATAAGTCTCAGGGCTACGTTTTAGGGTTAAGTCTTGAGGTTAAATCTTAGGTTTAAGTCTCAGTTTTCAGTTTTAGGGATAAGTCTTATGGATAAATTTCACGACTAAGTCTCAGGGTTGAGTCTTAAGGTTAAAACTTAACCTGAAGTCTTAGGGTTAAGTCTTATGGTTAAATCTTAATGTTAAATCGTAATTTTAAGTCTTAGCGTTCAGTCTAAAGTTTAAATCACAAGCTGAAGTCTTAGGGTTAACTCTTTAGAGTTACGTCTTGGGGATAAGTCTTAGGGTTAAGTCTTAACGTTTCAGTCCTAAGGTTAACTCTTAGGGTTAAATCTGTAAGGTCAACACTTAAGGTTAACTCTTAGGGTTAAGTTTAGGGTTAAGCCTTAAGGTTACATCTTCAAGTTAAATATTAAGGTTAAGTCTTAGGGTTATTTCTTAAGTTTAAGTCTGAGGGTTATATCTGAGCGTTCATTATTAAGTTGAAGTCTTAGAGTTCATTCTCAGGGTTAAGTCTTCAAGTTACTTCTTAAGGTTGAGACTTAGGGTTAAGTTTGAAGGTTAAGTCCGAATGTTACATCTTAAAGTTAAGTCTTAGGGTTAAATCTCAGTGTTAAGTCTCAAGGTTAGGTCTCAGGGTAGAAGTCGTAAGGTTGTGTCCTAATGTTCAGTCTTATTGTTAAGTCTTAAAAGTTATATTTTAGGGTTCAGTCTTAGGGTTAAATTTTAAGGTTAAGTCTTCGGGTTAAGTCTTAAGGTGAAGTCTTATGGCTTGAGTCTTAGGGTTAAGTCTAAAGTTTAATTCATAACTTGAAGTCTTAGACTTAAGTCTTGGGGCTAAGTCTTAGGGTTAAGTCTTAAATCTTAGGTTTAAGTCTCAGTGTTGAGTCTTAGGGATAAGTCTTTGAATTAAGTCTTCAAGTTTTGTCTTAAGGTTTAACCTTAAGTTTAAGTCATAGGGTTAAGTCTTAGGGTTAAGTATTGAGTGTAAATCTTAAGGTTACGCTTTAAGGTTAAGTCTTAATGGTACATCTTCAAGTTAAGTCTTAGCATTAAGACTTAGGGTTAAATCCCAGGGTTAAATTTCAAGGTAAAGTCTCAAGGTTAAGTCTCAGGGTTACGTGGTCAAGTTGTGTCTTAGGATTCAGTCTTAGGGTTAAGTTTTGAAGTTAAACTTGAGGTTAAGTCTTAGGGTTAAGTCTCAGGATTATGTCTTAGGGATAAGTCTTAAGTTTAAACCTTAAGCTTAAGTCTTAGGGTTAAGCCTTAAGGTTAAGTGTCAGGGTTAATTCCTAAAGGTTAAGTCTTAAGTTTACATCTCATAGATTGAGTCTTAGGGTTAATTAAGTCTTAAGTTTACATCTCATAGATTGAGTCTTAGGGTTAAGTCTTCATCTTAAGTCTTAGGGTTAAGTCTTAGAGTACAATCTTGAGGATAAGTCTTATGGTTAAGTCTCAGGGTTAAGTCTTAATGTTAAGTCTTAAGGTTGAGCCTTAGGGTTAAGCCTTAGAGTTATGTCTTGGGGATAAGTCTTAGGGCTAAGTCTCAGGATTAAGTATCAAGGTTAAAGCTCAAGGATAAGTCTCAGGGCTACGTTTTAGGGTTAAGTCTTCAGGTTAAATCTTAGGTTTAAGTCTCAGTTTTCAGTTTTAGGGATAAGTCTTATGGATAAATTTCACGACTAAGTCTCAGGGCTGAGTCTTAAGGTTAAAACTTAACCTGAAGTCTTAGGGTTAAGTCTTATGGTTAAATCTTAATGTTAAATCGTAATTTTAAGTCTTAGCGTTCAGTCTAAAGTTTAAATCACAAGTTGAAGTCTTAGGGTTAACTCTTTAGAGTTACGTCTTGGGGATAAGTCTTAGGGTTAAGTCTTAACGTTTCAGTCCTAAGGTTAACTCTTAGGGTTAAATCTGTAAGGTCAACACTTAAGGTTAACTCTTAGGGTTAAGTTTAGGGTTAAGCCTTAAGGTTACATCTTCAAGTTAAATATTAAGGTTAAGTCTTAGGGTTATTTCTTAAGTTTAAGTCTGAGGGTTATATCTGAGCGTTCATTATTAAGTTGAAGTCTTAGAGTTCATTCTCAGGGTTAAGTCTTCAAGTTACTTCTTAAGGTTGAGACTTAGGGTTAAGTTTGAAGGTTAAGTCCGAATGTTACATCTTAAAGTTAAGTCTTAGGGTTAAATCTCAGTGTTAAGTCTCAAGGTTAGGTCTCAGGGTAGAAGTCGTAAGGTTGTGTCTTAATGTTCAGTCTTATTGTTAAGTCTTAAAAGTTATATTTTAGGGTTCAGTCTTAGGGTTAAATTTTAAGGTTAAGTCTTCGGGTTAAGTCTTAAGGTGAAGTCTTATGGCTTGAGTCTTAGGGTTAAGTCTAAAGTTTAATTCATAAGTTTAAGTCTTAGACTTAAGTCTTGGGGCTAAGTCTTAAATCTTAGGTTTAAGTCTCAGTGTTGAGTCTTAGGGATAAGTCTTTGAATTAAGTCTTCAAGTTTTGTCTTAAGGTTTAACCTTAAGTTTAAGTCATAGGGTTAAGTCTTAGGGTTAAGTATTGAGTGTAAATCTTAAGGTTACGCTTTAAGGTTAAGTCTTAATGGTACACCTTCAAGTTAAGTCTTAGCATTAAGACTTAGGGTTAAATCCCAGGGTTAAATTTCAAGGTAAAGTCTCAAGGTTAAGTCTCAGGGTTACGTGGTCAAGTTGTGTCTTAGGATTCAGTCTTAGGGTTAAGTTTTGAAGTTAAACTTGAGGTTAAGTCTTAGGGTTAAGTCTCAGGATTATGTCTTAGGGATAAGTCTTAAGTTTAAACCTTAAGCTTAAGTCTTAGGGTTAAGCCTTAAGGTTAAGTGTCAGGGTTAATTCCTAAAGGTTAAGTCTTAAGTTTACATCTCATAGATTGAGCCTTAGGGTTAATTAAGTCTTAAGTTTACATCTCATAGATTGAGTCTTAGGGTTAAGTCTTCATCTTAAGTCTTAGGGTTAAGTCTTAGAGTACAATCTTGAGGATAAGTCTTATGGTTAAGTCTCAGGGTTAAGTCTTAATGTTAAGTCTTAAGGTTGAGCCTTAGGGTTAAGCCTTAGAGTTATGTCTTGGGGATAAGTCTTAGGGCTAAGTCTCAGGATTAAGTATCAAGGTTAAAGCTCAAGGATAAGTCTCAGGGCTACGTTTTAGGGTTAAGTCTTGAGGTTAAATCTTAGGTTTAAGTCTCAGTTTTCAGTTTTAGGGATAAGTCTTATGGATAAATTTCACGACTAAGTCTCAGGGCTGAGTCTTCAGGTTAAAACTTAACCTGAAGTCTTAGGGTTAAGTCTTATGGTTAAATCTTAATGTTAAATCGTAATTTTAAGTCTTAGTGTTCAGTCTAAAGTTTAAATCACAAGCTGAAGTCTTAGGGTTAACTCTTTAGAGTTACGTCTTGGGGATAAGTCTTAGGGTTAAGTCTTAACGTTTCAGTCCTAAGGTTAACTCTTAGGGTTAAATCTGTAAGGTCAACACTTAAGGTTAACTCTTAGGGTTAAGTTTAGGGTTAAGCCTTAAGGTTACATCTTCAAGTTAAATATTAAGGTTAAGTCTTAGGGTTATTTCTTAAGTTTAAGTCTGAGGGTTATATCTGAGCGTTCATTAGGAAGTTGAAGTCTTAGAGTTCATTCTCAGGGTTAAGTCTTCAAGTTACTTCTTAAGGTTGAGGCTTAGGGTTAAGTTTTAAGGTTAAGTCCGAATGTTACATCTTAAAGTTAAGTCTTAGGGTTAAATCTCAGTGTTAAGTCTCAAGGTTAGGTCTCAGGGTAGAAGTCGTAAGGTTGTGTCTTAATGTTCAGTCTTATTGTTAAGTCTTAAAAGTTATATTTTAGGGTTCAGTCTTAGGGTTAAATTTTAAGGTTAAGTCTTCAGGCTAAGTCTTCAGGTGAAGTCTTATGGCTTGAGTCTTAGGGTTAAGTCTAAAGTTTAATTCATAACTTGAAGTCTTAGACTTAAGTCTTGGGGCTAAGTCTTAGGGTTAAGTCTTAAATCTTAGGTTTAAGTCTCAGTGTTGAGTCTTAGGGATAAGTCTTTGAATTAAGTCTTCAGGTTTTGTCTTAAGGTTTAACCTTAAGTTTAAGTCATAGGGTTAAGTCTTAGGGTTAAGTATTGAGTGTAAATCTTAAGGTTACGCTTTAAGGTTAAGTCTTAATGGTACATCTTCAAGTTAAGTCTTAGCATTAAGACTTAGGGTTAAATCCCAGGGTTAAATTTCAAGGTAAAGTCTCAAGGTTAAGTCTCAGGGTTACGTGGTCAAGTTGTGTCTTAGGATTCAGTCTTAGGGTTAAGTTTTGAAATTAAACTTGAGGTTAAGTCTTAGGGTTAAGTCTCAGGATTATGTCTTAGGGATAAGTCTTGAGTTTAAACCTTAAGCTTAAGTCTTAGGGTTAAGCCTTAAGGTTAAGTGTCAGGGTTAATTCCTAAAGGTTAAGTCTTAAGTTTACATCTCATAGATTGAGTCTTAGGGTTAATTAAGTCTTAAGTTTACATCTCATAGATTGAGTCTTAGGGTTAAGTCTTCATCTTAAGTCTTAGGGTTAAGTCTTAGAGTACAATCTTGAGGATAAGTCTTATGGTTAAGTCTCAGGGTTAAGTCTTAAGGTTGAGCCTTAAGGTTAAGTCTTAGGGTTAAGCCTTAGAGTTATGTCTTGGGGATAAGTCTTAGGGCTAAGTCTCAGGATTAAGTATCAAGGTTAAAGCTCAAGGATAAGTCTCAGGGCTACGTTTTAGGGTTAAGTCTTGAGGTTAAATCTTAGGTTTAAGTCTCAGTTTTCAGTTTTAGGGATAAGTCTTATGGATAAATTTCACGACTAAGTCTCAGGGTTGAGTCTTAAGGTTAAAACTTAACCTGAAGTCTTAGGGTTAAGTCTTATGGTTAAATCTTAATGTTAAATCGTAATTTTAAGTCTTAGCGTTCAGTCTAAAGTTTAAATCACAAGCTGAAGTCTTAGGGTTAACTCTTTAGAGTTACGTCTTGGGGATAAGTCTTAGGGTTAAGTCTTAACGTTTCAGTCCTAAGGTTAACTCTTAGGGTTAAATCTGTAAGGTCAACACTTAAGGTTAACTCTTAGGGTTAAGTTTAGGGTTAAGCCTTAAGGTTACATCTTCAAGTTAAATATTAAGGTTAAGTCTTAGGGTTATTTCTTAAGTTTAAGTCTGAGGGTTATATCTGAGCGTTCATTATTAAGTTGAAGTCTTAGAGTTCATTCTCAGGGTTAAGTCTTCAAGTTACTTCTTAAGGTTGAGACTTAGGGTTAAGTTTTAAGGTTAAGTCCGAATGTTACATCTTAAAGTTAAGTCTTAGGGTTAAATCTCAGTGTTAAGTCTCAAGGTTAGGTCTCAGGGTAGAAGTCGTAAGGTTGTGTCCTAATGTTCAGTCTTATTGTTAAGTCTTAAAAGTTATATTTTAGGGTTCAGTCTTAGGGTTAAATTTTAAGGTTAAGTCTTCGGGTTAAGTCTTAAGGTGAAGTCTTATGGCTTGAGTCTTAGGGTTAAGTCTAAAGTTTAATTCATAACTTGAAGTCTTAGACTTAAGTCTTGGGGCTAAGTCTTAGGGTTAAGTCTTAAATCTTAGGTTTAAGTCTCAGTGTTGAGTCTTAGGGATAAGTCTTTGAATTAAGTCTTCAAGTTTTGTCTTAAGGTTTAACCTTAAGTTTAAGTCATAGGGTTAAGTCTTAGGGTTAAGTATTGAGTGTAAATCTTAAGGTTACGCTTTAAGGTTAAGTCTTAATGGTACATCTTCAAGTTAAGTCTTAGCATTAAGACTTAGGGTTAAATCCCAGGGTTAAATTTCAAGGTAAAGTCTCAAGGTTAAGTCTCAGGGTTACGTGGTCAAGTTGTGTCTTAGGATTCAGTCTTAGGGTTAAGTTTTGAAGTTAAACTTGAGGTTAAGTCTTAGGGTTAAGTCTCAGGATTATGTCTTAGGGATAAGTCTTAAGTTTAAACCTTAAGCTTAAGTCTTAGGGTTAAGCCTTAAGGTTAAGTGTCAGGGTTAATTCCTAAAGGTTAAGTCTTAAGTTTACATCTCATAGATTGAGCCTTAGGGTTAATTAAGTCTTAAGTTTACATCTCATAGATTGAGTCTTAGGGTTAAGTCTTCATCTTAAGTCTTAGAGTACAATCTTGAGGATAAGTCTTATGGTTAAGTCTCAGGGTTAAGTCTTAATGTTAAGTCTTAAGGTTGAGCCTTAGGGTTAAGCCTTAGAGTTATGTCTTGGGGATAAGTCTTAGGGCTAAGTCTCAGGATTAAGTATCAAGGTTAAAGCTCAAGGATAAGTCTCAGGGCTACGTTTTAGGGTTAAGTCTTCAGGTTAAATCTTAGGTTTAAGTCTCAGTTTTCAGTTTTAGGGATAAGTCTTATGGATAAATTTCACGACTAAGTCTCAGGGTTGAGTCTTAAGGTTAAAACTTAACCTGAAGTCTTAGGGTTAAGTCTTATGGTTAAATCTTAATGTTAAATCGTAATTTTAAGTCTTAGCGTTCAGTCTAAAGTTTAAATCACAAGCTGAAGTCTTAGGGTTAACTCTTTAGAGTTACGTCTTGGGGATAAGTCTTAGGGTTAAGTCTTAACGTTTCAGTCCTAAGGTTAACTCTTAGGGTTAAATCTGTAAGGTCAACACTTAAGGTTAACTCTTAGGGTTAAGTTTAGGGTTAAGCCTTAAGGTTACATCTTCAAGTTAAATATTAAGGTTAAGTCTTAGGGTTATTTCTTAAGTTTAAGTCTGAGGGTTATATCTGAGCGTTCATTATTAAGTTGAAGTCTTAGAGTTCATTCTCAGGGTTAAGTCTTCAAGTTACTTCTTAAGGTTGAGACTTAGGGTTAAGTTTTAAGGTAAAGTCCGAATGTTACATCTTAAAGTTAAGTCTTAGGGTTAAATCTCAGTGTTAAGTCTCAAGGTTAGGTCTCAGGGTAGAAGTCGTAAGGTTGTGTCTTAATGTTCAGTCTTATTGTTAAGTCTTAAAAGTTATATTTTAGGGTTCAGTCTTAGGGTTAAATTTTAAGGTTAAGTCTTCAGGTGAAGTCTTATGGCTTGAGTCTTAGGGTTAAGTCTAAAGTTTAATTCATAAGTTTAAGTCTTAGACTTAAGTCTTGGGGCTAAGTCTTAGGGTTAAGTCTTAAATCTTAGGTTTAAGTCTCAGTGTTGAGTCTTAGGGATAAGTCTTTGAATTAAGTCTTCAGGTTTTGTCTTAAGGTTTAACCTTAAGTTTAAGTCATAGGGTTAAGTCTTAGGGTTAAGTATTGAGTGTAAATCTTAAGGTTACGCTTTAAGGTTAAGTCTTAATGGTACATCTTCAAGTTAAGTCTTAGCATTAAGACTTAGGGTTAAATCCCAGGGTTAAATTTCAAGGTAAAGTCTCAAGGTTAAGTCTCAGGGTTACGTGGTCAAGTTGTGTCTTAGGATTCAGTCTTAGGGTTAAGTTTTGAAGTTAAACTTGAGGTTAAGTCTTAGGGTTAAGTCTCAGGATTATGTCTTAGGGATAAGTCTTGAGTTTAAACCTTAAGCTTAAGTCTTAGGGTTAAGCCTTAAGGTTAAGTGTCAGGGTTAATTCCTAAAGGTTAAGTCTTAAGTTTACATCTCATAGATTGAGTCTTAGGGTTAATTAAGTCTTAAGTTTACATCTCATAGATTGAGTCTTAGGGTTAAGTCTTCATCTTAAGTCTTAGGGTTAAGTCTTAGAGTACAATCTTGAGGATAAGTCTTATGGTTAAGTCTCAGGGTTAAGTCTTAAGGTTGAGCCTTAAGGTTAAGTCTTAGGGTTAAGCCTTAGAGTTATGTCTTGGGGATAAGTCTTAGGGCTAAGTCTCAGGATTAAGTATCAAGGTTAAAGCTCAAGGATAAGTCTCAGGGCTACGTTTTAGGGTTAAGTCTTGAGGTTAAATCTTAGGTTTAAGTCTCAGTTTTCAGTTTTAGGGATAAGTCTTATGGATAAATTTCACGACTAAGTCTCAGGGTTGAGTCTTAAGGTTAAAACTTAACCTGAAGTCTTAGGGTTAAGTCTTATGGTTAAATATTAATGTTAAATCGTAATTTTAAGTCTTAGCGTTCAGTCTAAAGTTTAAATCACAAGCTGAAGTCTTAGGGTTAACTCTTTAGAGTTACGTCTTGGGGATAAGTCTTAGGGTTAAGTCTTAACGTTTCAGTCCTAAGGTTAACTCTTAGGGTTAAATCTGTAAGGTCAACACTTAAGGTTAACTCTTAGGGTTAAGTTTAGGGTTAAGCCTTAAGGTTACATCTTCAAGTTAAATATTAAGGTTAAGTCTTAGGGTTATTTCTTAAGTTTAAGTCTGAGGGTTATATCTGAGCGTTCATTATTAAGTTGAAGTCTTAGAGTTCATTCTCAGGGTTAAGTCTTCAAGTTACTTCTTAAGGTTGAGGCTTAGGGTTAAGTTTTAAGGTTAAGTCCGAATGTTACATCTTAAAGTTAAGTCTTAGGGTTAAATCTCAGTGTTAAGTCTCAAGGTTAGGTCTCAGGGTAGAAGTCGTAAGGTTGTGTCTTAATGTTCAGTCTTATTGTTAAGTCTTAAAAGTTATATTTTAGGGTTCAGTCTTAGGGTTAAATTTTAAGGTTAAGTCTTCAGGTGAAGTCTTAAGGTGAAGTCTTATGGCTTGAGTCTTAGGGTTAAGTCTAAAGTTTAATTCATAACTTGAAGTCTTAGACTTAAGTCTTGGGGCTAAGTCTTAGGGTTAAGTCTTAAATCTTAGGTTTAAGTCTCAGTGTTGAGTCTTAGGGATAAGTCTTTGAATTAAGTCTTCAGGTTTTGTCTTAAGGTTTAACCTTAATTTTAAGTCATAGGGTTAAGTCTTAGGGTTAAGTATTGAGTGTAAATCTTAAGGTTACGCTTTAAGGTTAAGTCTTAATGGTACATCTTCAAGTTAAGTCTTAGCATTAAGACTTAGGGTTAAATCCCAGGGTTAAATTTCAAGGTAAAGTCTCAAGGTTAAGTCTCAGGGTTACGTGGTCAAGTTGTGTCTTAGGATTCAGTCTTAGGGTTAAGTTTTGAAGTTAAACTTGAGGTTAAGTCTTAGGGTTAAGTCTCAGGATTATGTCTTAGGGATAAGTCTTAAGTTTAAACCTTAAGCTTAAGTCTTAGGGTTAAGCCTTAAGGTTAAGTGTCAGGGTTAATTCCTAAAGGTTAAGTCTTAAGTTTACATCTCATAGATTGAGCCTTAGGGTTAATTAAGTCTTAAGTTTACATCTCATAGATTGAGTCTTAGGGTTAAGTCTTCATCTTAAGTCTTAGAGTACAATCTTGAGGATAAGTCTTCTGGTTAAGTCTCAGGGTTAAGTCTTAATGTTAAGTCTTAAGGTTGAGCCTTAAGGTTAAGTCTTAGGGTTAAGCCTTAGAGTTATGTCTTGGGGATAAGTCTTAGGGCTAAGTCTCAGGATTAAGTATCAAGGTTAAAGCTCAAGGATAAGTCTCAGGGCTACGTTTTAGGGTTAAGTCTTGAGGTTAAATCTTAGGTTTAAGTCTCAGTTTTCAGTTTTAGGGATAAGTCTTATGGATAAATTTCACGACTAAGTCTCAGGGCTGAGTCTTAAGGTTAAAACTTAACCTGAAGTCTTAGGGTTAAGTCTTATGGTTAAATCTTAATGTTAAATCGTAATTTTAAGTCTTAGCGTTCAGTCTAAAGTTTAAATCACAAGCTGAAGTCTTAGGGTTAACTCTTTAGAGTTACGTCTTGGGGATAAGTCTTAGGGTTAAGTCTTAACGTTTCAGTCCTAAGGTTAACTCTTAGGGTTAAATCTGTAAGGTCAACACTTAAGGTTAACTCTTAGGGTTAAGTTTAGGGTTAAGCCTTAAGGTTACATCTTCAAGTTAAATATTAAGGTTAAGTCTTAGGGTTATTTCTTAAGTTTAAGTCTGAGGGTTATATCTGAGCGTTCATTATTAAGTTGAAGTCTTAGAGTTCATTCTCAGGGTTAAGTCTTCAAGTTACTTCTTAAGGTTGAGGCTTAGGGTTAAGTTTTAAGGTTAAGTCCGAATGTTACATCTTAAAGTTAAGTCTTAGGGTTAAATCTCAGTGTTAAGTCTCAAGGTTAGGTCTCAGGGTAGAAGTCGTAAGGTTGTGTCCTAATGTTCAGTCTTATTGTTAAGTCTTAAAAGTTATATTTTAGGGTTCAGTCTTAGGGTTAAATTTTAAGGTTAAGTCTTCAGGTGAAGTCTTATGGCTTGAGTCTTAGGGTTAAGTCTAAAGTTTAATTCATAAGTTTAAGTCTTAGACTTAAGTCTTGGGGCTAAGTCTTAGGGTTAAGTCTTAAATCTTAGGTTTAAGTCTCAGTGTTGAGTCTTAGGGATAAGTCTTTGAATTAAGTCTTCAGGTTTTGTCTTAAGGTTTAACCTTAAGTTTAAGTCATAGGGTTAAGTCTTAGGGTTAAGTATTGAGTGTAAATCTTAAGGTTACGCTTTAAGGTTAAGTCTTAATGGTACATCTTCAAGTTAAGTCTTAGCATTAAGACTTAGGGTTAAATCCCAGGGTTAAATTTCAAGGTAAAGTCTCAAGGTTAAGTCTCAGGGTTACGTGGTCAAGTTGTGTCTTAGGATTCAGTCTTAGGGTTAAGTTTTGAAGTTAAACTTGAGGTTAAGTCTTAGGGTTAAGTCTCAGGATTATGTCTTAGGGATAAGTCTTGAGTTTAAACCTTAAGCTTAAGTCTTAGGGTTAAGCCTTAAGGTTAAGTGTCAGGGTTAATTCCTAAAGGTTAAGTCTTAAGTTTACATCTCATAGATTGAGCCTTAGGGTTAATTAAGTCTTAAGTTTACATCTCATAGATTGAGTCTTAGGGTTAAGTCTTCATCTTAAGTCTTAGAGTACAATCTTGAGGATAAGTCTTATGGTTAAGTCTCAGGGTTAAGTCTTAATGTTAAGTCTTAAGGTTGAGCCTTAAGGTTAAGTCTTAGGGTTAAGCCTTAGAGTTATGTCTTGGGGATAAGTCTTAGGGCTAAGTCTCAGGATTAAGTATCAAGGTTAAAGCTCAAGGATAAGTCTCAGGGCTACGTTTTAGGGTTAAGTCTTGAGGTTAAATCTTAGGTTTAAGTCTCAGTTTTCAGTTTTAGGGATAAGTCTTATGGATAAATTTCACGACTAAGTCTCAGGGCTGAGTCTTAAGGTTAAAACTTAACCTGAAGTCTTAGGGTTAAGTCTTATGGTTAAATCTTAATGTTAAATCGTAATTTTAAGTCTTAGCGTTCAGTCTAAAGTTTAAATCACAAGCTGAAGTCTTAGGGTTAACTCTTTAGAGTTACGTCTTGGGGATAAGTCTTAGGGTTAAGTCTTAACGTTTCAGTCCTAAGGTTAACTCTTAGGGTTAAATCTGTAAGGTCAACACTTAAGGTTAACTCTTAGGGTTAAGTTTAGGGTTAAGCCTTAAGGTTACATCTTCAAGTTAAATATTAAGGTTAAGTCTTAGGGTTATTTCTTAAGTTTAAGTCTGAGGGTTATATCTGAGCGTTCATTATTAAGTTGAAGTCTTAGAGTTCATTCTCAGGGTTAAGTCTTCAAGTTACTTCTTAAGGTTGAGGCTTAGGGTTAAGTTTGAAGGTTAAGTCCGAATGTTACATCTTAAAGTTAAGTCTTAGGGTTAAATCTCAGTGTTAAGTCTCAAGGTTAGGTCTCAGGGTAGAAGTCGTAAGGTTGTGTCCTAATGTTCAGTCTTATTGTTAAGTCTTAAAAGTTATATTTTAGGGTTCAGTCTTAGGGTTAAATTTTAAGGTTAAGTCTTCAGGTGAAGTCTTATGGCTTGAGTCTTAGGGTTAAGTCTAAAGTTTAATTCATAACTTGAAGTCTTAGACTTAAGTCTTGGGGCAAAGTCTTAGGGTTAAGTCTTAAATCTTAGGTTTAAGTCTCAGTGTTGAGTCTTAGGGATAAGTCTTTGAATTAAGTCTTCAGGTTTTGTCTTAAGGTTTAACCTTAAGTTTAAGTCATAGGGTTAAGTCTTAGGGTTAAGTATTGAGTGTAAATCTTAAGGTTACGCTTTAAGGTTAAGTCTTAATGGTACATCTTCAAGTTAAGTCTTAGCATTAAGACTTAGGGTTAAATCCCAGGGTTAAATTTCAAGGTAAAGTCTCAAGGTTAAGTCTCAGGGTTACGTGGTCAAGTTGTGTCTTAGGATTCAGTCTTAGGGTTAAGTTTTGAAGTTAAACTTGAGGTTAAGTCTTAGGGTTAAGTCTCAGGATTATGTCTTAGGGATAAGTCTTGAGTTTAAACCTTAAGCTTAAGTCTTAGGGTTAAGCCTTAAGGTTAAGTGTCAGGGTTAATTCCTAAAGGTTAAGTCTTAAGTTTACATCTCATAGATTGAGCCTTAGGGTTAATTAAGTCTTAAGTTTACATCTCATAGATTGAGTCTTAGGGTTAAGTCTTCATCTTAAGTCTTAGAGTACAATCTTGAGGATAAGTCTTATGGTTAAGTCTCAGGGTTAAGTCTTAATGTTAAGTCTTAAGGTTGAGCCTTAAGGTTAAGTCTTAGGGTTAAGCCTTAGAGTTATGTCTTGGGGATAAGTCTTAGGGCTAAGTCTCAGGATTAAGTATCAAGGTTAAAGCTCAAGGATAAGTCTCAGGGCTACGTTTTAGGGTTAAGTCTTGAGGTTAAATCTTAGGTTTAAGTCTCAGTTTTCAGTTTTAGGGATAAGTCTTATGGATAAATTTCACGACTAAGTCTCAGGGCTGAGTCTTAAGGTTAAAACTTAACCTGAAGTCTTAGGGTTAAGTCTTATGGTTAAATCTTAATGTTAAATCGTAATTTTAAGTCTTAGCGTTCAGTCTAAAGTTTAAATCACAAGCTGAAGTCTTAGGGTTAACTCTTTAGAGTTACGTCTTGGGGATAAGTCTTAGGGTTAAGTCTTAACGTTTCAGTCCTAAGGTTAACTCTTAGGGTTAAATCTGTAAGGTCAACACTTAAGGTTAACTCTTAGGGTTAAGTTTAGGGTTAAGCCTTAAGGTTACATCTTCAAGTTAAATATTAAGGTTAAGTCTTAGGGTTATTTCTTAAGTTTAAGTCTGAGGGTTATATCTGAGCGTTCATTAGGAAGTTGAAGTCTTAGAGTTCATTCTCAGGGTTAAGTCTTCAAGTTACTTCTTAAGGTTGAGACTTAGGGTTAAGTTTTAAGGTTAAGTCTGAATGTTACATCTTAAAGTTAAGTCTTAGGGTTAAATCTCAGTGTTAAGTCTCAAGGTTAGGTCTCAGGGTAGAAGTCGTAAGGTTGTGTCTTAATGTTCAGTCTTATTGTTAAGTCTTAAAAGTTATATTTTAGGGTTCAGTCTTAGGGTTAAATTTTAAGGTTAAGTCTTCAGGTGAAGTCTTATGGCTTGAGTCTTAGGGTTAAGTCTAAAGTTTAATTCATAACTTGAAGTCTTAGACTTAAGTCTTGGGGCTAAGTCTTAGGGTTAAGTCTTAAATCTTAGGTTTAAGTCTCAGTGTTGAGTCTTAGGGATAAGTCTTTGAATTAAGTCTTCAGGTTTTGTCTTAAGGTTTAACCTTAAGTTTAAGTCATAGGGTTAAGTCTTAGGGTTAAGTATTGAGTGTAAATCTTAAGGTTACGCTTTAAGGTTAAGTCTTAATGGTACATCTTCAAGTTAAGTCTTAGCATTAAGACTTAGGGTTAAATCCCAGGGTTAAATTTCAAGGTAAAGTCTCAAGGTTAAGTCTCAGGGTTACGTGGTCAAGTTGTGTCTTAGGATTCAGTCTTAGGGTTAAGTTTTGAAGTTAAACTTGAGGTTAAGTCTTAGGGTTAAGTCTCAGGATTATGTCTTAGGGATAAGTCTTGAGTTTAAACCTTAAGCTTAAGTCTTAGGGTTAAGCCTTAAGGTTAAGTGTCAGGGTTAATTCCTAAAGGTTAAGTCTTAAGTTTACATCTCATAGATTGAGCCTTAGGGTTAATTAAGTCTTAAGTTTACATCTCATAGATTGAGTCTTAGGGTTAAGTCTTCATCTTAAGTCTTAGAGTACAATCTTGAGGATAAGTCTTATGGTTAAGTCTCAGGGTTAAGTCTTAATGTTAAGTCTTAAGGTTGAGCCTTAAGGTTAAGTCTTAGGGTTAAGCCTTAGAGTTATGTCTTGGGGATAAGTCTTAGGGCTAAGTCTCAGGATTAAGTATCAAGGTTAAAGCTCAAGGATAAGTCTCAGGGCTACGTTTTAGGGTTAAGTCTTGAGGTTAAATCTTAGGTTTAAGTCTCAGTTTTCAGTTTTAGGGATAAGTCTTATGGATAAATTTCACGACTAAGTCTCAGGGCTGAGTCTTAAGGTTAAAACTTAACCTGAAGTCTTAGGGTTAAGTCTTATGGTTAAATCTTAATGTTAAATCGTAATTTTAAGTCTTAGCGTTCAGTCTAAAGTTTAAATCACAAGCTGAAGTCTTAGGGTTAACTCTTTAGAGTTACGTCTTGGGGATAAGTCTTAGGGTTAAGTCTTAACGTTTCAGTCCTAAGGTTAACTCTTAGGGTTAAATCTGTAAGGTCAACACTTAAGGTTAACTCTTAGGGTTAAGTTTAGGGTTAAGCCTTAAGGTTACATCTTCAAGTTAAATATTAAGGTTAAGTCTTAGGGTTATTTCTTAAGTTTAAGTCTGAGGGTTATATCTGAGCGTTCATTATTAAGTTGAAGTCTTAGAGTTCATTCTCAGGGTTAAGTCTTCAAGTTACTTCTTAAGGTTGAGGCTTAGGGTTAAGTTTTAAGGTTAAGTCCGAATGTTACATCTTAAAGTTAAGTCTTAGGGTTAAATCTCAGTGTTAAGTCTCAAGGTTAGGTCTCAGGGTAGAAGTCGTAAGGTTGTGTCCTAATGTTCAGTCTTATTGTTAAGTCTTAAAAGTTATATTTTAGGGTTCAGTCTTAGGGTTAAATTTTAAGGTTAAGTCTTCAGGTGAAGTCTTATGGCTTGAGTCTTAGGGTTAAGTCTAAAGTTTAATTCATAACTTGAAGTCTTAGACTTAAGTCTTGGGGCTAAGTCTTAGGGTTAAGTCTTAAATCTTAGGTTTAAGTCTCAGTGTTGAGTCTTAGGGATAAGTCTTTGAATTAAGTCTTCAGGTTTTGTCTTAAGGTTTAACCTTAAGTTTAAGTCATAGGGTTAAGTCTTAGGGTTAAGTATTGAGTGTAAATCTTAAGGTTACGCTTTAAGGTTAAGTCTTAATGGTACATCTTCAAGTTAAGTCTTAGCATTAAGACTTAGGGTTAAATCCCAGGGTTAAATTTCAAGGTAAAGTCTCAAGGTTAAGTCTCAGGGTTACGTGGTCAAGTTGTGTCTTAGGATTCAGTCTTAGGGTTAAGTTTTGAAGTTAAACTTGAGGTTAAGTCTTAGGGTTAAGTCTCAGGATTATGTCTTAGGGATAAGTCTTGAGTTTAAACCTTAAGCTTAAGTCTTAGGGTTAAGCCTTAAGGTTAAGTGTCAGGGTTAATTCCTAAAGGTTAAGTCTTAAGTTTACATCTCATAGATTGAGCCTTAGGGTTAATTAAGTCTTAAGTTTACATCTCATAGATTGAGTCTTAGGGTTAAGTCTTCATCTTAAGTCTTAGAGTACAATCTTGAGGATAAGTCTTATGGTTAAGTCTCAGGGTTAAGTCTTAAGGTTGAGCCTTAAGGTTAAGTCTTAGGGTTAAGCCTTAGAGTTATGTCTTGGGGATAAGTCTTAGGGCTAAGTCTCAGGATTAAGTATCAAGGTTAAAGCTCAAGGATAAGTCTCAGGGCTACGTTTTAGGGTTAAGTCTTGAGGTTAAATCTTAGGTTTAAGTCTCAGTTTTCAGTTTTAGGGATAAGTCTTATGGATAAATTTCACGACTAAGTCTCAGGGCTGAGTCTTAAGGTTAAAACTTAACCTGAAGTCTTAGGGTTAAGTCTTATGGTTAAATCTTAATGTTAAATCGTAATTTTAAGTCTTAGCGTTCAGTCTAAAGTTTAAATCACAAGCTGAAGTCTTAGGGTTAACTCTTTAGAGTTACGTCTTGGGGATAAGTCTTAGGGTTAAGTCTTAACGTTTCAGTCCTAAGGTTAACTCTTAGGGTTAAATCTGTAAGGTCAACACTTAAGGTTAACTCTTAGGGTTAAGTTTAGGGTTAAGCCTTAAGGTTACATCTTCAAGTTAAATATTAAGGTTAAGTCTTAGGGTTATTTCTTAAGTTTAAGTCTGAGGGTTATATCTGAGCGTTCATTATTAAGTTGAAGTCTTAGAGTTCATTCTCAGGGTTAAGTCTTCAAGTTACTTCTTAAGGTTGAGACTTAGGGTTAAGTTTTAAGGTAAAGTCCGAATGTTACATCTTAAAGTTAAGTCTTAGGGTTAAATCTCAGTGTTAAGTCTCAAGGTTAGGTCTCAGGGTAGAAGTCGTAAGGTTGTGTCTTAATGTTCAGTCTTATTGTTAAGTCTTAAAAGTTATATTTTAGGGTTCAGTCTTAGGGTTAAATTTTAAGGTTAAGTCTTCAGGTGAAGTCTTATGGCTTGAGTCTTAGGGTTAAGTCTAAAGTTTAATTCATAAGTTTAAGTCTTAGACTTAAGTCTTGGGGCTAAGTCTTAGGGTTAAGTCTTAAATCTTAGGTTTAAGTCTCAGTGTTGAGTCTTAGGGATAAGTCTTTGAATTAAGTCTTCAGGTTTTGTCTTAAGGTTTAACCTTAAGTTTAAGTCATAGGGTTAAGTCTTAGGGTTAAGTATTGAGTGTAAATCTTAAGGTTACGCTTTAAGGTTAAGTCTTAATGGTACATCTTCAAGTTAAGTCTTAGCATTAAGACTTAGGGTTAAATCCCAGGGTTAAATTTCAAGGTAAAGTCTCAAGGTTAAGTCTCAGGGTTACGTGGTCAAGTTGTGTCTTAGGATTCAGTCTTAGGGTTAAGTTTTGAAGTTAAACTTGAGGTTAAGTCTTAGGGTTAAGTCTCAGGATTATGTCTTAGGGATAAGTCTTAAGTTTAAACCTTAAGCTTAAGTCTTAGGGTTAAGCCTTAAGGTTAAGTGTCAGGGTTAATTCCTAAAGGTTAAGTCTTAAGTTTACATCTCATAGATTGAGCCTTAGGGTTAATTAAGTCTTAAGTTTACATCTCATAGATTGAGTCTTAGGGTTAAGTCTTCATCTTAAGTCTTAGGGTTAAGTCTTAGAGTACAATCTTGAGGATAAGTCTTATGGTTAAGTCTCAGGGTTAAGTCTTAAGGTTGAGCCTTAAGGTTAAGTCTTAGGGTTAAGCCTTAGAGTTATGTCTTGGGGATAAGTCTTAGGGCTAAGTCTCAGGATTAAGTATCAAGGTTAAAGCTCAAGGATAAGTCTCAGGGCTACGTTTTAGGGTTAAGTCTTGAGGTTAAATCTTAGGTTTAAGTCTCAGTTTTCAGTTTTAGGGATAAGTCTTATGGATAAATTTCACGACTAAGTCTCAGGGCTGAGTCTTAAGGTTAAAACTTAACCTGAAGTCTTAGGGTTAAGTCTTATGGTTAAATCTTAATGTTAAATCGTAATTTTAAGTCTTAGCGTTCAGTCTAAAGTTTAAATCACAAGCTGAAGTCTTAGGGTTAACTCTTTAGAGTTACGTCTTGGGGATAAGTCTTAGGGTTAAGTCTTAACGTTTCAGTCCTAAGGTTAACTCTTAGGGTTAAATCTGTAAGGTCAACACTTAAGGTTAACTCTTAGGGTTAAGTTTAGGGTTAAGCCTTAAGGTTACATCTTCAAGTTAAATATTAAGGTTAAGTCTTAGGGTTATTTCTTAAGTTTAAGTCTGAGGGTTATATCTGAGCGTTCATTATTAAGTTGAAGTCTTAGAGTTCATTCTCAGGGTTAAGTCTTCAAGTTACTTCTTAAGGTTGAGGCTTAGGGTTAAGTTTTAAGGTTAAGTCCGAATGTTACATCTTAAAGTTAAGTCTTAGGGTTAAATCTCAGTGTTAAGTCTCAAGGTTAGGTCTCAGGGTAGAAGTCGTAAGGTTGTGTCCTAATGTTCAGTCTTATTGTTAAGTCTTAAAAGTTATATTTTAGGGTTCAGTCTTAGGGTTAAATTTTAAGGTTAAGTCTTCAGGTGAAGTCTTATGGCTTGAGTCTTAGGGTTAAGTCTAAAGTTTAATTCATAACTTGAAGTCTTAGACTTAAGTCTTGGGGCTAAGTCTTAGGGTTAAGTCTTAAATCTTAGGTTTAAGTCTCAGTGTTGAGTCTTAGGGATAAGTCTTTGAATTAAGTCTTCAGGTTTTGTCTTAAGGTTTAACCTTAAGTTTAAGTCATAGGGTTAAGTCTTAGGGTTAAGTATTGAGTGTAAATCTTAAGGTTACGCTTTAAGGTTAAGTCTTAATGGTACATCTTCAAGTTAAGTCTTAGCATTAAGACTTAGGGTTAAATCCCAGGGTTAAATTTCAAGGTAAAGTCTCAAGGTTAAGTCTCAGGGTTACGTGGTCAAGTTGTGTCTTAGGATTCAGTCTTAGGGTTAAGTTTTGAAGTTAAACTTGAGGTTAAGTCTTAGGGTTAAGTCTCAGGATTATGTCTTAGGGATAAGTCTTGAGTTTAAACCTTAAGCTTAAGTCTTAGGGTTAAGCCTTAAGGTTAAGTGTCAGGGTTAATTCCTAAAGGTTAAGTCTTAAGTTTACATCTCATAGATTGAGCCTTAGGGTTAATTAAGTCTTAAGTTTACATCTCATAGATTGAGTCTTAGGGTTAAGTCTTCATCTTAAGTCTTAGAGTACAATCTTCAGGATAAGTCTTATGGTTAAGTCTCAGGGTTAAGTCTTAATGTTAAGTCTTAAGGTTGAGCCTTAAGGTTAAGTCTTAGGGTTAAGCCTTAGAGTTATGTCTTGGGGATAAGTCTTAGGGCTAAGTCTCAGGATTAAGTATCAAGGTTAAAGCTCAAGGATAAGTCTCAGGGCTACGTTTTAGGGTTAAGTCTTGAGGTTAAATCTTAGGTTTAAGTCTCAGTTTTCAGTTTTAGGGATAAGTCTTATGGATAAATTTCACGACTAAGTCTCAGGGCTGAGTCTTAAGGTTAAAACTTAACCTGAAGTCTTAGGGTTAAGTCTTATGGTTAAATCTTAATGTTAAATCGTAATTTTAAGTCTTAGCGTTCAGTCTAAAGTTTAAATCACAAGCTGAAGTCTTAGGGTTAACTCTTTAGAGTTACGTCTTGGGGATAAGTCTTAGGGTTAAGTCTTAACGTTTCAGTCCTAAGGTTAACTCTTAGGGTTAAATCTGTAAGGTCAACACTTAAGGTTAACTCTTAGGGTTAAGTTTAGGGTTAAGCCTTAAGGTTACATCTTCAAGTTAAATATTAAGGTTAAGTCTTAGGGTTATTTCTTAAGTTTAAGTCTGAGGGTTATATCTGAGCGTTCATTATTAAGTTGAAGTCTTAGAGTTCATTCTCAGGGTTAAGTCTTCAAGTTACTTCTTAAGGTTGAGACTTAGGGTTAAGTTTTAAGGTTAAGTCCGAATGTTACATCTTAAAGTTAAGTCTTAGGGTTAAATCTCAGTGTTAAGTCTCAAGGTTAGGTCTCAGGGTAGGAGTCGTAAGGTTGTGTCTTAATGTTCAGTCTTATTGTTAAGTCTTAAAAGTTATATTTTAGGGTTCAGTCTTAGGGTTAAATTTTAAGGTTAAGTCTTCAGGTGAAGTCTTATGGCTTGAGTCTTAGGGTTAAGTCTAAAGTTTAATTCATAACTTGAAGTCTTAGACTTAAGTCTTGGGGCTAAGTCTTAGGGTTAAGTCTTAAATCTTAGGTTTAAGTCTCAGTGTTGAGTCTTAGGGATAAGTCTTTGAATTAAGTCTTCAGGTTTTGTCTTAAGGTTTAACCTTAAGTTTAAGTCATAGGGTTAAGTCTTAGGGTTAAGTATTGAGTGTAAATCTTAAGGTTACGCTTTAAGGTTAAGTCTTAATGGTACATCTTCAAGTTAAGTCTTAGCATTAAGACTTAGGGTTAAATCCCAGGGTTAAATTTCAAGGTAAAGTCTCAAGGTTAAGTCTCAGGGTTACGTGGTCAAGTTGTGTCTTAGGATTCAGTCTTAGGGTTAAGTTTTGAAGTTAAACTTGAGGTTAAGTCTTAGGGTTAAGTCTCAGGATTATGTCTTAGGGATAAGTCTTGAGTTTAAACCTTAAGCTTAAGTCTTAGGGTTAAGCCTTAAGGTTAAGTGTCAGGGTTAATTCCTAAAGGTTAAGTCTTAAGTTTACATCTCATAGATTGAGCCTTAGGGTTAATTAAGTCTTAAGTTTACATCTCATAGATTGAGTCTTAGGGTTAAGTCTTCATCTTAAGTCTTAGGGTTAAGTCTTAGAGTACAATCTTGAGGATAAGTCTTATGGTTAAGTCTCAGGGTTAAGTCTTAAGGTTGAGCCTTAAGGTTAAGTCTTAGGGTTAAGCCTTAGAGTTATGTCTTGGGGATAAGTCTTAGGGCTAAGTCTCAGGATTAAGTATCAAGGTTAAAGCTCAAGGATAAGTCTCAGGGCTACGTTTTAGGGTTAAGTCTTCAGGTTAAATCTTAGGTTTAAGTCTCAGTTTTCAGTTTTAGGGATAAGTCTTATGGATAAATTTCACGACTAAGTCTCAGGGCTGAGTCTTCAGGTTAAAACTTAACCTGAAGTCTTAGGGTTAAGTCTTATGGTTAAATCTTAATGTTAAATCGTAATTTTAAGTCTTAGCGTTCAGTCTAAAGTTTAAATCACAAGCTGAAGTCTTAGGGTTAACTCTTTAGAGTTACGTCTTGGGGATAAGTCTTAGGGTTAAGTCTTAACGTTTCAGTCCTAAGGTTAACTCTTAGGGTTAAATCTGTAAGGTCAACACTTAAGGTTAACTCTTAGGGTTAAGTTTAGGGTTAAGCCTTAAGGTTACATCTTCAAGTTAAATATTAAGGTTAAGTCTTAGGGTTATTTCTTAAGTTTAAGTCTGAGGGTTATATCTGAGCGTTCATTATTAAGTTGAAGTCTTAGAGTTCATTCTCAGGGTTAAGTCTTCAAGTTACTTCTTAAGGTTGAGACTTAGGGTTAAGTTTGAAGGTTAAGTCCGAATGTTACATCTTAAAGTTAAGTCTTAGGGTTAAATCTCAGTGTTAAGTCTCAAGGTTAGGTCTCAGGGTAGAAGTCGTAAGGTTGTGTCCTAATGTTCAGTCTTATTGTTAAGTCTTAAAAGTTATATTTTAGGGTTCAGTCTTAGGGTTAAATTTTAAGGTTAAGTCTTCAGGCTAAGTCTTAAGGTGAAGTCTTATGGCTTGAGTCTTAGGGTTAAGTCTAAAGTTTAATTCATAACTTGAAGTCTTAGACTTAAGTCTTGGGGCTAAGTCTTAGGGTTAAGTCTTAAATCTTAGGTTTAAGTCTCAGTGTTGAGTCTTAGGGATAAGTCTTTGAATTAAGTCTTCAGGTTTTGTCTTAAGGTTTAACCTTAATTTTAAGTCATAGGGTTAAGTCTTAGGGTTAAGTATTGAGTGTAAATCTTAAGGTTACGCTTTAAGGTTAAGTCTTAATGGTACATCTTCAAGTTAAGTCTTAGCATTAAGACTTAGGGTTAAATCCCAGGGTTAAATTTCAAGGTAAAGTCTCAAGGTTAAGTCTCAGGGTTACGTGGTCAAGTTGTGTCTTAGGATTCAGTCTTAGGGTTAAGTTTTGAAGTTAAACTTGAGGTTAAGTCTTAGGGTTAAGTCTCAGGATTATGTCTTAGGGATAAGTCTTGAGTTTAAACCTTAAGCTTAAGTCTTAGGGTTAAGCCTTAAGGTTAAGTGTCAGGGTTAATTCCTAAAGGTTAAGTCTTAAGTTTACATCTCATAGATTGAGCCTTAGGGTTAATTAAGTCTTAAGTTTACATCTCATAGATTGAGTCTTAGGGTTAAGTCTTCATCTTAAGTCTTAGGGTTAAGTCTTAGAGTACAATCTTGAGGATAAGTCTTATGGTTAAGTCTCAGGGTTAAGTCTTAAGGTTGAGCCTTAAGGTTAAGTCTTAGGGTTAAGCCTTAGAGTTATGTCTTGGGGATAAGTCTTAGGGCTAAGTCTCAGGATTAAGTATCAAGGTTAAAGCTCAAGGATAAGTCTCAGGGCTACGTTTTAGGGTTAAGTCTTCAGGTTAAATCTTAGGTTTAAGTCTCAGTTTTCAGTTTTAGGGATAAGTCTTATGGATAAATTTCACGACTAAGTCTCAGGGCTGAGTCTTAAGGTTAAAACTTAACCTGAAGTCTTAGGGTTAAGTCTTATGGTTAAATCTTAATGTTAAATCGTAATTTTAAGTCTTAGCGTTCAGTCTAAAGTTTAAATCACAAGCTGAAGTCTTAGGGTTAACTCTTTAGAGTTACGTCTTGGGGATAAGTCTTAGGGTTAAGTCTTAACGTTTCAGTCCTAAGGTTAACTCTTAGGGTTAAATCTGTAAGGTCAACACTTAAGGTTAACTCTTAGGGTTAAGTTTAGGGTTAAGCCTTAAGGTTACATCTTCAAGTTAAATATTAAGGTTAAGTCTTAGGGTTATTTCTTAAGTTTAAGTCTGAGGGTTATATCTGAGCGTTCATTATTAAGTTGAAGTCTTAGAGTTCATTCTCAGGGTTAAGTCTTCAAGTTACTTCTTAAGGTTGAGGCTTAGGGTTAAGTTTTAAGGTTAAGTCCGAATGTTACATCTTAAAGTTAAGTCTTAGGGTTAAATCTCAGTGTTAAGTCTCAAGGTTAGGTCTCAGGGTAGAAGTCGTAAGGTTGTGTCTTAATGTTCAGTCTTATTGTTAAGTCTTAAAAGTTATATTTTAGGGTTCAGTCTTAGGGTTAAATTTTAAGGTTAAGTCTTAAGGTGAAGTCTTATGGCTTGAGTCTTAGGGTTAAGTCTAAAGTTTAATTCATAACTTGAAGTCTTAGACTTAAGTCTTGGGGCTAAGTCTTAGGGTTAAGTCTTAAATCTTAGGTTTAAGTCTCAGTGTTGAGTCTTAGGGATAAGTCTTTGAATTAAGTCTTCAGGTTTTGTCTTAAGGTTTAACCTTAAGTTTAAGTCATAGGGTTAAGTCTTAGGGTTAAGTATTGAGTGTAAATCTTAAGGTTACGCTTTAAGGTTAAGTCTTAATGGTACATCTTCAAGTTAAGTCTTAGCATTAAGACTTAGGGTTAAATCCCAGGGTTAAATTTCAAGGTAAAGTCTCAAGGTTAAGTCTCAGGGTTACGTGGTCAAGTTGTGTCTTAGGATTCAGTCTTAGGGTTAAGTTTTGAAGTTAAACTTGAGGTTAAGTCTTAGGGTTAAGTCTCAGGATTATGTCTTAGGGATAAGTCTTGAGTTTAAACCTTAAGCTTAAGTCTTAGGGTTAAGCCTTAAGGTTAAGTGTCAGGGTTAATTCCTAAAGGTTAAGTCTTAAGTTTACATCTCATAGATTGAGCCTTAGGGTTAATTAAGTCTTAAGTTTACATCTCATAGATTGAGTCTTAGGGTTAAGTCTTCATCTTAAGTCTTAGGGTTAAGTCTTAGAGTACAATCTTGAGGATAAGTCTTATGGTTAAGTCTCAGGGTTAAGTCTTAAGGTTGAGCCTTAAGGTTAAGTCTTAGGGTTAAGCCTTAGAGTTATGTCTTGGGGATAAGTCTTAGGGCTAAGTCTCAGGATTAAGTATCAAGGTTAAAGCTCAAGGATAAGTCTCAGGGCTACGTTTTAGGGTTAAGTCTTCAGGTTAAATCTTAGGTTTAAGTCTCAGTTTTCAGTTTTAGGGATAAGTCTTATGGATAAATTTCACGACTAAGTCTCAGGGCTGAGTCTTAAGGTTAAAACTTAACCTGAAGTCTTAGGGTTAAGTCTTATGGTTAAATCTTAATGTTAAATCGTAATTTTAAGTCTTAGCGTTCAGTCTAAAGTTTAAATCACAAGCTGAAGTCTTAGGGTTAACTCTTTAGAGTTACGTCTTGGGGATAAGTCTTAGGGTTAAGTCTTAACGTTTCAGTCCTAAGGTTAACTCTTAGGGTTAAATCTGTAAGGTCAACACTTAAGGTTAACTCTTAGGGTTAAGTTTAGGGTTAAGCCTTAAGGTTACATCTTCAAGTTAAATATTAAGGTTAAGTCTTAGGGTTATTTCTTAAGTTTAAGTCTGAGGGTTATATCTGAGCGTTCATTATTAAGTTGAAGTCTTAGAGTTCATTCTCAGGGTTAAGTCTTCAAGTTACTTCTTAAGGTTGAGGCTTAGGGTTAAGTTTTAAGGTTAAGTCCGAATGTTACATCTTAAAGTTAAGTCTTAGGGTTAAATCTCAGTGTTAAGTCTCAAGGTTAGGTCTCAGGGTAGAAGTCGTAAGGTTGTGTCCTAATGTTCAGTCTTATTGTTAAGTCTTAAAAGTTATATTTTAGGGTTCAGTCTTAGGGTTAAATTTTAAGGTTAAGTCTTTAGGTGAAGTCTTATGGCTTGAGTCTTAGGGTTAAGTCTAAAGTTTAATTCATAAGTTTAAGTCTTAGACTTAAGTCTTGGGGCTAAGTCTTAGGGTTAAGTCTTAAATCTTAGGTTTAAGTCTCAGTGTTGAGTCTTAGGGATAAGTCTTTGAATTAAGTCTTCAGGTTTTGTCTTAAGGTTTAACCTTAAGTTTAAGTCATAGGGTTAAGTCTTAGGGTTAAGTATTGAGTGTAAATCTTAAGGTTACGCTTTAAGGTTAAGTCTTAATGGTACATCTTCAAGTTAAGTCTTAGCATTAAGACTTAGGGTTAAATCCCAGGGTTAAATTTCAAGGTAAAGTCTCAAGGTTAAGTCTCAGGGTTACGTGGTCAAGTTGTGTCTTAGGATTCAGTCTTAGGGTTAAGTTTTGAAGTTAAACTTGAGGTTAAGTCTTAGGGTTAAGTCTCAGGATTATGTCTTAGGGATAAGTCTTAAGTTTAAACCTTAAGCTTAAGTCTTAGGGTTAAGCCTTAAGGTTAAGTGTCAGGGTTAATTCCTAAAGGTTAAGTCTTAAGTTTACATCTCATAGATTGAGCCTTAGGGTTAATTAAGTCTTAAGTTTACATCTCATAGATTGAGTCTTAGGGTTAAGTCTTCATCTTAAGTCTTAGGGTTAAGTCTTAGAGTACAATCTTGAGGATAAGTCTTATGGTTAAGTCTCAGGGTTAAGTCTTAAGGTTGAGCCTTAAGGTTAAGTCTTAGGGTTAAGCCTTAGAGTTATGTCTTGGGGATAAGTCTTAGGGCTAAGTCTCAGGATTAAGTATCAAGGTTAAAGCTCAAGGATAAGTCTCAGGGCTACGTTTTAGGGTTAAGTCTTGAGGTTAAATCTTAGGTTTAAGTCTCAGTTTTCAGTTTTAGGGATAAGTCTTATGGATAAATTTCACGACTAAGTCTCAGGGCTGAGTCTTAAGGTTAAAACTTAACCTGAAGTCTTAGGGTTAAGTCTTATGGTTAAATCTTAATGTTAAATCGTAATTTTAAGTCTTAGCGTTCAGTCTAAAGTTTAAATCACAAGCTGAAGTCTTAGGGTTAACTCTTTAGAGTTACGTCTTGGGGATAAGTCTTAGGGTTAAGTCTTAACGTTTCAGTCCTAAGGTTAACTCTTAGGGTTAAATCTGTAAGGTCAACACTTAAGGTTAACTCTTAGGGTTAAGTTTAGGGTTAAGCCTTAAGGTTACATCTTCAAGTTAAATATTAAGGTTAAGTCTTAGGGTTATTTCTTAAGTTTAAGTCTGAGGGTTATATCTGAGCGTTCATTATTAAGTTGAAGTCTTAGAGTTCATTCTCAGGGTTAAGTCTTCAAGTTACTTCTTAAGGTTGAGACTTAGGGTTAAGTTTTAAGGTTAAGTCCGAATGTTACATCTTAAAGTTAAGTCTTAGGGTTAAATCTCAGTGTTAAGTCTCAAGGTTAGGTCTCAGGGTAGAAGTCGTAAGGTTGTGTCCTAATGTTCAGTCTTATTGTTAAGTCTTAAAAGTTATATTTTAGGGTTCAGTCTTAGGGTTAAATTTTAAGGTTAAGTCTTCAGGCTAAGTCTTATGGCTTGAGTCTTAGGGTTAAGTCTAAAGTTTAATTCATAAGTTTAAGTCTTAGACTTAAGTCTTGGGGCTAAGTCTTAGGGTTAAGTCTTAAATCTTAGGTTTAAGTCTCAGTGTTGAGTCTTAGGGATAAGTCTTTGAATTAAGTCTTCAGGTTTTGTCTTAAGGTTTAACCTTAATTTTAAGTCATAGGGTTAAGTCTTAGGGTTAAGTATTGAGTGTAAATCTTAAGGTTACGCTTTAAGGTTAAGTCTTAATGGTACATCTTCAAGTTAAGTCTTAGCATTAAGACTTAGGGTTAAATCCCAGGGTTAAATTTCAAGGTAAAGTCTCAAGGTTAAGTCTCAGGGTTACGTGGTCAAGTTGTGTCTTAGGATTCAGTCTTAGGGTTAAGTTTTGAAGTTAAACTTGAGGTTAAGTCTTAGGGTTAAGTCTCAGGATTATGTCTTAGGGATAAGTCTTAAGTTTAAACCTTAAGCTTAAGTCTTAGGGTTAAGCCTTAAGGTTAAGTGTCAGGGTTAATTCCTAAAGGTTAAGTCTTAAGTTTACATCTCATAGATTGAGCCTTAGGGTTAATTAAGTCTTAAGTTTACATCTCATAGATTGAGTCTTAGGGTTAAGTCTTCATCTTAAGTCTTAGGGTTAAGTCTTAGAGTACAATCTTGAGGATAAGTCTTATGGTTAAGTCTCAGGGTTAAGTCTTAAGGTTGAGCCTTAAGGTTAAGTCTTAGGGTTAAGCCTTAGAGTTATGTCTTGGGGATAAGTCTTAGGGCTAAGTCTCAGGATTAAGTATCAAGGTTAAAGCTCAAGGATAAGTCTCAGGGCTACGTTTTAGGGTTAAGTCTTGAGGTTAAATCTTAGGTTTAAGTCTCAGTTTTCAGTTTTAGGGATAAGTCTTATGGATAAATTTCACGACTAAGTCTCAGGGCTGAGTCTTAAGGTTAAAACTTAACCTGAAGTCTTAGGGTTAAGTCTTATGGTTAAATCTTAATGTTAAATCGTAATTTTAAGTCTTAGCGTTCAGTCTAAAGTTTAAATCACAAGCTGAAGTCTTAGGGTTAACTCTTTAGAGTTACGTCTTGGGGATAAGTCTTAGGGTTAAGTCTTAACGTTTCAGTCCTAAGGTTAACTCTTAGGGTTAAATCTGTAAGGTCAACACTTAAGGTTAACTCTTAGGGTTAAGTTTAGGGTTAAGCCTTAAGGTTACATCTTCAAGTTAAATATTAAGGTTAAGTCTTAGGGTTATTTCTTAAGTTTAAGTCTGAGGGTTATATCTGAGCGTTCATTATTAAGTTGAAGTCTTAGAGTTCATTCTCAGGGTTAAGTCTTCAAGTTACTTCTTAAGGTTGAGACTTAGGGTTAAGTTTTAAGGTTAAGTCCGAATGTTACATCTTAAAGTTAAGTCTTAGGGTTAAATCTCAGTGTTAAGTCTCAAGGTTAGGTCTCAGGGTAGGAGTCGTAAGGTTGTGTCCTAATGTTCAGTCTTATTGTTAAGTCTTAAAAGTTATATTTTAGGGTTCAGTCTTAGGGTTAAATTTTAAGGTTAAGTCTTCAGGTGAAGTCTTATGGCTTGAGTCTTAGGGTTAAGTCTAAAGTTTAATTCATAAGTTTAAGTCTTAGACTTAAGTCTTGGGGCTAAGTCTTAGGGTTAAGTCTTAAATCTTAGGTTTAAGTCTCAGTGTTGAGTCTTAGGGATAAGTCTTTGAATTAAGTCTTCAGGTTTTGTCTTAAGGTTTAACCTTAAGTTTAAGTCATAGGGTTAAGTCTTAGGGTTAAGTATTGAGTGTAAATCTTAAGGTTACGCTTTAAGGTTAAGTCTTAATGGTACATCTTCAAGTTAAGTCTTAGCATTAAGACTTAGGGTTAAATCCCAGGGTTAAATTTCAAGGTAAAGTCTCAAGGTTAAGTCTCAGGGTTACGTGGTCAAGTTGTGTCTTAGGATTCAGTCTTAGGGTTAAGTTTTGAAGTTAAACTTGAGGTTAAGTCTTAGGGTTAAGTCTCAGGATTATGTCTTAGGGATAAGTCTTGAGTTTAAACCTTAAGCTTAAGTCTTAGGGTTAAGCCTTAAGGTTAAGTGTCAGGGTTAATTCCTAAAGGTTAAGTCTTAAGTTTACATCTCATAGATTGAGCCTTAGGGTTAATTAAGTCTTAAGTTTACATCTCATAGATTGAGTCTTAGGGTTAAGTCTTCATCTTAAGTCTTAGGGTTAAGTCTTAGAGTACAATCTTGAGGATAAGTCTTATGGTTAAGTCTCAGGGTTAAGTCTTAAGGTTGAGCCTTAAGGTTAAGTCTTAGGGTTAAGCCTTAGAGTTATGTCTTGGGGATAAGTCTTAGGGCTAAGTCTCAGGATTAAGTATCAAGGTTAAAGCTCAAGGATAAGTCTCAGGGCTACGTTTTAGGGTTAAGTCTTGAGGTTAAATCTTAGGTTTAAGTCTCAGTTTTCAGTTTTAGGGATAAGTCTTATGGATAAATTTCACGACTAAGTCTCAGGGCTGAGTCTTAAGGTTAAAACTTAACCTGAAGTCTTAGGGTTAAGTCTTATGGTTAAATCTTAATGTTAAATCGTAATTTTAAGTCTTAGCGTTCAGTCTAAAGTTTAAATCACAAGCTGAAGTCTTAGGGTTAACTCTTTAGAGTTACGTCTTGGGGATAAGTCTTAGGGTTAAGTCTTAACGTTTCAGTCCTAAGGTTAACTCTTAGGGTTAAATCTGTAAGGTCAACACTTAAGGTTAACTCTTAGGGTTAAGTTTAGGGTTAAGCCTTAAGGTTACATCTTCAAGTTAAATATTAAGGTTAAGTCTTAGGGTTATTTCTTAAGTTTAAGTCTGAGGGTTATATCTGAGCGTTCATTATTAAGTTGAAGTCTTAGAGTTCATTCTCAGGGTTAAGTCTTCAAGTTACTTCTTAAGGTTGAGACTTAGGGTTAAGTTTTAAGGTTAAGTCCGAATGTTACATCTTAAAGTTAAGTCTTAGGGTTAAATCTCAGTGTTAAGTCTCAAGGTTAGGTCTCAGGGTAGGAGTCGTAAGGTTGTGTCCTAATGTTCAGTCTTATTGTTAAGTCTTAAAAGTTATATTTTAGGGTTCAGTCTTAGGGTTAAATTTTAAGGTTAAGTCTTCAGGTGAAGTCTTATGGCTTGAGTCTTAGGGTTAAGTCTAAAGTTTAATTCATAAGTTTAAGTCTTAGACTTAAGTCTTGGGGCTAAGTCTTAGGGTTAAGTCTTAAATCTTAGGTTTAAGTCTCAGTGTTGAGTCTTAGGGATAAGTCTTTGAATTAAGTCTTCAGGTTTTGTCTTAAGGTTTAACCTTAAGTTTAAGTCATAGGGTTAAGTCTTAGGGTTAAGTATTGAGTGTAAATCTTAAGGTTACGCTTTAAGGTTAAGTCTTAATGGTACATCTTCAAGTTAAGTCTTAGCATTAAGACTTAGGGTTAAATCCCAGGGTTAAATTTCAAGGTAAAGTCTCAAGGTTAAGTCTCAGGGTTACGTGGTCAAGTTGTGTCTTAGGATTCAGTCTTAGGGTTAAGTTTTGAAGTTAAACTTGAGGTTAAGTCTTAGGGTTAAGTCTCAGGATTATGTCTTAGGGATAAGTCTTGAGTTTAAACCTTAAGCTTAAGTCTTAGGGTTAAGCCTTAAGGTTAAGTGTCAGGGTTAATTCCTAAAGGTTAAGTCTTAAGTTTACATCTCATAGATTGAGCCTTAGGGTTAATTAAGTCTTAAGTTTACATCTCATAGATTGAGTCTTAGGGTTAAGTCTTCATCTTAAGTCTTAGGGTTAAGTCTTAGAGTACAATCTTGAGGATAAGTCTTATGGTTAAGTCTCAGGGTTAAGTCTTAAGGTTGAGCCTTAAGGTTAAGTCTTAGGGTTAAGCCTTAGAGTTATGTCTTGGGGATAAGTCTTAGGGCTAAGTCTCAGGATTAAGTATCAAGGTTAAAGCTCAAGGATAAGTCTCAGGGCTACGTTTTAGGGTTAAGTCTTGAGGTTAAATCTTAGGTTTAAGTCTCAGTTTTCAGTTTTAGGGATAAGTCTTATGGATAAATTTCACGACTAAGTCTCAGGGCTGAGTCTTAAGGTTAAAACTTAACCTGAAGTCTTAGGGTTAAGTCTTATGGTTAAATCTTAATGTTAAATCGTAATTTTAAGTCTTAGCGTTCAGTCTAAAGTTTAAATCACAAGCTGAAGTCTTAGGGTTAACTCTTTAGAGTTACGTCTTGGGGATAAGTCTTAGGGTTAAGTCTTAACGTTTCAGTCCTAAGGTTAACTCTTAGGGTTAAATCTGTAAGGTCAACACTTAAGGTTAACTCTTAGGGTTAAGTTTAGGGTTAAGCCTTAAGGTTACATCTTCAAGTTAAATATTAAGGTTAAGTCTTAGGGTTATTTCTTAAGTTTAAGTCTGAGGGTTATATCTGAGCGTTCATTATTAAGTTGAAGTCTTAGAGTTCATTCTCAGGGTTAAGTCTTCAAGTTACTTCTTAAGGTTGAGGCTTAGGGTTAAGTTTTAAGGTTAAGTCCGAATGTTACATCTTAAAGTTAAGTCTTAGGGTTAAATCTCAGTGTTAAGTCTCAAGGTTAGGTCTCAGGGTAGAAGTCGTAAGGTTGTGTCCTAATGTTCAGTCTTATTGTTAAGTCTTAAAAGTTATATTTTAGGGTTCAGTCTTAGGGTTAAATTTTAAGGTTAAGTCTTCAGGTGAAGTCTTATGGCTTGAGTCTTAGGGTTAAGTCTAAAGTTTAATTCATAAGTTTAAGTCTTAGACTTAAGTCTTGGGGCTAAGTCTTAGGGTTAAGTCTTAAATCTTAGGTTTAAGTCTCAGTGTTGAGTCTTAGGGATAAGTCTTTGAATTAAGTCTTCAGGTTTTGTCTTAAGGTTTAACCTTAAGTTTAAGTCATAGGGTTAAGTCTTAGGGTTAAGTATTGAGTGTAAATCTTAAGGTTACGCTTTAAGGTTAAGTCTTAATGGTACATCTTCAAGTTAAGTCTTAGCATTAAGACTTAGGGTTAAATCCCAGGGTTAAATTTCAAGGTAAAGTCTCAAGGTTAAGTCTCAGGGTTACGTGGTCAAGTTGTGTCTTAGGATTCAGTCTTAGGGTTAAGTTTTGAAGTTAAACTTGAGGTTAAGTCTTAGGGTTAAGTCTCAGGATTATGTCTTAGGGATAAGTCTTGAGTTTAAACCTTAAGCTTAAGTCTTAGGGTTAAGCCTTAAGGTTAAGTGTCAGGGTTAATTCCTAAAGGTTAAGTCTTAAGTTTACATCTCATAGATTGAGCCTTAGGGTTAATTAAGTCTTAAGTTTACATCTCATAGATTGAGTCTTAGGGTTAAGTCTTCATCTTAAGTCTTAGGGTTAAGTCTTAGAGTACAATCTTGAGGATAAGTCTTATGGTTAAGTCTCAGGGTTAAGTCTTAAGGTTGAGCCTTAAGGTTAAGTCTTAGGGTTAAGCCTTAGAGTTATGTCTTGGGGATAAGTCTTAGGGCTAAGTCTCAGGATTAAGTATCAAGGTTAAAGCTCAAGGATAAGTCTCAGGGCTACGTTTTAGGGTTAAGTCTTGAGGTTAAATCTTAGGTTTAAGTCTCAGTTTTCAGTTTTAGGGATAAGTCTTATGGATAAATTTCACGACTAAGTCTCAGGGCTGAGTCTTAAGGTTAAAACTTAACCTGAAGTCTTAGGGTTAAGTCTTATGGTTAAATCTTAATGTTAAATCGTAATTTTAAGTCTTAGCGTTCAGTCTAAAGTTTAAATCACAAGCTGAAGTCTTAGGGTTAACTCTTTAGAGTTACGTCTTGGGGATAAGTCTTAGGGTTAAGTCTTAACGTTTCAGTCCTAAGGTTAACTCTTAGGGTTAAATCTGTAAGGTCAACACTTAAGGTTAACTCTTAGGGTTAAGTTTAGGGTTAAGCCTTAAGGTTACATCTTCAAGTTAAATATTAAGGTTAAGTCTTAGGGTTATTTCTTAAGTTTAAGTCTGAGGGTTATATCTGAGCGTTCATTATTAAGTTGAAGTCTTAGAGTTCATTCTCAGGGTTAAGTCTTCAAGTTACTTCTTAAGGTTGAGGCTTAGGGTTAAGTTTTAAGGTTAAGTCCGAATGTTACATCTTAAAGTTAAGTCTTAGGGTTAAATCTCAGTGTTAAGTCTCAAGGTTAGGTCTCAGGGTAGAAGTCGTAAGGTTGTGTCCTAATGTTCAGTCTTATTGTTAAGTCTTAAAAGTTATATTTTAGGGTTCAGTCTTAGGGTTAAATTTTAAGGTTAAGTCTTCAGGTGAAGTCTTATGGCTTGAGTCTTAGGGTTAAGTCTAAAGTTTAATTCATAAGTTTAAGTCTTAGACTTAAGTCTTGGGGCTAAGTCTTAGGGTTAAGTCTTAAATCTTAGGTTTAAGTCTCAGTGTTGAGTCTTAGGGATAAGTCTTTGAATTAAGTCTTCAGGTTTTGTCTTAAGGTTTAACCTTAAGTTTAAGTCATAGGGTTAAGTCTTAGGGTTAAGTATTGAGTGTAAATCTTAAGGTTACGCTTTAAGGTTAAGTCTTAATGGTACATCTTCAAGTTAAGTCTTAGCATTAAGACTTAGGGTTAAATCCCAGGGTTAAATTTCAAGGTAAAGTCTCAAGGTTAAGTCTCAGGGTTACGTGGTCAAGTTGTGTCTTAGGATTCAGTCTTAGGGTTAAGTTTTGAAGTTAAACTTGAGGTTAAGTCTTAGGGTTAAGTCTCAGGATTATGTCTTAGGGATAAGTCTTGAGTTTAAACCTTAAGCTTAAGTCTTAGGGTTAAGCCTTAAGGTTAAGTGTCAGGGTTAATTCCTAAAGGTTAAGTCTTAAGTTTACATCTCATAGATTGAGCCTTAGGGTTAATTAAGTCTTAAGTTTACATCTCATAGATTGAGTCTTAGGGTTAAGTCTTCATCTTAAGTCTTAGGGTTAAGTCTTAGAGTACAATCTTGAGGATAAGTCTTATGGTTAAGTCTCAGGGTTAAGTCTTAAGGTTGAGCCTTAAGGTTAAGTCTTAGGGTTAAGCCTTAGAGTTATGTCTTGGGGATAAGTCTTAGGGCTAAGTCTCAGGATTAAGTATCAAGGTTAAAGCTCAAGGATAAGTCTCAGGGCTACGTTTTAGGGTTAAGTCTTGAGGTTAAATCTTAGGTTTAAGTCTCAGTTTTCAGTTTTAGGGATAAGTCTTATGGATAAATTTCACGACTAAGTCTCAGGGCTGAGTCTTAAGGTTAAAACTTAACCTGAAGTCTTAGGGTTAAGTCTTATGGTTAAATCTTAATGTTAAATCGTAATTTTAAGTCTTAGCGTTCAGTCTAAAGTTTAAATCACAAGCTGAAGTCTTAGGGTTAACTCTTTAGAGTTACGTCTTGGGGATAAGTCTTAGGGTTAAGTCTTAACGTTTCAGTCCTAAGGTTAACTCTTAGGGTTAAATCTGTAAGGTCAACACTTAAGGTTAACTCTTAGGGTTAAGTTTAGGGTTAAGCCTTAAGGTTACATCTTCAAGTTAAATATTAAGGTTAAGTCTTAGGGTTATTTCTTAAGTTTAAGTCTGAGGGTTATATCTGAGCGTTCATTAGGAAGTTGAAGTCTTAGAGTTCATTCTCAGGGTTAAGTCTTCAAGTTACTTCTTAAGGTTGAGACTTAGGGTTAAGTTTTAAGGTTAAGTCCGAATGTTACATCTTAAAGTTAAGTCTTAGGGTTAAATCTCAGTGTTAAGTCTCAAGGTTAGGTCTCAGGGTAGAAGTCGTAAGGTTGTGTCCTAATGTTCAGTCTTATTGTTAAGTCTTAAAAGTTATATTTTAGGGTTCAGTCTTAGGGTTAAATTTTAAGGTTAAGTCTTCAGGTGAAGTCTTATGGCTTGAGTCTTAGGGTTAAGTCTAAAGTTTAATTCATAAGTTTAAGTCTTAGACTTAAGTCTTGGGGCTAAGTCTTAGGGTTAAGTCTTAAATCTTAGGTTTAAGTCTCAGTGTTGAGTCTTAGGGATAAGTCTTTGAATTAAGTCTTCAGGTTTTGTCTTAAGGTTTAACCTTAAGTTTAAGTCATAGGGTTAAGTCTTAGGGTTAAGTATTGAGTGTAAATCTTAAGGTTACGCTTTAAGGTTAAGTCTTAATGGTACATCTTCAAGTTAAGTCTTAGCATTAAGACTTAGGGTTAAATCCCAGGGTTAAATTTCAAGGTAAAGTCTCAAGGTTAAGTCTCAGGGTTACGTGGTCAAGTTGTGTCTTAGGATTCAGTCTTAGGGTTAAGTTTTGAAGTTAAACTTGAGGTTAAGTCTTAGGGTTAAGTCTCAGGATTATGTCTTAGGGATAAGTCTTGAGTTTAAACCTTAAGCTTAAGTCTTAGGGTTAAGCCTTAAGGTTAAGTGTCAGGGTTAATTCCTAAAGGTTAAGTCTTAAGTTTACATCTCATAGATTGAGCCTTAGGGTTAATTAAGTCTTAAGTTTACATCTCATAGATTGAGTCTTAGGGTTAAGTCTTCATCTTAAGTCTTAGGGTTAAGTCTTAGAGTACAATCTCGAGGATAAGTCTTATGGTTAAGTCTCAGGGTTAAGTCTTAAGGTTGAGCCTTAAGGTTAAGTCTTAGGGTTAAGCCTTAGAGTTATGTCTTGGGGATAAGTCTTAGGGCTAAGTCTCAGGATTAAGTATCAAGGTTAAAGCTCAAGGATAAGTCTCAGGGCTACGTTTTAGGGTTAAGTCTTGAGGTTAAATCTTAGGTTTAAGTCTCAGTTTTCAGTTTTAGGGATAAGTCTTATGGATAAATTTCACGACTAAGTCTCAGGGCTGAGTCTTAAGGTTAAAACTTAACCTGAAGTCTTAGGGTTAAGTCTTATGGTTAAATCTTAATGTTAAATCGTAATTTTAAGTCTTAGCGTTCAGTCTAAAGTTTAAATCACAAGCTGAAGTCTTAGGGTTAACTCTTTAGAGTTACGTCTTGGGGATAAGTCTTAGGGTTAAGTCTTAACGTTTCAGTCCTAAGGTTAACTCTTAGGGTTAAATCTGTAAGGTCAACACTTAAGGTTAACTCTTAGGGTTAAGTTTAGGGTTAAGCCTTAAGGTTACATCTTCAAGTTAAATATTAAGGTTAAGTCTTAGGGTTATTTCTTAAGTTTAAGTCTGAGGGTTATATCTGAGCGTTCATTAGGAAGTTGAAGTCTTAGAGTTCATTCTCAGGGTTAAGTCTTCAAGTTACTTCTTAAGGTTGAGACTTAGGGTTAAGTTTTAAGGTTAAGTCCGAATGTTACATCTTAAAGTTAAGTCTTAGGGTTAAATCTCAGTGTTAAGTCTCAAGGTTAGGTCTCAGGGTAGAAGTCGTAAGGTTGTGTCCTAATGTTCAGTCTTATTGTTAAGTCTTAAAAGTTATATTTTAGGGTTCAGTCTTAGGGTTAAATTTTAAGGTTAAGTCTTCGGGTTAAGTCTTAAGGTGAAGTCTTATGGCTTGAGTCTTAGGGTTAAGTCTAAAGTTTAATTCATAACTTGAAGTCTTAGACTTAAGTCTTGGGGCTAAGTCTTAGGGTTAAGTCTTAAATCTTAGGTTTAAGTCTCAGTGTTGAGTCTTAGGGATAAGTCTTTGAATTAAGTCTTCAGGTTTTGTCTTAAGGTTTAACCTTAATTTTAAGTCATAGGGTTAAGTCTTAGGGTTAAGTATTGAGTGTAAATCTTAAGGT
This sequence comes from Falco punctatus, assembly GCF_963210335.1. Lineage (NCBI taxonomy): Eukaryota > Metazoa > Chordata > Aves > Falconiformes > Falconidae > Falco > Falco punctatus. The sequence goes on from NW_027660109.1 coordinate 94,080, forward strand.
TACGCTTTAAGGTTAAGTCTTAATGGTACATCTTCAAGTTAAGTCTTAGCATTAAGACTTAGGGTTAAATCCCAGGGTTAAATTTCAAGGTAAAGTCTCAAGGTTAAGTCTCAGGGTTACGTGGTCAAGTTGTGTCTTAGGATTCAGTCTTAGGGTTAAGTTTTGAAGTTAAACTTGAGGTTAAGTCTTAGGGTTAAGTCTCAGGATTATGTCTTAGGGATAAGTCTTAAGTTTAAACCTTAAGCTTAAGTCTTAGGGTTAAGCCTTAAGGTTAAGTGTCAGGGTTAATTCCTAAAGGTTAAGTCTTAAGTTTACATCTCATAGATTGAGCCTTAGGGTTAATTAAGTCTTAAGTTTACATCTCATAGATTGAGTCTTAGGGTTAAGTCTTCATCTTAAGTCTTAGGGTTAAGTCTTAGAGTACAATCTTGAGGATAAGTCTTATGGTTAAGTCTCAGGGTTAAGTCTTAAGGTTGAGCCTTAAGGTTAAGTCTTAGGGTTAAGCCTTAGAGTTATGTCTTGGGGATAAGTCTTAGGGCTAAGTCTCAGGATTAAGTATCAAGGTTAAAGCTCAAGGATAAGTCTCAGGGCTACGTTTTAGGGTTAAGTCTTGAGGTTAAATCTTAGGTTTAAGTCTCAGTTTTCAGTTTTAGGGATAAGTCTTATGGATAAATTTCACGACTAAGTCTCAGGGCTGAGTCTTAAGGTTAAAACTTAACCTGAAGTCTTAGGGTTAAGTCTTATGGTTAAATCTTAATGTTAAATCGTAATTTTAAGTCTTAGCGTTCAGTCTAAAGTTTAAATCACAAGCTGAAGTCTTAGGGTTAACTCTTTAGAGTTACGTCTTGGGGATAAGTCTTAGGGTTAAGTCTTAACGTTTCAGTCCTAAGGTTAACTCTTAGGGTTAAATCTGTAAGGTCAACACTTAAGGTTAACTCTTAGGGTTAAGTTTAGGGTTAAGCCTTAAGGTTACATCTTCAAGTTAAATATTAAGGTTAAGTCTTAGGGTTATTTCTTAAGTTTAAGTCTGAGGGTTATATCTGAGCGTTCATTAGGAAGTTGAAGTCTTAGAGTTCATTCTCAGGGTTAAGTCTTCAAGTTACTTCTTAAGGTTGAGACTTAGGGTTAAGTTTTAAGGTTAAGTCCGAATGTTACATCTTAAAGTTAAGTCTTAGGGTTAAATCTCAGTGTTAAGTCTCAAGGTTAGGTCTCAGGGTAGAAGTCGTAAGGTTGTGTCCTAATGTTCAGTCTTATTGTTAAGTCTTAAAAGTTATATTTTAGGGTTCAGTCTTAGGGTTAAATTTTAAGGTTAAGTCTTTAGGTGAAGTCTTATGGCTTGAGTCTTAGGGTTAAGTCTAAAGTTTAATTCATAAGTTTAAGTCTTAGACTTAAGTCTTGGGGCTAAGTCTTAGGGTTAAGTCTTAAATCTTAGGTTTAAGTCTCAGTGTTGAGTCTTAGGGATAAGTCTTTGAATTAAGTCTTCAGGTTTTGTCTTAAGGTTTAACCTTAATTTTAAGTCATAGGGTTAAGTCTTAGGGTTAAGTATTGAGTGTAAATCTTAAGGTTACGCTTTAAGGTTAAGTCTTAATGGTACATCTTCAAGTTAAGTCTTAGCATTAAGACTTAGGGTTAAATCCCAGGGTTAAATTTCAAGGTAAAGTCTCAAGGTTAAGTCTCAGGGTTACGTGGTCAAGTTGTGTCTTAGGATTCAGTCTTAGGGTTAAGTTTTGAAGTTAAACTTGAGGTTAAGTCTTAGGGTTAAGTCTCAGGATTATGTCTTAGGGATAAGTCTTAAGTTTAAACCTTAAGCTTAAGTCTTAGGGTTAAGCCTTAAGGTTAAGTGTCAGGGTTAATTCCTAAAGGTTAAGTCTTAAGTTTACATCTCATAGATTGAGCCTTAGGGTTAATTAAGTCTTAAGTTTACATCTCATAGATTGAGTCTTAGGGTTAAGTCTTCATCTTAAGTCTTAGGGTTAAGTCTTAGAGTACAATCTTGAGGATAAGTCTTATGGTTAAGTCTCAGGGTTAAGTCTTAATGTTAAGTCTTAAGGTTGAGCCTTAAGGTTAAGTCTTAGGGTTAAGCCTTAGAGTTATGTCTTGGGGATAAGTCTTAGGGCTAAGTCTCAGGATTAAGTATCAAGGTTAAAGCTCAAGGATAAGTCTCAGGGCTACGTTTTAGGGTTAAGTCTTGAGGTTAAATCTTAGGTTTAAGTCTCAGTTTTCAGTTTTAGGGATAAGTCTTATGGATAAATTTCACGACTAAGTCTCAGGGCTGAGTCTTAAGGTTAAAACTTAACCTGAAGTCTTAGGGTTAAGTCTTATGGTTAAATCTTAATGTTAAATCGTAATTTTAAGTCTTAGCGTTCAGTCTAAAGTTTAAATCACAAGCTGAAGTCTTAGGGTTAACTCTTTAGAGTTACGTCTTGGGGATAAGTCTTAGGGTTAAGTCTTAACGTTTCAGTCCTAAGGTTAACTCTTAGGGTTAAATCTGTAAGGTCAACACTTAAGGTTAACTCTTAGGGTTAAGTTTAGGGTTAAGCCTTAAGGTTACATCTTCAAGTTAAATATTAAGGTTAAGTCTTAGGGTTATTTCTTAAGTTTAAGTCTGAGGGTTATATCTGAGCGTTCATTAGGAAGTTGAAGTCTTAGAGTTCATTCTCAGGGTTAAGTCTTCAAGTTACTTCTTAAGGTTGAGACTTAGGGTTAAGTTTTAAGGTTAAGTCCGAATGTTACATCTTAAAGTTAAGTCTTAGGGTTAAATCTCAGTGTTAAGTCTCAAGGTTAGGTCTCAGGGTAGAAGTCGTAAGGTTGTGTCCTAATGTTCAGTCTTATTGTTAAGTCTTAAAAGTTATATTTTAGGGTTCAGTCTTAGGGTTAAATTTTAAGGTTAAGTCTTTAGGTGAAGTCTTATGGCTTGAGTCTTAGGGTTAAGTCTAAAGTTTAATTCATAAGTTTAAGTCTTAGACTTAAGTCTTGGGGCTAAGTCTTAGGGTTAAGTCTTAAATCTTAGGTTTAAGTCTCAGTGTTGAGTCTTAGGGATAAGTCTTTGAATTAAGTCTTCAGGTTTTGTCTTAAGGTTTAACCTTAATTTTAAGTCATAGGGTTAAGTCTTAGGGTTAAGTATTGAGTGTAAATCTTAAGGTTACGCTTTAAGGTTAAGTCTTAATGGTACATCTTCAAGTTAAGTCTTAGCATTAAGACTTAGGGTTAAATCCCAGGGTTAAATTTCAAGGTAAAGTCTCAAGGTTAAGTCTCAGGGTTACGTGGTCAAGTTGTGTCTTAGGATTCAGTCTTAGGGTTAAGTTTTGAAGTTAAACTTGAGGTTAAGTCTTAGGGTTAAGTCTCAGGATTATGTCTTAGGGATAAGTCTTAAGTTTAAACCTTAAGCTTAAGTCTTAGGGTTAAGCCTTAAGGTTAAGTGTCAGGGTTAATTCCTAAAGGTTAAGTCTTAAGTTTACATCTCATAGATTGAGCCTTAGGGTTAATTAAGTCTTAAGTTTACATCTCATAGATTGAGTCTTAGGGTTAAGTCTTCATCTTAAGTCTTAGGGTTAAGTCTTAGAGTACAATCTTGAGGATAAGTCTTATGGTTAAGTCTCAGGGTTAAGTCTTAATGTTAAGTCTTAAGGTTGAGCCTTAAGGTTAAGTCTTAGGGTTAAGCCTTAGAGTTATGTCTTGGGGATAAGTCTTAGGGCTAAGTCTCAGGATTAAGTATCAAGGTTAAAGCTCAAGGATAAGTCTCAGGGCTACGTTTTAGGGTTAAGTCTTGAGGTTAAATCTTAGGTTTAAGTCTCAGTTTTCAGTTTTAGGGATAAGTCTTATGGATAAATTTCACGACTAAGTCTCAGGGCTGAGTCTTAAGGTTAAAACTTAACCTGAAGTCTTAGGGTTAAGTCTTATGGTTAAATCTTAATGTTAAATCGTAATTTTAAGTCTTAGCGTTCAGTCTAAAGTTTAAATCACAAGCTGAAGTCTTAGGGTTAACTCTTTAGAGTTACGTCTTGGGGATAAGTCTTAGGGTTAAGTCTTAACGTTTCAGTCCTAAGGTTAACTCTTAGGGTTAAATCTGTAAGGTCAACACTTAAGGTTAACTCTTAGGGTTAAGTTTAGGGTTAAGCCTTAAGGTTACATCTTCAAGTTAAATATTAAGGTTAAGTCTTAGGGTTATTTCTTAAGTTTAAGTCTGAGGGTTATATCTGAGCGTTCATTATTAAGTTGAAGTCTTAGAGTTCATTCTCAGGGTTAAGTCTTCAAGTTACTTCTTAAGGTTGAGACTTAGGGTTAAGTTTTAAGGTTAAGTCCGAATGTTACATCTTAAAGTTAAGTCTTAGGGTTAAATCTCAGTGTTAAGTCTCAAGGTTAGGTCTCAGGGTAGAAGTCGTAAGGTTGTGTCCTAATGTTCAGTCTTATTGTTAAGTCTTAAAAGTTATATTTTAGGGTTCAGTCTTAGGGTTAAATTTTAAGGTTAAGTCTTCGGGTTAAGTCTTAAGGTGAAGTCTTATGGCTTGAGTCTTAGGGTTAAGTCTAAAGTTTAATTCATAACTTGAAGTCTTAGACTTAAGTCTTGGGGCTAAGTCTTAGGGTTAAGTCTTAAATCTTAGGTTTAAGTCTCAGTGTTGAGTCTTAGGGATAAGTCTTTGAATTAAGTCTTCAGGTTTTGTCTTAAGGTTTAACCTTAATTTTAAGTCATAGGGTTAAGTCTTAGGGTTAAGTATTGAGTGTAAATCTTAAGGTTACGCTTTAAGGTTAAGTCTTAATGGTACATCTTCAAGTTAAGTCTTAGCATTAAGACTTAGGGTTAAATCCCAGGGTTAAATTTCAAGGTAAAGTCTCAAGGTTAAGTCTCAGGGTTACGTGGTCAAGTTGTGTCTTAGGATTCAGTCTTAGGGTTAAGTTTTGAAGTTAAACTTGAGGTTAAGTCTTAGGGTTAAGTCTCAGGATTATGTCTTAGGGATAAGTCTTAAGTTTAAACCTTAAGCTTAAGTCTTAGGGTTAAGCCTTAAGGTTAAGTGTCAGGGTTAATTCCTAAAGGTTAAGTCTTAAGTTTACATCTCATAGATTGAGCCTTAGGGTTAATTAAGTCTTAAGTTTACATCTCATAGATTGAGTCTTAGGGTTAAGTCTTCATCTTAAGTCTTAGGGTTAAGTCTTAGAGTACAATCTTGAGGATAAGTCTTATGGTTAAGTCTCAGGGTTAAGTCTTAAGGTTGAGCCTTAAGGTTAAGTCTTAGGGTTAAGCCTTAGAGTTATGTCTTGGGGATAAGTCTTAGGGCTAAGTCTCAGGATTAAGTATCAAGGTTAAAGCTCAAGGATAAGTCTCAGGGCTACGTTTTAGGGTTAAGTCTTGAGGTTAAATCTTAGGTTTAAGTCTCAGTTTTCAGTTTTAGGGATAAGTCTTATGGATAAATTTCACGACTAAGTCTCAGGGCTGAGTCTTAAGGTTAAAACTTAACCTGAAGTCTTAGGGTTAAGTCTTATGGTTAAATCTTAATGTTAAATCGTAATTTTAAGTCTTAGCGTTCAGTCTAAAGTTTAAATCACAAGCTGAAGTCTTAGGGTTAACTCTTTAGAGTTACGTCTTGGGGATAAGTCTTAGGGTTAAGTCTTAACGTTTCAGTCCTAAGGTTAACTCTTAGGGTTAAATCTGTAAGGTCAACACTTAAGGTTAACTCTTAGGGTTAAGTTTAGGGTTAAGCCTTAAGGTTACATCTTCAAGTTAAATATTAAGGTTAAGTCTTAGGGTTATTTCTTAAGTTTAAGTCTGAGGGTTATATCTGAGCGTTCATTAGGAAGTTGAAGTCTTAGAGTTCATTCTCAGGGTTAAGTCTTCAAGTTACTTCTTAAGGTTGAGACTTAGGGTTAAGTTTTAAGGTTAAGTCCGAATGTTACATCTTAAAGTTAAGTCTTAGGGTTAAATCTCAGTGTTAAGTCTCAAGGTTAGGTCTCAGGGTAGAAGTCGTAAGGTTGTGTCCTAATGTTCAGTCTTATTGTTAAGTCTTAAAAGTTATATTTTAGGGTTCAGTCTTAGGGTTAAATTTTAAGGTTAAGTCTTTAGGTGAAGTCTTATGGCTTGAGTCTTAGGGTTAAGTCTAAAGTTTAATTCATAAGTTTAAGTCTTAGACTTAAGTCTTGGGGCTAAGTCTTAGGGTTAAGTCTTAAATCTTAGGTTTAAGTCTCAGTGTTGAGTCTTAGGGATAAGTCTTTGAATTAAGTCTTCAGGTTTTGTCTTAAGGTTTAACCTTAATTTTAAGTCATAGGGTTAAGTCTTAGGGTTAAGTATTGAGTGTAAATCTTAAGGTTACGCTTTAAGGTTAAGTCTTAATGGTACATCTTCAAGTTAAGTCTTAGCATTAAGACTTAGGGTTAAATCCCAGGGTTAAATTTCAAGGTAAAGTCTCAAGGTTAAGTCTCAGGGTTACGTGGTCAAGTTGTGTCTTAGGATTCAGTCTTAGGGTTAAGTTTTGAAGTTAAACTTGAGGTTAAGTCTTAGGGTTAAGTCTCAGGATTATGTCTTAGGGATAAGTCTTAAGTTTAAACCTTAAGCTTAAGTCTTAGGGTTAAGCCTTAAGGTTAAGTGTCAGGGTTAATTCCTAAAGGTTAAGTCTTAAGTTTACATCTCATAGATTGAGCCTTAGGGTTAATTAAGTCTTAAGTTTACATCTCATAGATTGAGTCTTAGGGTTAAGTCTTCATCTTAAGTCTTAGGGTTAAGTCTTAGAGTACAATCTTGAGGATAAGTCTTATGGTTAAGTCTCAGGGTTAAGTCTTAATGTTAAGTCTTAAGGTTGAGCCTTAAGGTTAAGTCTTAGGGTTAAGCCTTAGAGTTATGTCTTGGGGATAAGTCTTAGGGCTAAGTCTCAGGATTAAGTATCAAGGTTAAAGCTCAAGGATAAGTCTCAGGGCTACGTTTTAGGGTTAAGTCTTGAGGTTAAATCTTAGGTTTAAGTCTCAGTTTTCAGTTTTAGGGATAAGTCTTATGGATAAATTTCACGACTAAGTCTCAGGGCTGAGTCTTAAGGTTAAAACTTAACCTGAAGTCTTAGGGTTAAGTCTTATGGTTAAATCTTAATGTTAAATCGTAATTTTAAGTCTTAGCGTTCAGTCTAAAGTTTAAATCACAAGCTGAAGTCTTAGGGTTAACTCTTTAGAGTTACGTCTTGGGGATAAGTCTTAGGGTTAAGTCTTAACGTTTCAGTCCTAAGGTTAACTCTTAGGGTTAAATCTGTAAGGTCAACACTTAAGGTTAACTCTTAGGGTTAAGTTTAGGGTTAAGCCTTAAGGTTACATCTTCAAGTTAAATATTAAGGTTAAGTCTTAGGGTTATTTCTTAAGTTTAAGTCTGAGGGTTATATCTGAGCGTTCATTATTAAGTTGAAGTCTTAGAGTTCATTCTCAGGGTTAAGTCTTCAAGTTACTTCTTAAGGTTGAGACTTAGGGTTAAGTTTGAAGGTTAAGTCCGAATGTTACATCTTAAAGTTAAGTCTTAGGGTTAAATCTCAGTGTTAAGTCTCAAGGTTAGGTCTCAGGGTAGAAGTCGTAAGGTTGTGTCTTAATGTTCAGTCTTATTGTTAAGTCTTAAAAGTTATATTTTAGGGTTCAGTCTTAGGGTTAAATTTTAAGGTTAAGTCTTCAGGTGAAGTCTTATGGCTTGAGTCTTAGGGTTAAGTCTAAAGTTTAATTCATAAGTTTAAGTCTTAGACTTAAGTCTTGGGGCTAAGTCTTAGGGTTAAGTCTTAAATCTTAGGTTTAAGTCTCAGTGTTGAGTCTTAGGGATAAGTCTTTGAATTAAGTCTTCAAGTTTTGTCTTAAGGTTTAACCTTAAGTTTAAGTCATAGGGTTAAGTCTTAGGGTTAAGTATTGAGTGTAAATCTTAAGGTTACGCTTTAAGGTTAAGTCTGAATGGTACATCTTCAAGTTAAGTCTTAGCATTAAGACTTAGGGTTAAATCCCAGGGTTAAATTTCAAGATAAAGTCTCAAGGTTAAGTCTCAGGGTTACGTGGTCAAGTTGTGTCTTAGGATTCAGTCTTAGGGTTAAGTTTTGAAGTTAAACTTGAGGTTAAGTCTTAGGGTTAAGTCTCAGGATTATGTCTTAGGGATAAGTCTTAAGTTTAAACCTTAAGCTTAAGTCTTAGGGTTAAGCCTTAAGGTTAAGTGTCAGGGTTAATTCCTAAAGGTTAAGTCTTAAGTTTACATCTCATAGATTGAGCCTTAGGGTTAATTAAGTCTTAAGTTTACATCTCATAGATTGAGTCTTAGGGTTAAGTCTTCATCTTAAGTCTTAGAGTACAATCTTGAGGATAAGTCTTCTGGTTAAGTCTCAGGGTTAAGTCTTAATGTTAAGTCTTAAGGTTGAGCCTTAAGGTTAAGTCTTAGGGTTAAGCCTTAGAGTTATGTCTTGGGGATAAGTCTTAGGGCTAAGTCTCAGGATTAAGTATCAAGGTTAAAGCTCAAGGATAAGTCTCAGGGCTACGTTTTAGGGTTAAGTCTTCAGGTTAAATCTTAGGTTTAAGTCTCAGTTTTCAGTTTTAGGGATAAGTCTTATGGATAAATTTCACGACTAAGTCTCAGGGCTGAGTCTTAAGGTTAAAACTTAACCTGAAGTCTTAGGGTTAAGTCTTATGGTTAAATCTTAATGTTAAATCGTAATTTTAAGTCTTAGCGTTCAGTCTAAAGTTTAAATCACAAGCTGAAGTCTTAGGGTTAACTCTTTAGAGTTACGTCTTGGGGATAAGTCTTAGGGTTAAGTCTTAACGTTTCAGTCCTAAGGTTAACTCTTAGGGTTAAATCTGTAAGGTCAACACTTAAGGTTAACTCTTAGGGTTAAGTTTAGGGTTAAGCCTTAAGGTTACATCTTCAAGTTAAATATTAAGGTTAAGTCTTAGGGTTATTTCTTAAGTTTAAGTCTGAGGGTTATATCTGAGCGTTCATTATTAAGTTGAAGTCTTAGAGTTCATTCTCAGGGTTAAGTCTTCAAGTTACTTCTTAAGGTTGAGACTTAGGGTTAAGTTTTAAGGTTAAGTCCGAATGTTACATCTTAAAGTTAAGTCTTAGGGTTAAATCTCAGTGTTAAGTCTCAAGGTTAGGTCTCAGGGTAGAAGTCGTAAGGTTGTGTCCTAATGTTCAGTCTTATTGTTAAGTCTTAAAAGTTATATTTTAGGGTTCAGTCTTAGGGTTAAATTTTAAGGTTAAGTCTTCAGGTGAAGTCTTATGGCTTGAGTCTTAGGGTTAAGTCTAAAGTTTAATTCATAACTTGAAGTCTTAGACTTAAGTCTTGGGGCTAAGTCTTAGGGTTAAGTCTTAAATCTTAGGTTTAAGTCTCAGTGTTGAGTCTTAGGGATAAGTCTTTGAATTAAGTCTTCAGGTTTTGTCTTAAGGTTTAACCTTAAGTTTAAGTCATAGGGTTAAGTCTTAGGGTTAAGTATTGAGTGTAAATCTTAAGGTTACGCTTTAAGGTTAAGTCTTAATGGTACATCTTCAAGTTAAGTCTTAGCATTAAGACTTAGGGTTAAATCCCAGGGTTAAATTTCAAGGTAAAGTCTCAAGGTTAAGTCTCAGGGTTACGTGGTCAAGTTGTGTCTTAGGATTCAGTCTTAGGGTTAAGTTTTGAAGTTAAACTTGAGTTTAAGTCTTAGGGTTAAGTCTCAGGATTATGTCTTAGGGATAAGTCTTGAGTTTAAACCTTAAGCTTAAGTCTTAGGGTTAAGCCTTAAGGTTAAGTGTCAGGGTTAATTCCTAAAGGTTAAGTCTTAAGTTTACATCTCATAGATTGAGCCTTAGGGTTAATTAAGTCTTAAGTTTACATCTCATAGATTGAGTCTTAGGGTTAAGTCTTCATCTTAAGTCTTAGGGTTAAGTCTTAGAGTACAATCTTGAGGATAAGTCTTCTGGTTAAGTCTCAGGGTTAAGTCTTAATGTTAAGTCTTAAGGTTGAGCCTTAAGGTTAAGTCTTAGGGTTAAGCCTTAGAGTTATGTCTTGGGGATAAGTCTTAGGGCTAAGTCTCAGGATTAAGTATCAAGGTTAAAGCTCAAGGATAAGTCTCAGGGCTACGTTTTAGGGTTAAGTCTTGAGGTTAAATCTTAGGTTTAAGTCTCAGTTTTCAGTTTTAGGGATAAGTCTTATGGATAAATTTCACGACTAAGTCTCAGGGCTGAGTCTTAAGGTTAAAACTTAACCTGAAGTCTTAGGGTTAAGTCTTATGGTTAAATCTTAATGTTAAATCGTAATTTTAAGTCTTAGCGTTCAGTCTAAAGTTTAAATCACAAGCTGAAGTCTTAGGGTTAACTCTTTAGAGTTACGTCTTGGGGATAAGTCTTAGGGTTAAGTCTTAACGTTTCAGTCCTAAGGTTAACTCTTAGGGTTAAATCTGTAAGGTCAACACTTAAGGTTAACTCTTAGGGTTAAGTTTAGGGTTAAGCCTTAAGGTTACATCTTCAAGTTAAATATTAAGGTTAAGTCTTAGGGTTATTTCTTAAGTTTAAGTCTGAGGGTTATATCTGAGCGTTCATTATTAAGTTGAAGTCTTAGAGTTCATTCTCAGGGTTAAGTCTTCAAGTTACTTCTTAAGGTTGAGGCTTAGGGTTAAGTTTTAAGGTAAAGTCCGAATGTTACATCTTAAAGTTAAGTCTTAGGGTTAAATCTCAGTGTTAAGTCTCAAGGTTAGGTCTCAGGGTAGAAGTCGTAAGGTTGTGTCTTAATGTTCAGTCTTATTGTTAAGTCTTAAAGGTTATATTTTAGGGTTCAGTCTTAGGGTTAAATTTTAAGGTTAAGTCTTCAGGTGAAGTCTTATGGCTTGAGTCTTAGGGTTAAGTCTAAAGTTTAATTCATAAGTTTAAGTCTTAGACTTAAGTCTTGGGGCTAAGTCTTAGGGTTAAGTCTTAAATCTTAGGTTTAAGTCTCAGTGTTGAGTCTTAGGGATAAGTCTTTGAATTAAGTCTTCAAGTTTTGTCTTAAGGTTTAACCTTAAGTTTAAGTCATAGGGTTAAGTCTTAGGGTTAAGTATTGAGTGTAAATCTTAAGGTTACGCTTTAAGGTTAAGTCTTAATGGTACATCTTCAAGTTAAGTCTTAGCATTAAGACTTAGGGTTAAATCCCAGGGTTAAATTTCAAGGTAAAGTCTCAAGGTTAAGTCTCAGGGTTACGTGGTCAAGTTGTGTCTTAGGATTCAGTCTTAGGGTTAAGTTTTGAAGTTAAACTTGAGGTTAAGTCTTAGGGTTAAGTCTCAGGATTATGTCTTAGGGATAAGTCTTAAGTTTAAACCTTAAGCTTAAGTCTTAGGGTTAAGCCTTAAGGTTAAGTGTCAGGGTTAATTCCTAAAGGTTAAGTCTTAAGTTTACATCTCATAGATTGAGCCTTAGGGTTAATTAAGTCTTAAGTTTACATCTCATAGATTGAGTCTTAGGGTTAAGTCTTCATCTTAAGTCTTAGAGTACAATCTTGAGGATAAGTCTTCTGGTTAAGTCTCAGGGTTAAGTCTTAATGTTAAGTCTTAAGGTTGAGCCTTAAGGTTAAGTCTTAGGGTTAAGCCTTAGAGTTATGTCTTGGGGATAAGTCTTAGGGCTAAGTCTCAGGATTAAGTATCAAGGTTAAAGCTCAAGGATAAGTCTCAGGGCTACGTTTTAGGGTTAAGTCTTGAGGTTAAATCTTAGGTTTAAGTCTCAGTTTTCAGTTTTAGGGATAAGTCTTATGGATAAATTTCACGACTAAGTCTCAGGGCTGAGTCTTAAGGTTAAAACTTAACCTGAAGTCTTAGGGTTAAGTCTTATGGTTAAATCTTAATGTTAAATCGTAATTTTAAGTCTTAGCGTTCAGTCTAAAGTTTAAATCACAAGCTGAAGTCTTAGGGTTAACTCTTTAGAGTTACGTCTTGGGGATAAGTCTTAGGGTTAAGTCTTAACGTTTCAGTCCTAAGGTTAACTCTTAGGGTTAAATCTGTAAGGTCAACACTTAAGGTTAACTCTTAGGGTTAAGTTTAGGGTTAAGCCTTAAGGTTACATCTTCAAGTTAAATATTAAGGTTAAGTCTTAGGGTTATTTCTTAAGTTTAAGTCTGAGGGTTATATCTGAGCGTTCATTATTAAGTTGAAGTCTTAGAGTTCATTCTCAGGGTTAAGTCTTCAAGTTACTTCTTAAGGTTGAGACTTAGGGTAAGTTTTAAGGTTAAGTCCGAATGTTACATCTTAAAGTTAAGTCTTAGGGTTAAATCTCAGTGTTAAGTCTCAAGGTTAGGTCTCAGGGTAGAAGTCGTAAGGTTGTGTCTTAATGTTCAGTCTTATTGTTAAGTCTTAAAAGTTATATTTTAGGGTTCAGTCTTAGGGTTAAATTTTAAGGTTAAGTCTTCAGGTGAAGTCTTATGGCTTGAGTCTTAGGGTTAAGTCTAAAGTTTAATTCATAAGTTTAAGTCTTAGACTTAAGTCTTGGGGCTAAGTCTTAGGGTTAAGTCTTAAATCTTAGGTTTAAGTCTCAGTGTTGAGTCTTAGGGATAAGTCTTTGAATTAAGTCTTCAGGTTTTGTCTTAAGGTTTAACCTTAAGTTTAAGTCATAGGGTTAAGTCTTAGGGTTAAGTATTGAGTGTAAATCTTAAGGTTACGCTTTAAGGTTAAGTCTTAATGGTACATCTTCAAGTTAAGTCTTAGCATTAAGACTTAGGGTTAAATCCCAGGGTTAAATTTCAAGGTAAAGTCTCAAGGTTAAGTCTCAGGGTTACGTGGTCAAGTTGTGTCTTAGGATTCAGTCTTAGGGTTAAGTTTTGAAGTTAAACTTGAGTTTAAGTCTTAGGGTTAAGTCTCAGGATTATGTCTTAGGGATAAGTCTTGAGTTTAAACCTTAAGCTTAAGTCTTAGGGTTAAGCCTTAAGGTTAAGTGTCAGGGTTAATTCCTAAAGGTTAAGTCTTAAGTTTACATCTCATAGATTGAGTCTTAGGGTTAATTAAGTCTTAAGTTTACATCTCATAGATTGAGTCTTAGGGTTAAGTCTTCATCTTAAGTCTTAGGGTTAAGTCTTAGAGTACAATCTTGAGGATAAGTCTTATGGTTAAGTCTCAGGGTTAAGTCTTAATGTTAAGTCTTAAGGTTGAGCCTTAAGGTTAAGTCTTAGGGTTAAGCCTTAGAGTTATGTCTTGGGGATAAGTCTTAGGGCTAAGTCTCAGGATTAAGTATCAAGGTTAAAGCTCAAGGATAAGTCTTAGGGCTACGTTTTAGGGTTAAGTCTTGAGGTTAAATCTTAGGTTTAAGTCTCAGTTTTCAGTTTTAGGGATAAGTCTTATGGATAAATTTCACGACTAAGTCTCAGGGCTGAGTCTTAAGGTTAAAACTTAACCTGAAGTCTTAGGGTTAAGTCTTATGGTTAAATCTTAATGTTAAATCGTAATTTTAAGTCTTAGCGTTCAGTCTAAAGTTTAAATCACAAGCTGAAGTCTTAGGGTTAACTCTTTAGAGTTACGTCTTGGGGATAAGTCTTAGGGTTAAGTCTTAACGTTTCAGTCCTAAGGTTAACTCTTAGGGTTAAATCTGTAAGGTCAACACTTAAGGTTAACTCTTAGGGTTAAGTTTAGGGTTAAGCCTTAAGGTTACATCTTCAAGTTAAATATTAAGGTTAAGTCTTAGGGTTATTTCTTAAGTTTAAGTCTGAGGGTTATATCTGAGCGTTCATTATTAAGTTGAAGTCTTAGAGTTCATTCTCAGGGTTAAGTCTTCAAGTTACTTCTTAAGGTTGAGACTTAGGGTTAAGTTTTAAGGTTAAGTCCGAATGTTACATCTTAAAGTTAAGTCTTAGGGTTAAATCTCAGTGTTAAGTCTCAAGGTTAGGTCTCAGGGTAGAAGTCGTAAGGTTGTGTCCTAATGTTCAGTCTTATTGTTAAGTCTTAAAAGTTATATTTTAGGGTTCAGTCTTAGGGTTAAATTTTAAGGTTAAGTCTTTAGGTGAAGTCTTATGGCTTGAGTCTTAGGGTTAAGTCTAAAGTTTAATTCATAAGTTTAAGTCTTAGACTTAAGTCTTGGGGCTAAGTCTTAGGGTTAAGTCTTAAATCTTAGGTTTAAGTCTCAGTGTTGAGTCTTAGGGATAAGTCTTTGAATTAAGTCTTCAGGTTTTGTCTTAAGGTTTAACCTTAAGTTTAAGTCATAGGGTTAAGTCTTAGGGTTAAGTATTGAGTGTAAATCTTAAGGTTACGCTTTAAGGTTAAGTCTTAATGGTACATCTTCAAGTTAAGTCTTAGCATTAAGACTTAGGGTTAAATCCCAGGGTTAAATTTCAAGGTAAAGTCTCAAGGTTAAGTCTCAGGGTTACGTGGTCAAGTTGTGTCTTAGGATTCAGTCTTAGGGTTAAGTTTTGAAGTTAAACTTGAGGTTAAGTCTTAGGGTTAAGTCTCAGGATTATGTCTTAGGGATAAGTCTTGAGTTTAAACCTTAAGCTTAAGTCTTAGGGTTAAGCCTTAAGGTTAAGTGTCAGGGTTAATTCCTAAAGGTTAAGTCTTAAGTTTACATCTCATAGATTGAGCCTTAGGGTTAATTAAGTCTTAAGTTTACATCTCATAGATTGAGTCTTAGGGTTAAGTCTTCATCTTAAGTCTTAGGGTTAAGTCTTAGAGTACAATCTTGAGGATAAGTCTTATGGTTAAGTCTCAGGGTTAAGTCTTAAGGTTGAGCCTTAAGGTTAAGTCTTAGGGTTAAGCCTTAGAGTTATGTCTTGGGGATAAGTCTTAGGGCTAAGTCTCAGGATTAAGTATCAAGGTTAAAGCTCAAGGATAAGTCTCAGGGCTACGTTTTAGGGTTAAGTCTTGAGGTTAAATCTTAGGTTTAAGTCTCAGTTTTCAGTTTTAGGGATAAGTCTTATGGATAAATTTCACGACTAAGTCTCAGGGCTGAGTCTTAAGGTTAAAACTTAACCTGAAGTCTTAGGGTTAAGTCTTATGGTTAAATCTTAATGTTAAATCGTAATTTTAAGTCTTAGCGTTCAGTCTAAAGTTTAAATCACAAGCTGAAGTCTTAGGGTTAACTCTTTAGAGTTACGTCTTGGGGATAAGTCTTAGGGTTAAGTCTTAACGTTTCAGTCCTAAGGTTAACTCTTAGGGTTAAATCTGTAAGGTCAACACTTAAGGTTAACTCTTAGGGTTAAGTTTAGGGTTAAGCCTTAAGGTTACATCTTCAAGTTAAATATTAAGGTTAAGTCTTAGGGTTATTTCTTAAGTTTAAGTCTGAGGGTTATATCTGAGCGTTCATTATTAAGTTGAAGTCTTAGAGTTCATTCTCAGGGTTAAGTCTTCAAGTTACTTCTTAAGGTTGAGGCTTAGGGTTAAGTTTTAAGGTAAAGTCCGAATGTTACATCTTAAAGTTAAGTCTTAGGGTTAAATCTCAGTGTTAAGTCTCAAGGTTAGGTCTCAGGGTAGAAGTCGTAAGGTTGTGTCTTAATGTTCAGTCTTATTGTTAAGTCTTAAAGGTTATATTTTAGGGTTCAGTCTTAGGGTTAAATTTTAAGGTTAAGTCTTCAGGTGAAGTCTTATGGCTTGAGTCTTAGGGTTAAGTCTAAAGTTTAATTCATAAGTTTAAGTCTTAGACTTAAGTCTTGGGGCTAAGTCTTAGGGTTAAGTCTTAAATCTTAGGTTTAAGTCTCAGTGTTGAGTCTTAGGGATAAGTCTTTGAATTAAGTCTTCAGGTTTTGTCTTAAGGTTTAACCTTAATTTTAAGTCATAGGGTTAAGTCTTAGGGTTAAGTATTGAGTGTAAATCTTAAGGTTACGCTTTAAGGTTAAGTCTTAATGGTACATCTTCAAGTTAAGTCTTAGCATTAAGACTTAGGGTTAAATCCCAGGGTTAAATTTCAAGGTAAAGTCTCAAGGTTAAGTCTCAGGGTTACGTGGTCAAGTTGTGTCTTAGGATTCAGTCTTAGGGTTAAGTTTTGAAGTTAAACTTGAGGTTAAGTCTTAGGGTTAAGTCTCAGGATTATGTCTTAGGGATAAGTCTTAAGTTTAAACCTTAAGCTTAAGTCTTAGGGTTAAGCCTTAAGGTTAAGTGTCAGGGTTAATTCCTAAAGGTTAAGTCTTAAGTTTACATCTCATAGATTGAGCCTTAGGGTTAATTAAGTCTTAAGTTTACATCTCATAGATTGAGTCTTAGGGTTAAGTCTTCATCTTAAGTCTTAGGGTTAAGTCTTAGAGTACAATCTTGAGGATAAGTCTTATGGTTAAGTCTCAGGGTTAAGTCTTAATGTTAAGTCTTAAGGTTGAGCCTTAAGGTTAAGTCTTAGGGTTAAGCCTTAGAGTTATGTCTTGGGGATAAGTCTTAGGGCTAAGTCTCAGGATTAAGTATCAAGGTTAAAGCTCAAGGATAAGTCTCAGGGCTACGTTTTAGGGTTAAGTCTTGAGGTTAAATCTTAGGTTTAAGTCTCAGTTTTCAGTTTTAGGGATAAGTCTTATGGATAAATTTCACGACTAAGTCTCAGGGCTGAGTCTTAAGGTTAAAACTTAACCTGAAGTCTTAGGGTTAAGTCTTATGGTTAAATCTTAATGTTAAATCGTAATTTTAAGTCTTAGCGTTCAGTCTAAAGTTTAAATCACAAGCTGAAGTCTTAGGGTTAACTCTTTAGAGTTACGTCTTGGGGATAAGTCTTAGGGTTAAGTCTTAACGTTTCAGTCCTAAGGTTAACTCTTAGGGTTAAATCTGTAAGGTCAACACTTAAGGTTAACTCTTAGGGTTAAGTTTAGGGTTAAGCCTTAAGGTTACATCTTCAAGTTAAATATTAAGGTTAAGTCTTAGGGTTATTTCTTAAGTTTAAGTCTGAGGGTTATATCTGAGCGTTCATTATTAAGTTGAAGTCTTAGAGTTCATTCTCAGGGTTAAGTCTTCAAGTTACTTCTTAAGGTTGAGACTTAGGGTTAAGTTTTAAGGTTAAGTCCGAATGTTACATCTTAAAGTTAAGTCTTAGGGTTAAATCTCAGTGTTAAGTCTCAAGGTTAGGTCTCAGGGTAGAAGTCGTAAGGTTGTGTCCTAATGTTCAGTCTTATTGTTAAGTCTTAAAAGTTATATTTTAGGGTTCAGTCTTAGGGTTAAATTTTAAGGTTAAGTCTTCAGGTGAAGTCTTATGGCTTGAGTCTTAGGGTTAAGTCTAAAGTTTAATTCATAACTTGAAGTCTTAGACTTAAGTCTTGGGGCTAAGTCTTAGGGTTAAGTCTTAAATCTTAGGTTTAAGTCTCAGTGTTGAGTCTTAGGGATAAGTCTTTGAATTAAGTCTTCAGGTTTTGTCTTAAGGTTTAACCTTAAGTTTAAGTCATAGGGTTAAGTCTTAGGGTTAAGTATTGAGTGTAAATCTTAAGGTTACGCTTTAAGGTTAAGTCTTAATGGTACATCTTCAAGTTAAGTCTTAGCATTAAGACTTAGGGTTAAATCCCAGGGTTAAATTTCAAGGTAAAGTCTCAAGGTTAAGTCTCAGGGTTACGTGGTCAAGTTGTGTCTTAGGATTCAGTCTTAGGGTTAAGTTTTGAAGTTAAACTTGAGGTTAAGTCTTAGGGTTAAGTCTCAGGATTATGTCTTAGGGATAAGTCTTGAGTTTAAACCTTAAGCTTAAGTCTTAGGGTTAAGCCTTAAGGTTAAGTGTCAGGGTTAATTCCTAAAGGTTAAGTCTTAAGTTTACATCTCATAGATTGAGCCTTAGGGTTAATTAAGTCTTAAGTTTACATCTCATAGATTGAGTCTTAGGGTTAAGTCTTCATCTTAAGTCTTAGAGTACAATCTTGAGGATAAGTCTTCTGGTTAAGTCTCAGGGTTAAGTCTTAATGTTAAGTCTTAAGGTTGAGCCTTAAGGTTAAGTCTTAGGGTTAAGCCTTAGAGTTATGTCTTGGGGATAAGTCTTAGGGCTAAGTCTCAGGATTAAGTATCAAGGTTAAAGCTCAAGGATAAGTCTCAGGGCTACGTTTTAGGGTTAAGTCTTGAGGTTAAATCTTAGGTTTAAGTCTCAGTTTTCAGTTTTAGGGATAAGTCTTATGGATAAATTTCACGACTAAGTCTCAGGGCTGAGTCTTAAGGTTAAAACTTAACCTGAAGTCTTAGGGTTAAGTCTTATGGTTAAATCTTAATGTTAAATCGTAATTTTAAGTCTTAGCGTTCAGTCTAAAGTTTAAATCACAAGCTGAAGTCTTAGGGTTAACTCTTTAGAGTTACGTCTTGGGGATAAGTCTTAGGGTTAAGTCTTAACGTTTCAGTCCTAAGGTTAACTCTTAGGGTTAAATCTGTAAGGTCAACACTTAAGGTTAACTCTTAGGGTTAAGTTTAGGGTTAAGCCTTAAGGTTACATCTTCAAGTTAAATATTAAGGTTAAGTCTTAGGGTTATTTCTTAAGTTTAAGTCTGAGGGTTATATCTGAGCGTTCATTATTAAGTTGAAGTCTTAGAGTTCATTCTCAGGGTTAAGTCTTCAAGTTACTTCTTAAGGTTGAGGCTTAGGGTTAAGTTTTAAGGTTAAGTCCGAATGTTACATCTTAAAGTTAAGTCTTAGGGTTAAATCTCAGTGTTAAGTCTCAAGGTTAGGTCTCAGGGTAGAAGTTGTAAGGTTGTGTCTTAATGTTCAGTCTTATTGTTAAGTCTTAAAAGTTATATTTTAGGGTTCAGTCTTAGGGTTAAATTTTAAGGTTAAGTCTTCAGGTGAAGTCTTATGGCTTGAGTCTTAGGGTTAAGTCTAAAGTTTAATTCATAAGTTTAAGTCTTAGACTTAAGTCTTGGGGCTAAGTCTTAGGGTTAAGTCTTAAATCTTAGGTTTAAGTCTCAGTGTTGAGTCTTAGGGATAAGTCTTTGAATTAAGTCTTCAGGTTTTGTCTTAAGGTTTAACCTTAATTTTAAGTCATAGGGTTAAGTCTTAGGGTTAAGTATTGAGTGTAAATCTTAAGGTTACGCTTTAAGGTTAAGTCTTAATGGTACATCTTCAAGTTAAGTCTTAGCATTAAGACTTAGGGTTAAATCCCAGGGTTAAATTTCAAGGTAAAGTCTCAAGGTTAAGTCTCAGGGTTACGTGGTCAAGTTGTGTCTTAGGATTCAGTCTTAGGGTTAAGTTTTGAAGTTAAACTTGAGGTTAAGTCTTAGGGTTAAGTCTCAGGATTATGTCTTAGGGATAAGTCTTGAGTTTAAACCTTAAGCTTAAGTCTTAGGGTTAAGCCTTAAGGTTAAGTGTCAGGGTTAATTCCTAAAGGTTAAGTCTTAAGTTTACATCTCATAGATTGAGCCTTAGGGTTAATTAAGTCTTAAGTTTACATCTCATAGATTGAGTCTTAGGGTTAAGTCTTCATCTTAAGTCTTAGAGTACAATCTTGAGGATAAGTCTTCTGGTTAAGTCTCAGGGTTAAGTCTTAATGTTAAGTCTTAAGGTTGAGCCTTAAGGTTAAGTCTTAGGGTTAAGCCTTAGAGTTATGTCTTGGGGATAAGTCTTAGGGCTAAGTCTCAGGATTAAGTATCAAGGTTAAAGCTCAAGGATAAGTCTCAGGGCTACGTTTTAGGGTTAAGTCTTGAGGTTAAATCTTAGGTTTAAGTCTCAGTTTTCAGTTTTAGGGATAAGTCTTATGGATAAATTTCACGACTAAGTCTCAGGGCTGAGTCTTAAGGTTAAAACTTAACCTGAAGTCTTAGGGTTAAGTCTTATGGTTAAATCTTAATGTTAAATCGTAATTTTAAGTCTTAGCGTTCAGTCTAAAGTTTAAATCACAAGCTGAAGTCTTAGGGTTAACTCTTTAGAGTTACGTCTTGGGGATAAGTCTTAGGGTTAAGTCTTAACGTTTCAGTCCTAAGGTTAACTCTTAGGGTTAAATCTGTAAGGTCAACACTTAAGGTTAACTCTTAGGGTTAAGTTTAGGGTTAAGCCTTAAGGTTACATCTTCAAGTTAAATATTAAGGTTAAGTCTTAGGGTTATTTCTTAAGTTTAAGTCTGAGGGTTATATCTGAGCGTTCATTATTAAGTTGAAGTCTTAGAGTTCATTCTCAGGGTTAAGTCTTCAAGTTACTTCTTAAGGTTGAGACTTAGGGTTAAGTTTTAAGGTTAAGTCCGAATGTTACATCTTAAAGTTAAGTCTTAGGGTTAAATCTCAGTGTTAAGTCTCAAGGTTAGGTCTCAGGGTAGAAGTCGTAAGGTTGTGTCTTAATGTTCAGTCTTATTGTTAAGTCTTAAAAGTTATATTTTAGGGTTCAGTCTTAGGGTTAAATTTTAAGGTTAAGTCTTCAGGTGAAGTCTTATGGCTTGAGTCTTAGGGTTAAGTCTAAAGTTTAATTCATAAGTTTAAGTCTTAGACTTAAGTCTTGGGGCTAAGTCTTAGGGTTAAGTCTTAAATCTTAGGTTTAAGTCTCAGTGTTGAGTCTTAGGGATAAGTCTTTGAATTAAGTCTTCAGGTTTTGTCTTAAGGTTTAACCTTAAGTTTAAGTCATAGGGTTAAGTCTTAGGGTTAAGTATTGAGTGTAAATCTTAAGGTTACGCTTTAAGGTTAAGTCTTAATGGTACATCTTCAAGTTAAGTCTTAGCATTAAGACTTAGGGTTAAATCCCAGGGTTAAATTTCAAGGTAAAGTCTCAAGGTTAAGTCTCAGGGTTACGTGGTCAAGTTGTGTCTTAGGATTCAGTCTTAGGGTTAAGTTTTGAAGTTAAACTTGAGGTTAAGTCTTAGGGTTAAGTCTCAGGATTATGTCTTAGGGATAAGTCTTGAGTTTAAACCTTAAGCTTAAGTCTTAGGGTTAAGCCTTAAGGTTAAGTGTCAGGGTTAATTCCTAAAGGTTAAGTCTTAAGTTTACATCTCATAGATTGAGCCTTAGGGTTAATTAAGTCTTAAGTTTACATCTCATAGATTGAGTCTTAGGGTTAAGTCTTCATCTTAAGTCTTAGAGTACAATCTTGAGGATAAGTCTTCTGGTTAAGTCTCAGGGTTAAGTCTTAATGTTAAGTCTTAAGGTTGAGCCTTAAGGTTAAGTCTTAGGGTTAAGCCTTAGAGTTATGTCTTGGGGATAAGTCTTAGGGCTAAGTCTCAGGATTAAGTATCAAGGTTAAAGCTCAAGGATAAGTCTCAGGGCTACGTTTTAGGGTTAAGTCTTGAGGTTAAATCTTAGGTTTAAGTCTCAGTTTTCAGTTTTAGGGATAAGTCTTATGGATAAATTTCACGACTAAGTCTCAGGGCTGAGTCTTAAGGTTAAAACTTAACCTGAAGTCTTAGGGTTAAGTCTTATGGTTAAATCTTAATGTTAAATCGTAATTTTAAGTCTTAGCGTTCAGTCTAAAGTTTAAATCACAAGCTGAAGTCTTAGGGTTAACTCTTTAGAGTTACGTCTTGGGGATAAGTCTTAGGGTTAAGTCTTAACGTTTCAGTCCTAAGGTTAACTCTTAGGGTTAAATCTGTAAGGTCAACACTTAAGGTTAACTCTTAGGGTTAAGTTTAGGGTTAAGCCTTAAGGTTACATCTTCAAGTTAAATATTAAGGTTAAGTCTTAGGGTTATTTCTTAAGTTTAAGTCTGAGGGTTATATCTGAGCGTTCATTATTAAGTTGAAGTCTTAGAGTTCATTCTCAGGGTTAAGTCTTCAAGTTACTTCTTAAGGTTGAGACTTAGGGTTAAGTTTTAAGGTTAAGTCCGAATGTTACATCTTAAAGTTAAGTCTTAGGGTTAAATCTCAGTGTTAAGTCTCAAGGTTAGGTCTCAGGGTAGAAGTCGTAAGGTTGTGTCCTAATGTTCAGTCTTATTGTTAAGTCTTAAAAGTTATATTTTAGGGTTCAGTCTTAGGGTTAAATTTTAAGGTTAAGTCTTCAGGCTAAGTCTTCAGGTGAAGTCTTATGGCTTGAGTCTTAGGGTTAAGTCTAAAGTTTAATTCATAAGTTTAAGTCTTAGACTTAAGTCTTGGGGCTAAGTCTTAGGGTTAAGTCTTAAATCTTAGGTTTAAGTCTCAGTGTTGAGTCTTAGGGATAAGTCTTTGAATTAAGTCTTCAGGTTTTGTCTTAAGGTTTAACCTTAAGTTTAAGTCATAGGGTTAAGTCTTAGGGTTAAGTATTGAGTGTAAATCTTAAGGTTACGCTTTAAGGTTAAGTCTTAATGGTACATCTTCAAGTTAAGTCTTAGCATTAAGACTTAGGGTTAAATCCCAGGGTTAAATTTCAAGGTAAAGTCTCAAGGTTAAGTCTCAGGGTTACGTGGTCAAGTTGTGTCTTAGGATTCAGTCTTAGGGTTAAGTTTTGAAGTTAAACTTGAGGTTAAGTCTTAGGGTTAAGTCTCAGGATTATGTCTTAGGGATAAGTCTTGAGTTTAAACCTTAAGCTTAAGTCTTAGGGTTAAGCCTTAAGGTTAAGTGTCAGGGTTAATTCCTAAAGGTTAAGTCTTAAGTTTACATCTCATAGATTGAGCCTTAGGGTTAATTAAGTCTTAAGTTTACATCTCATAGATTGAGTCTTAGGGTTAAGTCTTCATCTTAAGTCTTAGGGTTAAGTCTTAGAGTACAATCTTGAGGATAAGTCTTATGGTTAAGTCTCAGGGTTAAGTCTTAATGTTAAGTCTTAAGGTTGAGCCTTAAGGTTAAGTCTTAGGGTTAAGCCTTAGAGTTATGTCTTGGGGATAAGTCTTAGGGCTAAGTCTCAGGATTAAGTATCAAGGTTAAAGCTCAAGGATAAGTCTCAGGGCTACGTTTTAGGGTTAAGTCTTGAGGTTAAATCTTAGGTTTAAGTCTCAGTTTTCAGTTTTAGGGATAAGTCTTATGGATAAATTTCACGACTAAGTCTCAGGGCTGAGTCTTAAGGTTAAAACTTAACCTGAAGTCTTAGGGTTAAGTCTTATGGTTAAATCTTAATGTTAAATCGTAATTTTAAGTCTTAGCGTTCAGTCTAAAGTTTAAATCACAAGCTGAAGTCTTAGGGTTAACTCTTTAGAGTTACGTCTTGGGGATAAGTCTTAGGGTTAAGTCTTAACGTTTCAGTCCTAAGGTTAACTCTTAGGGTTAAATCTGTAAGGTCAACACTTAAGGTTAACTCTTAGGGTTAAGTTTAGGGTTAAGCCTTAAGGTTACATCTTCAAGTTAAATATTAAGGTTAAGTCTTAGGGTTATTTCTTAAGTTTAAGTCTGAGGGTTATATCTGAGCGTTCATTATTAAGTTGAAGTCTTAGAGTTCATTCTCAGGGTTAAGTCTTCAAGTTACTTCTTAAGGTTGAGGCTTAGGGTTAAGTTTTAAGGTAAAGTCCGAATGTTACATCTTAAAGTTAAGTCTTAGGGTTAAATCTCAGTGTTAAGTCTCAAGGTTAGGTCTCAGGGTAGAAGTCGTAAGGTTGTGTCTTAATGTTCAGTCTTATTGTTAAGTCTTAAAGGTTATATTTTAGGGTTCAGTCTTAGGGTTAAATTTTAAGGTTAAGTCTTCAGGTGAAGTCTTATGGCTTGAGTCTTAGGGTTAAGTCTAAAGTTTAATTCATAAGTTTAAGTCTTAGACTTAAGTCTTGGGGCTAAGTCTTAGGGTTAAGTCTTAAATCTTAGGTTTAAGTCTCAGTGTTGAGTCTTAGGGATAAGTCTTTGAATTAAGTCTTCAGGTTTTGTCTTAAGGTTTAACCTTAATTTTAAGTCATAGGGTTAAGTCTTAGGGTTAAGTATTGAGTGTAAATCTTAAGGTTACGCTTTAAGGTTAAGTCTTAATGGTACATCTTCAAGTTAAGTCTTAGCATTAAGACTTAGGGTTAAATCCCAGGGTTAAATTTCAAGGTAAAGTCTCAAGGTTAAGTCTCAGGGTTACGTGGTCAAGTTGTGTCTTAGGATTCAGTCTTAGGGTTAAGTTTTGAAGTTAAACTTGAGGTTAAGTCTTAGGGTTAAGTCTCAGGATTATGTCTTAGGGATAAGTCTTGAGTTTAAACCTTAAGCTTAAGTCTTAGGGTTAAGCCTTAAGGTTAAGTGTCAGGGTTAATTCCTAAAGGTTAAGTCTTAAGTTTACATCTCATAGATTGAGTCTTAGGGTTAATTAAGTCTTAAGTTTACATCTCATAGATTGAGTCTTAGGGTTAAGTCTTCATCTTAAGTCTTAGGGTTAAGTCTTAGAGTACAATCTTGAGGATAAGTCTTATGGTTAAGTCTCAGGGTTAAGTCTTAATGTTAAGTCTTAAGGTTGAGCCTTAAGGTTAAGTCTTAGGGTTAAGCCTTAGAGTTATGTCTTGGGGATAAGTCTTAGGGCTAAGTCTCAGGATTAAGTATCAAGGTTAAAGCTCAAGGATAAGTCTCAGGGCTACGTTTTAGGGTTAAGTCTTGAGGTTAAATCTTAGGTTTAAGTCTCAGTTTTCAGTTTTAGGGATAAGTCTTATGGATAAATTTCACGACTAAGTCTCAGG
Organism: Falco punctatus; assembly: GCF_963210335.1. Lineage (NCBI taxonomy): Eukaryota > Metazoa > Chordata > Aves > Falconiformes > Falconidae > Falco > Falco punctatus. The sequence continues at coordinate 118,377 of NW_027660109.1, forward strand.
GCTGAGTCTTAAGGTTAAAACTTAACCTGAAGTCTTAGGGTTAAGTCTTATGGTTAAATCTTAATGTTAAATCGTAATTTTAAGTCTTAGCGTTCAGTCTAAAGTTTAAATCACAAGCTGAAGTCTTAGGGTTAACTCTTTAGAGTTACGTCTTGGGGATAAGTCTTAGGGTTAAGTCTTAACGTTTCAGTCCTAAGGTTAACTCTTAGGGTTAAATCTGTAAGGTCAACACTTAAGGTTAACTCTTAGGGTTAAGTTTAGGGTTAAGCCTTAAGGTTACATCTTCAAGTTAAATATTAAGGTTAAGTCTTAGGGTTATTTCTTAAGTTTAAGTCTGAGGGTTATATCTGAGCGTTCATTATTAAGTTGAAGTCTTAGAGTTCATTCTCAGGGTTAAGTCTTCAAGTTACTTCTTAAGGTTGAGACTTAGGGTTAAGTTTTAAGGTTAAGTCCGAATGTTACATCTTAAAGTTAAGTCTTAGGGTTAAATCTCAGTGTTAAGTCTCAAGGTTAGGTCTCAGGGTAGAAGTCGTAAGGTTGTGTCCTAATGTTCAGTCTTATTGTTAAGTCTTAAAAGTTATATTTTAGGGTTCAGTCTTAGGGTTAAATTTTAAGGTTAAGTCTTCAGGTGAAGTCTTATGGCTTGAGTCTTAGGGTTAAGTCTAAAGTTTAATTCATAACTTGAAGTCTTAGACTTAAGTCTTGGGGCTAAGTCTTAGGGTTAAGTCTTAAATCTTAGGTTTAAGTCTCAGTGTTGAGTCTTAGGGATAAGTCTTTGAATTAAGTCTTCAGGTTTTGTCTTAAGGTTTAACCTTAAGTTTAAGTCATAGGGTTAAGTCTTAGGGTTAAGTATTGAGTGTAAATCTTAAGGTTACGCTTTAAGGTTAAGTCTTAATGGTACATCTTCAAGTTAAGTCTTAGCATTAAGACTTAGGGTTAAATCCCAGGGTTAAATTTCAAGGTAAAGTCTCAAGGTTAAGTCTCAGGGTTACGTGGTCAAGTTGTGTCTTAGGATTCAGTCTTAGGGTTAAGTTTTGAAGTTAAACTTGAGGTTAAGTCTTAGGGTTAAGTCTCAGGATTATGTCTTAGGGATAAGTCTTGAGTTTAAACCTTAAGCTTAAGTCTTAGGGTTAAGCCTTAAGGTTAAGTGTCAGGGTTAATTCCTAAAGGTTAAGTCTTAAGTTTACATCTCATAGATTGAGCCTTAGGGTTAATTAAGTCTTAAGTTTACATCTCATAGATTGAGTCTTAGGGTTAAGTCTTCATCTTAAGTCTTAGGGTTAAGTCTTAGAGTACAATCTTGAGGATAAGTCTTATGGTTAAGTCTCAGGGTTAAGTCTTAATGTTAAGTCTTAAGGTTGAGCCTTAAGGTTAAGTCTTAGGGTTAAGCCTTAGAGTTATGTCTTGGGGATAAGTCTTAGGGCTAAGTCTCAGGATTAAGTATCAAGGTTAAAGCTCAAGGATAAGTCTCAGGGCTACGTTTTAGGGTTAAGTCTTGAGGTTAAATCTTAGGTTTAAGTCTCAGTTTTCAGTTTTAGGGATAAGTCTTATGGATAAATTTCACGACTAAGTCTCAGGGCTGAGTCTTAAGGTTAAAACTTAACCTGAAGTCTTAGGGTTAAGTCTTATGGTTAAATCTTAATGTTAAATCGTAATTTTAAGTCTTAGCGTTCAGTCTAAAGTTTAAATCACAAGCTGAAGTCTTAGGGTTAACTCTTTAGAGTTACGTCTTGGGGATAAGTCTTAGGGTTAAGTCTTAACGTTTCAGTCCTAAGGTTAACTCTTAGGGTTAAATCTGTAAGGTCAACACTTAAGGTTAACTCTTAGGGTTAAGTTTAGGGTTAAGCCTTAAGGTTACATCTTCAAGTTAAATATTAAGGTTAAGTCTTAGGGTTATTTCTTAAGTTTAAGTCTGAGGGTTATATCTGAGCGTTCATTATTAAGTTGAAGTCTTAGAGTTCATTCTCAGGGTTAAGTCTTCAAGTTACTTCTTAAGGTTGAGGCTTAGGGTTAAGTTTTAAGGTAAAGTCCGAATGTTACATCTTAAAGTTAAGTCTTAGGGTTAAATCTCAGTGTTAAGTCTCAAGGTTAGGTCTCAGGGTAGAAGTCGTAAGGTTGTGTCTTAATGTTCAGTCTTATTGTTAAGTCTTAAAGGTTATATTTTAGGGTTCAGTCTTAGGGTTAAATTTTAAGGTTAAGTCTTCAGGTGAAGTCTTATGGCTTGAGTCTTAGGGTTAAGTCTAAAGTTTAATTCATAAGTTTAAGTCTTAGACTTAAGTCTTGGGGCTAAGTCTTAGGGTTAAGTCTTAAATCTTAGGTTTAAGTCTCAGTGTTGAGTCTTAGGGATAAGTCTTTGAATTAAGTCTTCAGGTTTTGTCTTAAGGTTTAACCTTAATTTTAAGTCATAGGGTTAAGTCTTAGGGTTAAGTATTGAGTGTAAATCTTAAGGTTACGCTTTAAGGTTAAGTCTTAATGGTACATCTTCAAGTTAAGTCTTAGCATTAAGACTTAGGGTTAAATCCCAGGGTTAAATTTCAAGGTAAAGTCTCAAGGTTAAGTCTCAGGGTTACGTGGTCAAGTTGTGTCTTAGGATTCAGTCTTAGGGTTAAGTTTTGAAGTTAAACTTGAGGTTAAGTCTTAGGGTTAAGTCTCAGGATTATGTCTTAGGGATAAGTCTTGAGTTTAAACCTTAAGCTTAAGTCTTAGGGTTAAGCCTTAAGGTTAAGTGTCAGGGTTAATTCCTAAAGGTTAAGTCTTAAGTTTACATCTCATAGATTGAGTCTTAGGGTTAATTAAGTCTTAAGTTTACATCTCATAGATTGAGTCTTAGGGTTAAGTCTTCATCTTAAGTCTTAGGGTTAAGTCTTAGAGTACAATCTTGAGGATAAGTCTTATGGTTAAGTCTCAGGGTTAAGTCTTAATGTTAAGTCTTAAGGTTGAGCCTTAAGGTTAAGTCTTAGGGTTAAGCCTTAGAGTTATGTCTTGGGGATAAGTCTTAGGGCTAAGTCTCAGGATTAAGTATCAAGGTTAAAGCTCAAGGATAAGTCTCAGGGCTACGTTTTAGGGTTAAGTCTTGAGGTTAAATCTTAGGTTTAAGTCTCAGTTTTCAGTTTTAGGGATAAGTCTTATGGATAAATTTCACGACTAAGTCTCAGGGCTGAGTCTTAAGGTTAAAACTTAACCTGAAGTCTTAGGGTTAAGTCTTATGGTTAAATCTTAATGTTAAATCGTAATTTTAAGTCTTAGCGTTCAGTCTAAAGTTTAAATCACAAGCTGAAGTCTTAGGGTTAACTCTTTAGAGTTACGTCTTGGGGATAAGTCTTAGGGTTAAGTCTTAACGTTTCAGTCCTAAGGTTAACTCTTAGGGTTAAATCTGTAAGGTCAACACTTAAGGTTAACTCTTAGGGTTAAGTTTAGGGTTAAGCCTTAAGGTTACATCTTCAAGTTAAATATTAAGGTTAAGTCTTAGGGTTATTTCTTAAGTTTAAGTCTGAGGGTTATATCTGAGCGTTCATTATTAAGTTGAAGTCTTAGAGTTCATTCTCAGGGTTAAGTCTTCAAGTTACTTCTTAAGGTTGAGACTTAGGGTTAAGTTTTAAGGTTAAGTCCGAATGTTACATCTTAAAGTTAAGTCTTAGGGTTAAATCTCAGTGTTAAGTCTCAAGGTTAGGTCTCAGGGTAGAAGTCGTAAGGTTGTGTCTTAATGTTCAGTCTTATTGTTAAGTCTTAAAAGTTATATTTTAGGGTTCAGTCTTAGGGTTAAATTTTAAGGTTAAGTCTTCAGGTGAAGTCTTATGGCTTGAGTCTTAGGGTTAAGTCTAAAGTTTAATTCATAAGTTTAAGTCTTAGACTTAAGTCTTGGGGCTAAGTCTTAGGGTTAAGTCTTAAATCTTAGGTTTAAGTCTCAGTGTTGAGTCTTAGGGATAAGTCTTTGAATTAAGTCTTCAGGTTTTGTCTTAAGGTTTAACCTTAAGTTTAAGTCATAGGGTTAAGTCTTAGGGTTAAGTATTGAGTGTAAATCTTAAGGTTACGCTTTAAGGTTAAGTCTTAATGGTACATCTTCAAGTTAAGTCTTAGCATTAAGACTTAGGGTTAAATCCCAGGGTTAAATTTCAAGGTAAAGTCTCAAGGTTAAGTCTCAGGGTTACGTGGTCAAGTTGTGTCTTAGGATTCAGTCTTAGGGTTAAGTTTTGAAGTTAAACTTGAGGTTAAGTCTTAGGGTTAAGTCTCAGGATTATGTCTTAGGGATAAGTCTTAAGTTTAAACCTTAAGCTTAAGTCTTAGGGTTAAGCCTTAAGGTTAAGTGTCAGGGTTAATTCCTAAAGGTTAAGTCTTAAGTTTACATCTCATAGATTGAGCCTTAGGGTTAATTAAGTCTTAAGTTTACATCTCATAGATTGAGTCTTAGGGTTAAGTCTTCATCTTAAGTCTTAGGGTTAAGTCTTAGAGTACAATCTTGAGGATAAGTCTTATGGTTAAGTCTCAGGGTTAAGTCTTAATGTTAAGTCTTAAGGTTGAGCCTTAAGGTTAAGTCTTAGGGTTAAGCCTTAGAGTTATGTCTTGGGGATAAGTCTTAGGGCTAAGTCTCAGGATTAAGTATCAAGGTTAAAGCTCAAGGATAAGTCTCAGGGCTACGTTTTAGGGTTAAGTCTTGAGGTTAAATCTTAGGTTTAAGTCTCAGTTTTCAGTTTTAGGGATAAGTCTTATGGATAAATTTCACGACTAAGTCTCAGGGCTGAGTCTTAAGGTTAAAACTTAACCTGAAGTCTTAGGGTTAAGTCTTATGGTTAAATCTTAATGTTAAATCGTAATTTTAAGTCTTAGCGTTCAGTCTAAAGTTTAAATCACAAGCTGAAGTCTTAGGGTTAACTCTTTAGAGTTACGTCTTGGGGATAAGTCTTAGGGTTAAGTCTTAACGTTTCAGTCCTAAGGTTAACTCTTAGGGTTAAATCTGTAAGGTCAACACTTAAGGTTAACTCTTAGGGTTAAGTTTAGGGTTAAGCCTTAAGGTTACATCTTCAAGTTAAATATTAAGGTTAAGTCTTAGGGTTATTTCTTAAGTTTAAGTCTGAGGGTTATATCTGAGCGTTCATTATTAAGTTGAAGTCTTAGAGTTCATTCTCAGGGTTAAGTCTTCAAGTTACTTCTTAAGGTTGAGACTTAGGGTTAAGTTTTAAGGTAAAGTCCGAATGTTACATCTTAAAGTTAAGTCTTAGGGTTAAATCTCAGTGTTAAGTCTCAAGGTTAGGTCTCAGGGTAGAAGTCGTAAGGTTGTGTCTTAATGTTCAGTCTTATTGTTAAGTCTTAAAGGTTATATTTTAGGGTTCAGTCTTAGGGTTAAATTTTAAGGTTAAGTCTTCAGGTGAAGTCTTATGGCTTGAGTCTTAGGGTTAAGTCTAAAGTTTAATTCATAAGTTTAAGTCTTAGACTTAAGTCTTGGGGCTAAGTCTTAGGGTTAAGTCTTAAATCTTAGGTTTAAGTCTCAGTGTTGAGTCTTAGGGATAAGTCTTTGAATTAAGTCTTGAGGTTTTGTCTTAAGGTTTAACCTTAAGTTTAAGTCATAGGGTTAAGTCTTAGGGTTAAGTATTGAGTGTAAATCTTAAGGTTACGCTTTAAGGTTAAGTCTTAATGGTACATCTTCAAGTTAAGTCTTAGCATTAAGACTTAGGGTTAAATCCCAGGGTTAAATTTCAAGGTAAAGTCTCAAGGTTAAGTCTCAGGGTTACGTGGTCAAGTTGTGTCTTAGGATTCAGTCTTAGGGTTAAGTTTTGAAGTTAAACTTGAGGTTAAGTCTTAGGGTTAAGTCTCAGGATTATGTCTTAGGGATAAGTCTTGAGTTTAAACCTTAAGCTTAAGTCTTAGGGTTAAGCCTTAAGGTTAAGTGTCAGGGTTAATTCCTAAAGGTTAAGTCTTAAGTTTACATCTCATAGATTGAGCCTTAGGGTTAATTAAGTCTTAAGTTTACATCTCATAGATTGAGTCTTAGGGTTAAGTCTTCATCTTAAGTCTTAGGGTTAAGTCTTAGAGTACAATCTTGAGGATAAGTCTTATGGTTAAGTCTCAGGGTTAAGTCTTAAGGTTGAGCCTTAAGGTTAAGTCTTAGGGTTAAGCCTTAGAGTTATGTCTTGGGGATAAGTCTTAGGGCTAAGTCTCAGGATTAAGTATCAAGGTTAAAGCTCAAGGATAAGTCTCAGGGCTACGTTTTAGGGTTAAGTCTTGAGGTTAAATCTTAGGTTTAAGTCTCAGTTTTCAGTTTTAGGGATAAGTCTTATGGATAAATTTCACGACTAAGTCTCAGGGCTGAGTCTTAAGGTTAAAACTTAACCTGAAGTCTTAGGGTTAAGTCTTATGGTTAAATCTTAATGTTAAATCGTAATTTTAAGTCTTAGCGTTCAGTCTAAAGTTTAAATCACAAGCTGAAGTCTTAGGGTTAACTCTTTAGAGTTACGTCTTGGGGATAAGTCTTAGGGTTAAGTCTTAACGTTTCAGTCCTAAGGTTAACTCTTAGGGTTAAATCTGTAAGGTCAACACTTAAGGTTAACTCTTAGGGTTAAGTTTAGGGTTAAGCCTTAAGGTTACATCTTCAAGTTAAATATTAAGGTTAAGTCTTAGGGTTATTTCTTAAGTTTAAGTCTGAGGGTTATATCTGAGCGTTCATTATTAAGTTGAAGTCTTAGAGTTCATTCTCAGGGTTAAGTCTTCAAGTTACTTCTTAAGGTTGAGACTTAGGGTTAAGTTTTAAGGTTAAGTCCGAATGTTACATCTTAAAGTTAAGTCTTAGGGTTAAATCTCAGTGTTAAGTCTCAAGGTTAGGTCTCAGGGTAGAAGTCGTAAGGTTGTGTCCTAATGTTCAGTCTTATTGTTAAGTCTTAAAAGTTATATTTTAGGGTTCAGTCTTAGGGTTAAATTTTAAGGTTAAGTCTTTAGGTGAAGTCTTATGGCTTGAGTCTTAGGGTTAAGTCTAAAGTTTAATTCATAAGTTGAAGTCTTAGACTTAAGTCTTGGGGCTAAGTCTTAGGGTTAAGTCTTAAATCTTAGGTTTAAGTCTCAGTGTTGAGTCTTAGGGATAAGTCTTTGAATTAAGTCTTCAGGTTTTGTCTTAAGGTTTAACCTTAAGTTTAAGTCATAGGGTTAAGTCTTAGGGTTAAGTATTGAGTGTAAATCTTAAGGTTACGCTTTAAGGTTAAGTCTTAATGGTACATCTTCAAGTTAAGTCTTAGCATTAAGACTTAGGGTTAAATCCCAGGGTTAAATTTCAAGGTAAAGTCTCAAGGTTAAGTCTCAGGGTTACGTGGTCAAGTTGTGTCTTAGGATTCAGTCTTAGGGTTAAGTTTTGAAGTTAAACTTGAGGTTAAGTCTTAGGGTTAAGTCTCAGGATTATGTCTTAGGGATAAGTCTTGAGTTTAAACCTTAAGCTTAAGTCTTAGGGTTAAGCCTTAAGGTTAAGTGTCAGGGTTAATTCCTAAAGGTTAAGTCTTAAGTTTACATCTCATAGATTGAGTCTTAGGGTTAATTAAGTCTTAAGTTTACATCTCATAGATTGAGTCTTAGGGTTAAGTCTTCATCTTAAGTCTTAGGGTTAAGTCTTAGAGTACAATCTTGAGGATAAGTCTTATGGTTAAGTCTCAGGGTTAAGTCTTAAGGTTGAGCCTTAAGGTTAAGTCTTAGGGTTAAGCCTTAGAGTTATGTCTTGGGGATAAGTCTTAGGGCTAAGTCTCAGGATTAAGTATCAAGGTTAAAGCTCAAGGATAAGTCTCAGGGCTACGTTTTAGGGTTAAGTCTTGAGGTTAAATCTTAGGTTTAAGTCTCAGTTTTCAGTTTTAGGGATAAGTCTTATGGATAAATTTCACGACTAAGTCTCAGGGTTGAGTCTTAAGGTTAAAACTTAACCTGAAGTCTTAGGGTTAAGTCTTATGGTTAAATCTTAATGTTAAATCGTAATTTTAAGTCTTAGCGTTCAGTCTAAAGTTTAAATCACAAGCTGAAGTCTTAGGGTTAACTCTTTAGAGTTACGTCTTGGGGATAAGTCTTAGGGTTAAGTCTTAACGTTTCAGTCCTAAGGTTAACTCTTAGGGTTAAATCTGTAAGGTCAACACTTAAGGTTAACTCTTAGGGTTAAGTTTAGGGTTAAGCCTTAAGGTTACATCTTCAAGTTAAATATTAAGGTTAAGTCTTAGGGTTATTTCTTAAGTTTAAGTCTGAGGGTTATATCTGAGCGTTCATTATTAAGTTGAAGTCTTAGAGTTCATTCTCAGGGTTAAGTCTTCAAGTTACTTCTTAAGGTTGAGACTTAGGGTTAAGTTTTAAGGTTAAGTCCGAATGTTACATCTTAAAGTTAAGTCTTAGGGTTAAATCTCAGTGTTAAGTCTCAAGGTTAGGTCTCAGGGTAGAAGTCGTAAGGTTGTGTCCTAATGTTCAGTCTTATTGTTAAGTCTTAAAAGTTATATTTTAGGGTTCAGTCTTAGGGTTAAATTTTAAGGTTAAGTCTTCAGGTGAAGTCTTATGGCTTGAGTCTTAGGGTTAAGTCTAAAGTTTAATTCATAACTTGAAGTCTTAGACTTAAGTCTTGGGGCTAAGTCTTAGGGTTAAGTCTTAAATCTTAGGTTTAAGTCTCAGTGTTGAGTCTTAGGGATAAGTCTTTGAATTAAGTCTTCAGGTTTTGTCTTAAGGTTTAACCTTAAGTTTAAGTCATAGGGTTAAGTCTTAGGGTTAAGTATTGAGTGTAAATCTTAAGGTTACGCTTTAAGGTTAAGTCTTAATGGTACATCTTCAAGTTAAGTCTTAGCATTAAGACTTAGGGTTAAATCCCAGGGTTAAATTTCAAGGTAAAGTCTCAAGGTTAAGTCTCAGGGTTACGTGGTCAAGTTGTGTCTTAGGATTCAGTCTTAGGGTTAAGTTTTGAAGTTAAACTTGAGGTTAAGTCTTAGGGTTAAGTCTCAGGATTATGTCTTAGGGATAAGTCTTAAGTTTAAACCTTAAGCTTAAGTCTTAGGGTTAAGCCTTAAGGTTAAGTGTCAGGGTTAATTCCTAAAGGTTAAGTCTTAAGTTTACATCTCATAGATTGAGCCTTAGGGTTAATTAAGTCTTAAGTTTACATCTCATAGATTGAGTCTTAGGGTTAAGTCTTCATCTTAAGTCTTAGGGTTAAGTCTTAGAGTACAATCTTGAGGATAAGTCTTATGGTTAAGTCTCAGGGTTAAGTCTTAATGTTAAGTCTTAAGGTTGAGCCTTAAGGTTAAGTCTTAGGGTTAAGCCTTAGAGTTATGTCTTGGGGATAAGTCTTAGGGCTAAGTCTCAGGATTAAGTATCAAGGTTAAAGCTCAAGGATAAGTCTCAGGGCTACGTTTTAGGGTTAAGTCTTGAGGTTAAATCTTAGGTTTAAGTCTCAGTTTTCAGTTTTAGGGATAAGTCTTATGGATAAATTTCACGACTAAGTCTCAGGGCTGAGTCTTAAGGTTAAAACTTAACCTGAAGTCTTAGGGTTAAGTCTTATGGTTAAATCTTAATGTTAAATCGTAATTTTAAGTCTTAGCGTTCAGTCTAAAGTTTAAATCACAAGCTGAAGTCTTAGGGTTAACTCTTTAGAGTTACGTCTTGGGGATAAGTCTTAGGGTTAAGTCTTAACGTTTCAGTCCTAAGGTTAACTCTTAGGGTTAAATCTGTAAGGTCAACACTTAAGGTTAACTCTTAGGGTTAAGTTTAGGGTTAAGCCTTAAGGTTACATCTTCAAGTTAAATATTAAGGTTAAGTCTTAGGGTTATTTCTTAAGTTTAAGTCTGAGGGTTATATCTGAGCGTTCATTATTAAGTTGAAGTCTTAGAGTTCATTCTCAGGGTTAAGTCTTCAAGTTACTTCTTAAGGTTGAGACTTAGGGTTAAGTTTTAAGGTTAAGTCCGAATGTTACATCTTAAAGTTAAGTCTTAGGGTTAAATCTCAGTGTTAAGTCTCAAGGTTAGGTCTCAGGGTAGAAGTCGTAAGGTTGTGTCTTAATGTTCAGTCTTATTGTTAAGTCTTAAAAGTTATATTTTAGGGTTCAGTCTTAGGGTTAAATTTTAAGGTTAAGTCTTCAGGTGAAGTCTTATGGCTTGAGTCTTAGGGTTAAGTCTAAAGTTTAATTCATAACTTGAAGTCTTAGACTTAAGTCTTGGGGCTAAGTCTTAGGGTTAAGTCTTAAATCTTAGGTTTAAGTCTCAGTGTTGAGTCTTAGGGATAAGTCTTTGAATTAAGTCTTCAGGTTTTGTCTTAAGGTTTAACCTTAAGTTTAAGTCATAGGGTTAAGTCTTAGGGTTAAGTATTGAGTGTAAATCTTAAGGTTACGCTTTAAGGTTAAGTCTTAATGGTACATCTTCATGTTAAGTCTTAGCATTAAGACTTAGGGTTAAATCCCAGGGTTAAATTTCAAGGTAAAGTCTCAAGGTTAAGTCTCAGGGTTACGTGGTCAAGTTGTGTCTTAGGATTCAGTCTTAGGGTTAAGTTTTGAAGTTAAACTTGAGGTTAAGTCTTAGGGTTAAGTCTCAGGATTATGTCTTAGGGATAAGTCTTAAGTTTAAACCTTAAGCTTAAGTCTTAGGGTTAAGCCTTAAGGTTAAGTGTCAGGGTTAATTCCTAAAGGTTAAGTCTTAAGTTTACATCTCATAGATTGAGCCTTAGGGTTAATTAAGTCTTAAGTTTACATCTCATAGATTGAGTCTTAGGGTTAAGTCTTCATCTTAAGTCTTAGGGTTAAGTCTTAGAGTACAATCTTGAGGATAAGTCTTATGGTTAAGTCTCAGGGTTAAGTCTTAAGGTTGAGCCTTAAGGTTAAGTCTTAGGGTTAAGCCTTAGAGTTATGTCTTGGGGATAAGTCTTAGGGCTAAGTCTCAGGATTAAGTATCAAGGTTAAAGCTCAAGGATAAGTCTCAGGGCTACGTTTTAGGGTTAAGTCTTGAGGTTAAATCTTAGGTTTAAGTCTCAGTTTTCAGTTTTAGGGATAAGTCTTATGGATAAATTTCACGACTAAGTCTCAGGGCTGAGTCTTAAGGTTAAAACTTAACCTGAAGTCTTAGGGTTAAGTCTTATGGTTAAATCTTAATGTTAAATCGTAATTTTAAGTCTTAGCGTTCAGTCTAAAGTTTAAATCACAAGCTGAAGTCTTAGGGTTAACTCTTTAGAGTTACGTCTTGGGGATAAGTCTTAGGGTTAAGTCTTAACGTTTCAGTCCTAAGGTTAACTCTTAGGGTTAAATCTGTAAGGTCAACACTTAAGGTTAACTCTTAGGGTTAAGTTTAGGGTTAAGCCTTAAGGTTACATCTTCAAGTTAAATATTAAGGTTAAGTCTTAGGGTTATTTCTTAAGTTTAAGTCTGAGGGTTATATCTGAGCGTTCATTATTAAGTTGAAGTCTTAGAGTTCATTCTCAGGGTTAAGTCTTCAAGTTACTTCTTAAGGTTGAGACTTAGGGTTAAGTTTTAAGGTTAAGTCCGAATGTTACATCTTAAAGTCAAGTCTTAGGGTTAAATCTCAGTGTTAAGTCTCAAGGTTAGGTCTCAGGGTAGAAGTCGTAAGGTTGTGTCTTAATGTTCAGTCTTATTGTTAAGTCTTAAAAGTTATATTTTAGGGTTCAGTCTTAGGGTTAAATTTTAAGGTTAAGTCTTCAGGTGAAGTCTTATGGCTTGAGTCTTAGGGTTAAGTCTAAAGTTTAATTCATAACTTGAAGTCTTAGACTTAAGTCTTGGGGCTAAGTCTTAGGGTTAAGTCTTAAATCTTAGGTTTAAGTCTCAGTGTTGAGTCTTAGGGATAAGTCTTTGAATTAAGTCTTCAGGTTTTGTCTTAAGGTTTAACCTTAATTTTAAGTCATAGGTTTAAGTCTTAGGGTTAAGTATTGAGTGTAAATCTTAAGGTTACGCTTTAAGGTTAAGTCTTAATGGTACATCTTCATGTTAAGTCTTAGCATTAAGACTTAGGGTTAAATCCCAGGGTTAAATTTCAAGGTAAAGTCTCAAGGTTAAGTCTCAGGGTTACGTGGTCAAGTTGTGTCTTAGGATTCAGTCTTAGGGTTAAGTTTTGAAGTTAAACTTGAGGTTAAGTCTTAGGGTTAAGTCTCAGGATTATGTCTTAGGGATAAGTCTTGAGTTTAAACCTTAAGCTTAAGTCTTAGGGTTAAGCCTTAAGGTTAAGTGTCAGGGTTAATTCCTAAAGGTTAAGTCTTAAGTTTACATCTCATAGATTGAGTCTTAGGGTTAATTAAGTCTTAAGTTTACATCTCATAGATTGAGTCTTAGGGTTAAGTCTTCATCTTAAGTCTTAGGGTTAAGTCTTAGAGTACAATCTTGAGGATAAGTCTTATGGTTAAGTCTCAGGGTTAAGTCTTAAGGTTGAGCCTTAAGGTTAAGTCTTAGGGTTAAGCCTTAGAGTTATGTCTTGGGGATAAGTCTTAGGGCTAAGTCTCAGGATTAAGTATCAAGGTTAAAGCTCAAGGATAAGTCTCAGGGCTACGTTTTAGGGTTAAGTCTTGAGGTTAAATCTTAGGTTTAAGTCTCAGTTTTCAGTTTTAGGGATAAGTCTTATGGATAAATTTCACGACTAAGTCTCAGGGCTGAGTCTTCAGGTTAAAACTTAACCTGAAGTCTTAGGGTTAAGTCTTATGGTTAAATCTTAATGTTAAATCGTAATTTTAAGTCTTAGCGTTCAGTCTAAAGTTTAAATCACAAGCTGAAGTCTTAGGGTTAACTCTTTAGAGTTACGTCTTGGGGATAAGTCTTAGGGTTAAGTCTTAACGTTTCAGTCCTAAGGTTAACTCTTAGGGTTAAATCTGTAAGGTCAACACTTAAGGTTAACTCTTAGGGTTAAGTTTAGGGTTAAGCCTTAAGGTTACATCTTCAAGTTAAATATTAAGGTTAAGTCTTAGGGTTATTTCTTAAGTTTAAGTCTGAGGGTTATATCTGAGCGTTCATTATTAAGTTGAAGTCTTAGAGTTCATTCTCAGGGTTAAGTCTTCAAGTTACTTCTTAAGGTTGAGACTTAGGGTTAAGTTTTAAGGTAAAGTCCGAATGTTACATCTTAAAGTTAAGTCTTAGGGTTAAATCTCAGTGTTAAGTCTCAAGGTTAGGTCTCAGGGTAGAAGTCGTAAGGTTGTGTCTTAATGTTCAGTCTTATTGTTAAGTCTTAAAAGTTATATTTTAGGGTTCAGTCTTAGGGTTAAATTTTAAGGTTAAGTCTTCAGGTGAAGTCTTATGGCTTGAGTCTTAGGGTTAAGTCTAAAGTTTAATTCATAAGTTTAAGTCTTAGACTTAAGTCTTGGGGCTAAGTCTTAGGGTTAAGTCTTAAATCTTAGGTTTAAGTCTCAGTGTTGAGTCTTAGGGATAAGTCTTTGAATTAAGTCTTCAGGTTTTGTCTTAAGGTTTAACCTTAAGTTTAAGTCATAGGGTTAAGTCTTAGGGTTAAGTATTGAGTGTAAATCTTAAGGTTACGCTTTAAGGTTAAGTCTTAATGGTACATCTTCAAGTTAAGTCTTAGCATTAAGACTTAGGGTTAAATCCCAGGGTTAAATTTCAAGGTAAAGTCTCAAGGTTAAGTCTCAGGGTTACGTGGTCAAGTTGTGTCTTAGGATTCAGTCTTAGGGTAAGTTTTGAAGTTAAACTTGAGGTTAAGTCTTAGGGTTAAGTCTCAGGATTATGTCTTAGGGATAAGTCTTAAGTTTAAACCTTAAGCTTAAGTCTTAGGGTTAAGCCTTAAGGTTAAGTGTCAGGGTTAATTCCTAAAGGTTAAGTCTTAAGTTTACATCTCATAGATTGAGCCTTAGGGTTAATTAAGTCTTAAGTTTACATCTCATAGATTGAGTCTTAGGGTTAAGTCTTCATCTTAAGTCTTAGGGTTAAGTCTTAGAGTACAATCTTGAGGATAAGTCTTATGGTTAAGTCTCAGGGTTAAGTCTTAATGTTAAGTCTTAAGGTTGAGCCTTAAGGTTAAGTCTTAGGGTTAAGCCTTAGAGTTATGTCTTGGGGATAAGTCTTAGGGCTAAGTCTCAGGATTAAGTATCAAGGTTAAAGCTCAAGGATAAGTCTCAGGGCTACGTTTTAGGGTTAAGTCTTGAGGTTAAATCTTAGGTTTAAGTCTCAGTTTTCAGTTTTAGGGATAAGTCTTATGGATAAATTTCACGACTAAGTCTCAGGGCTGAGTCTTAAGGTTAAAACTTAACCTGAAGTCTTAGGGTTAAGTCTTATGGTTAAATCTTAATGTTAAATCGTAATTTTAAGTCTTAGCGTTCAGTCTAAAGTTTAAATCACAAGCTGAAGTCTTAGGGTTAACTCTTTAGAGTTACGTCTTGGGGATAAGTCTTAGGGTTAAGTCTTAACGTTTCAGTCCTAAGGTTAACTCTTAGGGTTAAATCTGTAAGGTCAACACTTAAGGTTAACTCTTAGGGTTAAGTTTAGGGTTAAGCCTTAAGGTTACATCTTCAAGTTAAATATTAAGGTTAAGTCTTAGGGTTATTTCTTAAGTTTAAGTCTGAGGGTTATATCTGAGCGTTCATTATTAAGTTGAAGTCTTAGAGTTCATTCTCAGGGTTAAGTCTTCAAGTTACTTCTTAAGGTTGAGGCTTAGGGTTAAGTTTTAAGGTAAAGTCCGAATGTTACATCTTAAAGTTAAGTCTTAGGGTTAAATCTCAGTGTTAAGTCTCAAGGTTAGGTCTCAGGGTAGAAGTCGTAAGGTTGTGTCTTAATGTTCAGTCTTATTGTTAAGTCTTAAAGGTTATATTTTAGGGTTCAGTCTTAGGGTTAAATTTTAAGGTTAAGTCTTCAGGTGAAGTCTTATGGCTTGAGTCTTAGGGTTAAGTCTAAAGTTTAATTCATAAGTTTAAGTCTTAGACTTAAGTCTTGGGGCTAAGTCTTAGGGTTAAGTCTTAAATCTTAGGTTTAAGTCTCAGTGTTGAGTCTTAGGGATAAGTCTTTGAATTAAGTCTTCAGGTTTTGTCTTAAGGTTTAACCTTAAGTTTAAGTCATAGGGTTAAGTCTTAGGGTTAAGTATTGAGTGTAAATCTTAAGGTTACGCTTTAAGGTTAAGTCTTAATGGTACATCTTCAAGTTAAGTCTTAGCATTAAGACTTAGGGTTAAATCCCAGGGTTAAATTTCAAGGTAAAGTCTCAAGGTTAAGTCTCAGGGTTACGTGGTCAAGTTGTGTCTTAGGATTCAGTCTTAGGGTTAAGTTTTGAAGTTAAACTTGAGGTTAAGTCTTAGGGTTAAGTCTCAGGATTATGTCTTAGGGATAAGTCTTGAGTTTAAACCTTAAGCTTAAGTCTTAGGGTTAAGCCTTAAGGTTAAGTGTCAGGGTTAATTCCTAAAGGTTAAGTCTTAAGTTTACATCTCATAGATTGAGCCTTAGGGTTAATTAAGTCTTAAGTTTACATCTCATAGATTGAGTCTTAGGGTTAAGTCTTCATCTTAAGTCTTAGGGTTAAGTCTTAGAGTACAATCTTGAGGATAAGTCTTATGGTTAAGTCTCAGGGTTAAGTCTTAAGGTTGAGCCTTAAGGTTAAGTCTTAGGGTTAAGCCTTAGAGTTATGTCTTGGGGATAAGTCTTAGGGCTAAGTCTCAGGATTAAGTATCAAGGTTAAAGCTCAAGGATAAGTCTCAGGGCTACGTTTTAGGGTTAAGTCTTGAGGTTAAATCTTAGGTTTAAGTCTCAGTTTTCAGTTTTAGGGATAAGTCTTATGGATAAATTTCACGACTAAGTCTCAGGGCTGAGTCTTAAGGTTAAAACTTAACCTGAAGTCTTAGGGTTAAGTCTTATGGTTAAATCTTAATGTTAAATCGTAATTTTAAGTCTTAGCGTTCAGTCTAAAGTTTAAATCACAAGCTGAAGTCTTAGGGTTAACTCTTTAGAGTTACGTCTTGGGGATAAGTCTTAGGGTTAAGTCTTAACGTTTCAGTCCTAAGGTTAACTCTTAGGGTTAAATCTGTAAGGTCAACACTTAAGGTTAACTCTTAGGGTTAAGTTTAGGGTTAAGCCTTAAGGTTACATCTTCAAGTTAAATATTAAGGTTAAGTCTTAGGGTTATTTCTTAAGTTTAAGTCTGAGGGTTATATCTGAGCGTTCATTATTAAGTTGAAGTCTTAGAGTTCATTCTCAGGGTTAAGTCTTCAAGTTACTTCTTAAGGTTGAGACTTAGGGTTAAGTTTTAAGGTTAAGTCCGAATGTTACATCTTAAAGTTAAGTCTTAGGGTTAAATCTCAGTGTTAAGTCTCAAGGTTAGGTCTCAGGGTAGAAGTCGTAAGGTTGTGTCCTAATGTTCAGTCTTATTGTTAAGTCTTAAAAGTTATATTTTAGGGTTCAGTCTTAGGGTTAAATTTTAAGGTTAAGTCTTCAGGTGAAGTCTTATGGCTTGAGTCTTAGGGTTAAGTCTAAAGTTTAATTCATAACTTGAAGTCTTAGACTTAAGTCTTGGGGCTAAGTCTTAGGGTTAAGTCTTAAATCTTAGGTTTAAGTCTCAGTGTTGAGTCTTAGGGATAAGTCTTTGAATTAAGTCTTCAGGTTTTGTCTTAAGGTTTAACCTTAAGTTTAAGTCATAGGGTTAAGTCTTAGGGTTAAGTATTGAGTGTAAATCTTAAGGTTACGCTTTAAGGTTAAGTCTTAATGGTACATCTTCATGTTAAGTCTTAGCATTAAGACTTAGGGTTAAATCCCAGGGTTAAATTTCAAGGTAAAGTCTCAAGGTTAAGTCTCAGGGTTACGTGGTCAAGTTGTGTCTTAGGATTCAGTCTTAGGGTTAAGTTTTGAAGTTAAACTTGAGGTTAAGTCTTAGGGTTAAGTCTCAGGATTATGTCTTAGGGATAAGTCTTAAGTTTAAACCTTAAGCTTAAGTCTTAGGGTTAAGCCTTAAGGTTAAGTGTCAGGGTTAATTCCTAAAGGTTAAGTCTTAAGTTTACATCTCATAGATTGAGCCTTAGGGTTAATTAAGTCTTAAGTTTACATCTCATAGATTGAGTCTTAGGGTTAAGTCTTCATCTTAAGTCTTAGGGTTAAGTCTTAGAGTACAATCTTGAGGATAAGTCTTATGGTTAAGTCTCAGGGTTAAGTCTTAATGTTAAGTCTTAAGGTTGAGCCTTAAGGTTAAGTCTTAGGGTTAAGCCTTAGAGTTATGTCTTGGGGATAAGTCTTAGGGCTAAGTCTCAGGATTAAGTATCAAGGTTAAAGCTCAAGGATAAGTCTCAGGGCTACGTTTTAGGGTTAAGTCTTGAGGTTAAATCTTAGGTTTAAGTCTCAGTTTTCAGTTTTAGGGATAAGTCTTATGGATAAATTTCACGACTAAGTCTCAGGGCTGAGTCTTAAGGTTAAAACTTAACCTGAAGTCTTAGGGTTAAGTCTTATGGTTAAATCTTAATGTTAAATCGTAATTTTAAGTCTTAGCGTTCAGTCTAAAGTTTAAATCACAAGCTGAAGTCTTAGGGTTAACTCTTTAGAGTTACGTCTTGGGGATAAGTCTTAGGGTTAAGTCTTAACGTTTCAGTCCTAAGGTTAACTCTTAGGGTTAAATCTGTAAGGTCAACACTTAAGGTTAACTCTTAGGGTTAAGTTTAGGGTTAAGCCTTAAGGTTACATCTTCAAGTTAAATATTAAGGTTAAGTCTTAGGGTTATTTCTTAAGTTTAAGTCTGAGGGTTATATCTGAGCGTTCATTATTAAGTTGAAGTCTTAGAGTTCATTCTCAGGGTTAAGTCTTCAAGTTACTTCTTAAGGTTGAGACTTAGGGTTAAGTTTTAAGGTTAAGTCCGAATGTTACATCTTAAAGTCAAGTCTTAGGGTTAAATCTCAGTGTTAAGTCTCAAGGTTAGGTCTCAGGGTAGAAGTCGTAAGGTTGTGTCTTAATGTTCAGTCTTATTGTTAAGTCTTAAAAGTTATATTTTAGGGTTCAGTCTTAGGGTTAAATTTTAAGGTTAAGTCTTCAGGTGAAGTCTTATGGCTTGAGTCTTAGGGTTAAGTCTAAAGTTTAATTCATAACTTGAAGTCTTAGACTTAAGTCTTGGGGCTAAGTCTTAGGGTTAAGTCTTAAATCTTAGGTTTAAGTCTCAGTGTTGAGTCTTAGGGATAAGTCTTTGAATTAAGTCTTCAGGTTTTGTCTTAAGGTTTAACCTTAATTTTAAGTCATAGGTTTAAGTCTTAGGGTTAAGTATTGAGTGTAAATCTTAAGGTTACGCTTTAAGGTTAAGTCTTAATGGTACATCTTCATGTTAAGTCTTAGCATTAAGACTTAGGGTTAAATCCCAGGGTTAAATTTCAAGGTAAAGTCTCAAGGTTAAGTCTCAGGGTTACGTGGTCAAGTTGTGTCTTAGGATTCAGTCTTAGGGTTAAGTTTTGAAGTTAAACTTGAGGTTAAGTCTTAGGGTTAAGTCTCAGGATTATGTCTTAGGGATAAGTCTTGAGTTTAAACCTTAAGCTTAAGTCTTAGGGTTAAGCCTTAAGGTTAAGTGTCAGGGTTAATTCCTAAAGGTTAAGTCTTAAGTTTACATCTCATAGATTGAGTCTTAGGGTTAATTAAGTCTTAAGTTTACATCTCATAGATTGAGTCTTAGGGTTAAGTCTTCATCTTAAGTCTTAGGGTTAAGTCTTAGAGTACAATCTTGAGGATAAGTCTTATGGTTAAGTCTCAGGGTTAAGTCTTAAGGTTGAGCCTTAAGGTTAAGTCTTAGGGTTAAGCCTTAGAGTTATGTCTTGGGGATAAGTCTTAGGGCTAAGTCTCAGGATTAAGTATCAAGGTTAAAGCTCAAGGATAAGTCTCAGGGCTACGTTTTAGGGTTAAGTCTTGAGGTTAAATCTTAGGTTTAAGTCTCAGTTTTCAGTTTTAGGGATAAGTCTTATGGATAAATTTCACGACTAAGTCTCAGGGCTGAGTCTTCAGGTTAAAACTTAACCTGAAGTCTTAGGGTTAAGTCTTATGGTTAAATCTTAATGTTAAATCGTAATTTTAAGTCTTAGCGTTCAGTCTAAAGTTTAAATCACAAGCTGAAGTCTTAGGGTTAACTCTTTAGAGTTACGTCTTGGGGATAAGTCTTAGGGTTAAGTCTTAACGTTTCAGTCCTAAGGTTAACTCTTAGGGTTAAATCTGTAAGGTCAACACTTAAGGTTAACTCTTAGGGTTAAGTTTAGGGTTAAGCCTTAAGGTTACATCTTCAAGTTAAATATTAAGGTTAAGTCTTAGGGTTATTTCTTAAGTTTAAGTCTGAGGGTTATATCTGAGCGTTCATTATTAAGTTGAAGTCTTAGAGTTCATTCTCAGGGTTAAGTCTTCAAGTTACTTCTTAAGGTTGAGACTTAGGGTTAAGTTTTAAGGTAAAGTCCGAATGTTACATCTTAAAGTTAAGTCTTAGGGTTAAATCTCAGTGTTAAGTCTCAAGGTTAGGTCTCAGGGTAGAAGTCGTAAGGTTGTGTCTTAATGTTCAGTCTTATTGTTAAGTCTTAAAAGTTATATTTTAGGGTTCAGTCTTAGGGTTAAATTTTAAGGTTAAGTCTTCAGGTGAAGTCTTATGGCTTGAGTCTTAGGGTTAAGTCTAAAGTTTAATTCATAAGTTTAAGTCTTAGACTTAAGTCTTGGGGCTAAGTCTTAGGGTTAAGTCTTAAATCTTAGGTTTAAGTCTCAGTGTTGAGTCTTAGGGATAAGTCTTTGAATTAAGTCTTCAGGTTTTGTCTTAAGGTTTAACCTTAAGTTTAAGTCATAGGGTTAAGTCTTAGGGTTAAGTATTGAGTGTAAATCTTAAGGTTACGCTTTAAGGTTAAGTCTTAATGGTACATCTTCAAGTTAAGTCTTAGCATTAAGACTTAGGGTTAAATCCCAGGGTTAAATTTCAAGGTAAAGTCTCAAGGTTAAGTCTCAGGGTTACGTGGTCAAGTTGTGTCTTAGGATTCAGTCTTAGGGTAAGTTTTGAAGTTAAACTTGAGGTTAAGTCTTAGGGTTAAGTCTCAGGATTATGTCTTAGGGATAAGTCTTAAGTTTAAACCTTAAGCTTAAGTCTTAGGGTTAAGCCTTAAGGTTAAGTGTCAGGGTTAATTCCTAAAGGTTAAGTCTTAAGTTTACATCTCATAGATTGAGCCTTAGGGTTAATTAAGTCTTAAGTTTACATCTCATAGATTGAGTCTTAGGGTTAAGTCTTCATCTTAAGTCTTAGGGTTAAGTCTTAGAGTACAATCTTGAGGATAAGTCTTATGGTTAAGTCTCAGGGTTAAGTCTTAATGTTAAGTCTTAAGGTTGAGCCTTAAGGTTAAGTCTTAGGGTTAAGCCTTAGAGTTATGTCTTGGGGATAAGTCTTAGGGCTAAGTCTCAGGATTAAGTATCAAGGTTAAAGCTCAAGGATAAGTCTCAGGGCTACGTTTTAGGGTTAAGTCTTGAGGTTAAATCTTAGGTTTAAGTCTCAGTTTTCAGTTTTAGGGATAAGTCTTATGGATAAATTTCACGACTAAGTCTCAGGGCTGAGTCTTAAGGTTAAAACTTAACCTGAAGTCTTAGGGTTAAGTCTTATGGTTAAATCTTAATGTTAAATCGTAATTTTAAGTCTTAGCGTTCAGTCTAAAGTTTAAATCACAAGCTGAAGTCTTAGGGTTAACTCTTTAGAGTTACGTCTTGGGGATAAGTCTTAGGGTTAAGTCTTAACGTTTCAGTCCTAAGGTTAACTCTTAGGGTTAAATCTGTAAGGTCAACACTTAAGGTTAACTCTTAGGGTTAAGTTTAGGGTTAAGCCTTAAGGTTACATCTTCAAGTTAAATATTAAGGTTAAGTCTTAGGGTTATTTCTTAAGTTTAAGTCTGAGGGTTATATCTGAGCGTTCATTATTAAGTTGAAGTCTTAGAGTTCATTCTCAGGGTTAAGTCTTCAAGTTACTTCTTAAGGTTGAGGCTTAGGGTTAAGTTTTAAGGTAAAGTCCGAATGTTACATCTTAAAGTTAAGTCTTAGGGTTAAATCTCAGTGTTAAGTCTCAAGGTTAGGTCTCAGGGTAGAAGTCGTAAGGTTGTGTCTTAATGTTCAGTCTTATTGTTAAGTCTTAAAGGTTATATTTTAGGGTTCAGTCTTAGGGTTAAATTTTAAGGTTAAGTCTTCAGGTGAAGTCTTATGGCTTGAGTCTTAGGGTTAAGTCTAAAGTTTAATTCATAAGTTTAAGTCTTAGACTTAAGTCTTGGGGCTAAGTCTTAGGGTTAAGTCTTAAATCTTAGGTTTAAGTCTCAGTGTTGAGTCTTAGGGATAAGTCTTTGAATTAAGTCTTCAGGTTTTGTCTTAAGGTTTAACCTTAAGTTTAAGTCATAGGGTTAAGTCTTAGGGTTAAGTATTGAGTGTAAATCTTAAGGTTACGCTTTAAGGTTAAGTCTTAATGGTACATCTTCAAGTTAAGTCTTAGCATTAAGACTTAGGGTTAAATCCCAGGGTTAAATTTCAAGGTAAAGTCTCAAGGTTAAGTCTCAGGGTTACGTGGTCAAGTTGTGTCTTAGGATTCAGTCTTAGGGTTAAGTTTTGAAGTTAAACTTGAGGTTAAGTCTTAGGGTTAAGTCTCAGGATTATGTCTTAGGGATAAGTCTTGAGTTTAAACCTTAAGCTTAAGTCTTAGGGTTAAGCCTTAAGGTTAAGTGTCAGGGTTAATTCCTAAAGGTTAAGTCTTAAGTTTACATCTCATAGATTGAGCCTTAGGGTTAATTAAGTCTTAAGTTTACATCTCATAGATTGAGTCTTAGGGTTAAGTCTTCATCTTAAGTCTTAGGGTTAAGTCTTAGAGTACAATCTTGAGGATAAGTCTTATGGTTAAGTCTCAGGGTTAAGTCTTAAGGTTGAGCCTTAAGGTTAAGTCTTAGGGTTAAGCCTTAGAGTTATGTCTTGGGGATAAGTCTTAGGGCTAAGTCTCAGGATTAAGTATCAAGGTTAAAGCTCAAGGATAAGTCTCAGGGCTACGTTTTAGGGTTAAGTCTTGAGGTTAAATCTTAGGTTTAAGTCTCAGTTTTCAGTTTTAGGGATAAGTCTTATGGATAAATTTCACGACTAAGTCTCAGGGCTGAGTCTTAAGGTTAAAACTTAACCTGAAGTCTTAGGGTTAAGTCTTATGGTTAAATCTTAATGTTAAATCGTAATTTTAAGTCTTAGCGTTCAGTCTAAAGTTTAAATCACAAGCTGAAGTCTTAGGGTTAACTCTTTAGAGTTACGTCTTGGGGATAAGTCTTAGGGTTAAGTCTTAACGTTTCAGTCCTAAGGTTAACTCTTAGGGTTAAATCTGTAAGGTCAACACTTAAGGTTAACTCTTAGGGTTAAGTTTAGGGTTAAGCCTTAAGGTTACATCTTCAAGTTAAATATTAAGGTTAAGTCTTAGGGTTATTTCTTAAGTTTAAGTCTGAGGGTTATATCTGAGCGTTCATTATTAAGTTGAAGTCTTAGAGTTCATTCTCAGGGTTAAGTCTTCAAGTTACTTCTTAAGGTTGAGACTTAGGGTTAAGTTTTAAGGTAAAGTCCAAATGTTACATCTTAAAGTTAAGTCTTAGGGTTAAATCTCAGTGTTAAGTCTCAAGGTTAGGTCTCAGGGTAGAAGTCGTAAGGTTGTGTCTTAATGTTCAGTCTTATTGTTAAGTCTTAAAAGTTATATTTTAGGGTTCAGTCTTAGGGTTAAATTTTAAGGTTAAGTCTTCAGGTGAAGTCTTATGGCTTGAGTCTTAGGGTTAAGTCTAAAGTTTAATTCATAAGTTTAAGTCTTAGACTTAAGTCTTGGGGCTAAGTCTTAGGGTTAAGTCTTAAATCTTAGGTTTAAGTCTCAGTGTTGAGTCTTAGGGATAAGTCTTTGAATTAAGTCTTCAGGTTTTGTCTTAAGGTTTAACCTTAAGTTTAAGTCATAGGGTTAAGTCTTAGGGTTAAGTATTGAGTGTAAATCTTAAGGTTACGCTTTAAGGTTAAGTCTTAATGGTACATCTTCAAGTTAAGTCTTAGCATTAAGACTTAGGGTTAAATCCCAGGGTTAAATTTCAAGGTAAAGTCTCAAGGTTAAGTCTCAGGGTTACGTGGTCAAGTTGTGTCTTAGGATTCAGTCTTAGGGTTAAGTTTTGAAATTAAACTTGAGGTTAAGTCTTAGGGTTAAGTCTCAGGATTATGTCTTAGGGATAAGTCTTGAGTTTAAACCTTAAGCTTAAGTCTTAGGGTTAAGCCTTAAGGTTAAGTGTCAGGGTTAATTCCTAAAGGTTAAGTCTTAAGTTTACATCTCATAGATTGAGCCTTAGGGTTAATTAAGTCTTAAGTTTACATCTCATAGATTGAGTCTTAGGGTTAAGTCTTCATCTTAAGTCTTAGGGTTAAGTCTTAGAGTACAATCTTGAGGATAAGTCTTATGGTTAAGTCTCAGGGTTAAGTCTTAAGGTTGAGCCTTAAGGTTAAGTCTTAGGGTTAAGCCTTAGAGTTATGTCTTGGGGATAAGTCTTAGGGCTAAGTCTCAGGATTAAGTATCAAGGTTAAAGCTCAAGGATAAGTCTCAGGGCTACGTTTTAGGGTTAAGTCTTGAGGTTAAATCTTAGGTTTAAGTCTCAGTTTTCAGTTTTAGGGATAAGTCTTATGGATAAATTTCACGACTAAGTCTCAGGG
Organism: Falco punctatus; assembly: GCF_963210335.1. Lineage (NCBI taxonomy): Eukaryota > Metazoa > Chordata > Aves > Falconiformes > Falconidae > Falco > Falco punctatus. The sequence continues at coordinate 141,942 of NW_027660109.1, forward strand.
TTGAGTCTTAAGGTTAAAACTTAACCTGAAGTCTTAGGGTTAAGTCTTATGGTTAAATCTTAATGTTAAATCGTAATTTTAAGTCTTAGCGTTCAGTCTAAAGTTTAAATCACAAGCTGAAGTCTTAGGGTTAACTCTTTAGAGTTACGTCTTGGGGATAAGTCTTAGGGTTAAGTCTTAACGTTTCAGTCCTAAGGTTAACTCTTAGGGTTAAATCTGTAAGGTCAACACTTAAGGTTAACTCTTAGGGTTAAGTTTAGGGTTAAGCCTTAAGGTTACATCTTCAAGTTAAATATTAAGGTTAAGTCTTAGGGTTATTTCTTAAGTTTAAGTCTGAGGGTTATATCTGAGCGTTCATTATTAAGTTGAAGTCTTAGAGTTCATTCTCAGGGTTAAGTCTTCAAGTTACTTCTTAAGGTTGAGACTTAGGGTTAAGTTTTAAGGTTAAGTCCGAATGTTACATCTTAAAGTTAAGTCTTAGGGTTAAATCTCAGTGTTAAGTCTCAAGGTTAGGTCTCAGGGTAGAAGTCGTAAGGTTGTGTCCTAATGTTCAGTCTTATTGTTAAGTCTTAAAAGTTATATTTTAGGGTTCAGTCTTAGGGTTAAATTTTAAGGTTAAGTCTTCAGGTGAAGTCTTATGGCTTGAGTCTTAGGGTTAAGTCTAAAGTTTAATTCATAACTTGAAGTCTTAGACTTAAGTCTTGGGGCTAAGTCTTAGGGTTAAGTCTTAAATCTTAGGTTTAAGTCTCAGTGTTGAGTCTTAGGGATAAGTCTTTGAATTAAGTCTTCAGGTTTTGTCTTAAGGTTTAACCTTAAGTTTAAGTCATAGGGTTAAGTCTTAGGGTTAAGTATTGAGTGTAAATCTTAAGGTTACGCTTTAAGGTTAAGTCTTAATGGTACATCTTCAAGTTAAGTCTTAGCATTAAGACTTAGGGTTAAATCCCAGGGTTAAATTTCAAGGTAAAGTCTCAAGGTTAAGTCTCAGGGTTACGTGGTCAAGTTGTGTCTTAGGATTCAGTCTTAGGGTTAAGTTTTGAAGTTAAACTTGAGGTTAAGTCTTAGGGTTAAGTCTCAGGATTATGTCTTAGGGATAAGTCTTGAGTTTAAACCTTAAGCTTAAGTCTTAGGGTTAAGCCTTAAGGTTAAGTGTCAGGGTTAATTCCTAAAGGTTAAGTCTTAAGTTTACATCTCATAGATTGAGTCTTAGGGTTAATTAAGTCTTAAGTTTACATCTCATAGATTGAGTCTTAGGGTTAAGTCTTCATCTTAAGTCTTAGGGTTAAGTCTTAGAGTACAATCTTGAGGATAAGTCTTATGGTTAAGTCTCAGGGTTAAGTCTTAAGGTTGAGCCTTAAGGTTAAGTCTTAGGGTTAAGCCTTAGAGTTATGTCTTGGGGATAAGTCTTAGGGCTAAGTCTCAGGATTAAGTATCAAGGTTAAAGCTCAAGGATAAGTCTCAGGGCTACGTTTTAGGGTTAAGTCTTGAGGTTAAATCTTAGGTTTAAGTCTCAGTTTTCAGTTTTAGGGATAAGTCTTATGGATAAATTTCACGACTAAGTCTCAGGGCTGAGTCTTAAGGTTAAAACTTAACCTGAAGTCTTAGGGTTAAGTCTTATGGTTAAATCTTAATGTTAAATCGTAATTTTAAGTCTTAGCGTTCAGTCTAAAGTTTAAATCACAAGCTGAAGTCTTAGGGTTAACTCTTTAGAGTTACGTCTTGGGGATAAGTCTTAGGGTTAAGTCTTAACGTTTCAGTCCTAAGGTTAACTCTTAGGGTTAAATCTGTAAGGTCAACACTTAAGGTTAACTCTTAGGGTTAAGTTTAGGGTTAAGCCTTAAGGTTACATCTTCAAGTTAAATATTAAGGTTAAGTCTTAGGGTTATTTCTTAAGTTTAAGTCTGAGGGTTATATCTGAGCGTTCATTATTAAGTTGAAGTCTTAGAGTTCATTCTCAGGGTTAAGTCTTCAAGTTACTTCTTAAGGTTGAGACTTAGGGTTAAGTTTTAAGGTTAAGTCCGAATGTTACATCTTAAAGTTAAGTCTTAGGGTTAAATCTCAGTGTTAAGTCTCAAGGTTAGGTCTCAGGGTAGAAGTCGTAAGGTTGTGTCTTAATGTTCAGTCTTATTGTTAAGTCTTAAAAGTTATATTTTAGGGTTCAGTCTTAGGGTTAAATTTTAAGGTTAAGTCTTCAGGTGAAGTCTTATGGCTTGAGTCTTAGGGTTAAGTCTAAAGTTTAATTCATAAGTTTAAGTCTTAGACTTAAGTCTTGGGGCTAAGTCTTAGGGTTAAGTCTTAAATCTTAGGTTTAAGTCTCAGTGTTGAGTCTTAGGGATAAGTCTTTGAATTAAGTCTTCAGGTTTTGTCTTAAGGTTTAACCTTAAGTTTAAGTCATAGGGTTAAGTCTTAGGGTTAAGTATTGAGTGTAAATCTTAAGGTTACGCTTTAAGGTTAAGTCTTAATGGTACATCTTCAAGTTAAGTCTTAGCATTAAGACTTAGGGTTAAATCCCAGGGTTAAATTTCAAGGTAAAGTCTCAAGGTTAAGTCTCAGGGTTACGTGGTCAAGTTGTGTCTTAGGATTCAGTCTTAGGGTTAAGTTTTGAAGTTAAACTTGAGGTTAAGTCTTAGGGTTAAGTCTCAGGATTATGTCTTAGGGATAAGTCTTAAGTTTAAACCTTAAGCTTAAGTCTTAGGGTTAAGCCTTAAGGTTAAGTGTCAGGGTTAATTCCTAAAGGTTAAGTCTTAAGTTTACATCTCATAGATTGAGCCTTAGGGTTAATTAAGTCTTAAGTTTACATCTCATAGATTGAGTCTTAGGGTTAAGTCTTCATCTTAAGTCTTAGGGTTAAGTCTTAGAGTACAATCTTGAGGATAAGTCTTATGGTTAAGTCTCAGGGTTAAGTCTTAATGTTAAGTCTTAAGGTTGAGCCTTAAGGTTAAGTCTTAGGGTTAAGCCTTAGAGTTATGTCTTGGGGATAAGTCTTAGGGCTAAGTCTCAGGATTAAGTATCAAGGTTAAAGCTCAAGGATAAGTCTCAGGGCTACGTTTTAGGGTTAAGTCTTGAGGTTAAATCTTAGGTTTAAGTCTCAGTTTTCAGTTTTAGGGATAAGTCTTATGGATAAATTTCACGACTAAGTCTCAGGGCTGAGTCTTAAGGTTAAAACTTAACCTGAAGTCTTAGGGTTAAGTCTTATGGTTAAATCTTAATGTTAAATCGTAATTTTAAGTCTTAGCGTTCAGTCTAAAGTTTAAATCACAAGCTGAAGTCTTAGGGTTAACTCTTTAGAGTTACGTCTTGGGGATAAGTCTTAGGGTTAAGTCTTAACGTTTCAGTCCTAAGGTTAACTCTTAGGGTTAAATCTGTAAGGTCAACACTTAAGGTTAACTCTTAGGGTTAAGTTTAGGGTTAAGCCTTAAGGTTACATCTTCAAGTTAAATATTAAGGTTAAGTCTTAGGGTTATTTCTTAAGTTTAAGTCTGAGGGTTATATCTGAGCGTTCATTATTAAGTTGAAGTCTTAGAGTTCATTCTCAGGGTTAAGTCTTCAAGTTACTTCTTAAGGTTGAGGCTTAGGGTTAAGTTTTAAGGTAAAGTCCGAATGTTACATCTTAAAGTTAAGTCTTAGGGTTAAATCTCAGTGTTAAGTCTCAAGGTTAGGTCTCAGGGTAGGAGTCGTAAGGTTGTGTCTTAATGTTCAGTCTTATTGTTAAGTCTTAAAGGTTATATTTTAGGGTTCAGTCTTAGGGTTAAATTTTAAGGTTAAGTCTTTAGGTGAAGTCTTATGGCTTGAGTCTTAGGGTTAAGTCTAAAGTTTAATTCATAAGTTTAAGTCTTAGACTTAAGTCTTGGGGCTAAGTCTTAGGGTTAAGTCTTAAATCTTAGGTTTAAGTCTCAGTGTTGAGTCTTAGGGATAAGTCTTTGAATTAAGTCTTCAGGTTTTGTCTTAAGGTTTAACCTTAAGTTTAAGTCATAGGGTTAAGTCTTAGGGTTAACTATTGAGTGTAAATCTTAAGGTTACGCTTTAAGGTTAAGTCTTAATGGTACATCTTCAAGTTAAGTCTTAGCATTAAGACTTAGGGTTAAATCCCAGGGTTAAATTTCAAGGTAAAGTCTCAAGGTTAAGTCTCAGGGTTACGTGGTCAAGTTGTGTCTTAGGATTCAGTCTTAGGGTTAAGTTTTGAAGTTAAACTTGAGGTTAAGTCTTAGGGTTAAGTCTCAGGATTATGTCTTAGGGATAAGTCTTGAGTTTAAACCTTAAGCTTAAGTCTTAGGGTTAAGCCTTAAGGTTAAGTGTCAGGGTTAATTCCTAAAGGTTAAGTCTTAAGTTTACATCTCATAGATTGAGCCTTAGGGTTAATTAAGTCTTAAGTTTACATCTCATAGATTGAGTCTTAGGGTTAAGTCTTCATCTTAAGTCTTAGGGTTAAGTCTTAGAGTACAATCTTGAGGATAAGTCTTATGGTTAAGTCTCAGGGTTAAGTCTTAAGGTTGAGCCTTAAGGTTAAGTCTTAGGGTTAAGCCTTAGAGTTATGTCTTGGGGATAAGTCTTAGGGCTAAGTCTCAGGATTAAGTATCAAGGTTAAAGCTCAAGGATAAGTCTCAGGGCTACGTTTTAGGGTTAAGTCTTGAGGTTAAATCTTAGGTTTAAGTCTCAGTTTTCAGTTTTAGGGATAAGTCTTATGGATAAATTTCACGACTAAGTCTCAGGGCTGAGTCTTAAGGTTAAAACTTAACCTGAAGTCTTAGGGTTAAGTCTTATGGTTAAATCTTAATGTTAAATCGTAATTTTAAGTCTTAGCGTTCAGTCTAAAGTTTAAATCACAAGCTGAAGTCTTAGGGTTAACTCTTTAGAGTTACGTCTTGGGGATAAGTCTTAGGGTTAAGTCTTAACGTTTCAGTCCTAAGGTTAACTCTTAGGGTTAAATCTGTAAGGTCAACACTTAAGGTTAACTCTTAGGGTTAAGTTTAGGGTTAAGCCTTAAGGTTACATCTTCAAGTTAAATATTAAGGTTAAGTCTTAGGGTTATTTCTTAAGTTTAAGTCTGAGGGTTATATCTGAGCGTTCATTATTAAGTTGAAGTCTTAGAGTTCATTCTCAGGGTTAAGTCTTCAAGTTACTTCTTAAGGTTGAGACTTAGGGTTAAGTTTTAAGGTAAAGTCCGAATGTTACATCTTAAAGTTAAGTCTTAGGGTTAAATCTCAGTGTTAAGTCTCAAGGTTAGGTCTCAGGGTAGAAGTCGTAAGGTTGTGTCTTAATGTTCAGTCTTATTGTTAAGTCTTAAAAGTTATATTTTAGGGTTCAGTCTTAGGGTTAAATTTTAAGGTTAAGTCTTCAGGTGAAGTCTTATGGCTTGAGTCTTAGGGTTAAGTCTAAAGTTTAATTCATAAGTTTAAGTCTTAGACTTAAGTCTTGGGGCTAAGTCTTAGGGTTAAGTCTTAAATCTTAGGTTTAAGTCTCAGTGTTGAGTCTTAGGGATAAGTCTTTGAATTAAGTCTTCAGGTTTTGTCTTAAGGTTTAACCTTAAGTTTAAGTCATAGGGTTAAGTCTTAGGGTTAAGTATTGAGTGTAAATCTTAAGGTTACGCTTTAAGGTTAAGTCTTAATGGTACATCTTCAAGTTAAGTCTTAGCATTAAGACTTAGGGTTAAATCCCAGGGTTAAATTTCAAGGTAAAGTCTCAAGGTTAAGTCTCAGGGTTACGTGGTCAAGTTGTGTCTTAGGATTCAGTCTTAGGGTTAAGTTTTGAAATTAAACTTGAGGTTAAGTCTTAGGGTTAAGTCTCAGGATTATGTCTTAGGGATAAGTCTTGAGTTTAAACCTTAAGCTTAAGTCTTAGGGTTAAGCCTTAAGGTTAAGTGTCAGGGTTAATTCCTAAAGGTTAAGTCTTAAGTTTACATCTCATAGATTGAGTCTTAGGGTTAATTAAGTCTTAAGTTTACATCTCATAGATTGAGTCTTAGGGTTAAGTCTTCATCTTAAGTCTTAGGGTTAAGTCTTAGAGTACAATCTTGAGGATAAGTCTTATGGTTAAGTCTCAGGGTTAAGTCTTAAGGTTGAGCCTTAAGGTTAAGTCTTAGGGTTAAGCCTTAGAGTTATGTCTTGGGGATAAGTCTTAGGGCTAAGTCTCAGGATTAAGTATCAAGGTTAAAGCTCAAGGATAAGTCTCAGGGCTACGTTTTAGGGTTAAGTCTTGAGGTTAAATCTTAGGTTTAAGTCTCAGTTTTCAGTTTTAGGGATAAGTCTTATGGATAAATTTCACGACTAAGTCTCAGGGTTGAGTCTTAAGGTTAAAACTTAACCTGAAGTCTTAGGGTTAAGTCTTATGGTTAAATCTTAATGTTAAATCGTAATTTTAAGTCTTAGCGTTCAGTCTAAAGTTTAAATCACAAGCTGAAGTCTTAGGGTTAACTCTTTAGAGTTACGTCTTGGGGATAAGTCTTAGGGTTAAGTCTTAACGTTTCAGTCCTAAGGTTAACTCTTAGGGTTAAATCTGTAAGGTCAACACTTAAGGTTAACTCTTAGGGTTAAGTTTAGGGTTAAGCCTTAAGGTTACATCTTCAAGTTAAATATTAAGGTTAAGTCTTAGGGTTATTTCTTAAGTTTAAGTCTGAGGGTTATATCTGAGCGTTCATTATTAAGTTGAAGTCTTAGAGTTCATTCTCAGGGTTAAGTCTTCAAGTTACTTCTTAAGGTTGAGACTTAGGGTTAAGTTTTAAGGTTAAGTCCGAATGTTACATCTTAAAGTTAAGTCTTAGGGTTAAATCTCAGTGTTAAGTCTCAAGGTTAGGTCTCAGGGTAGAAGTCGTAAGGTTGTGTCCTAATGTTCAGTCTTATTGTTAAGTCTTAAAAGTTATATTTTAGGGTTCAGTCTTAGGGTTAAATTTTAAGGTTAAGTCTTCAGGTGAAGTCTTATGGCTTGAGTCTTAGGGTTAAGTCTAAAGTTTAATTCATAACTTGAAGTCTTAGACTTAAGTCTTGGGGCTAAGTCTTAGGGTTAAGTCTTAAATCTTAGGTTTAAGTCTCAGTGTTGAGTCTTAGGGATAAGTCTTTGAATTAAGTCTTCAGGTTTTGTCTTAAGGTTTAACCTTAAGTTTAAGTCATAGGGTTAAGTCTTAGGGTTAAGTATTGAGTGTAAATCTTAAGGTTACGCTTTAAGGTTAAGTCTTAATGGTACATCTTCAAGTTAAGTCTTAGCATTAAGACTTAGGGTTAAATCCCAGGGTTAAATTTCAAGGTAAAGTCTCAAGGTTAAGTCTCAGGGTTACGTGGTCAAGTTGTGTCTTAGGATTCAGTCTTAGGGTTAAGTTTTGAAGTTAAACTTGAGGTTAAGTCTTAGGGTTAAGTCTCAGGATTATGTCTTAGGGATAAGTCTTGAGTTTAAACCTTAAGCTTAAGTCTTAGGGTTAAGCCTTAAGGTTAAGTGTCAGGGTTAATTCCTAAAGGTTAAGTCTTAAGTTTACATCTCATAGATTGAGCCTTAGGGTTAATTAAGTCTTAAGTTTACATCTCATAGATTGAGTCTTAGGGTTAAGTCTTCATCTTAAGTCTTAGGGTTAAGTCTTAGAGTACAATCTTGAGGATAAGTCTTATGGTTAAGTCTCAGGGTTAAGTCTTAATGTTAAGTCTTAAGGTTGAGCCTTAAGGTTAAGTCTTAGGGTTAAGCCTTAGAGTTATGTCTTGGGGATAAGTCTTAGGGCTAAGTCTCAGGATTAAGTATCAAGGTTAAAGCTCAAGGATAAGTCTCAGGGCTACGTTTTAGGGTTAAGTCTTGAGGTTAAATCTTAGGTTTAAGTCTCAGTTTTCAGTTTTAGGGATAAGTCTTATGGATAAATTTCACGACTAAGTCTCAGGGCTGAGTCTTAAGGTTAAAACTTAACCTGAAGTCTTAGGGTTAAGTCTTATGGTTAAATCTTAATGTTAAATCGTAATTTTAAGTCTTAGCGTTCAGTCTAAAGTTTAAATCACAAGCTGAAGTCTTAGGGTTAACTCTTTAGAGTTACGTCTTGGGGATAAGTCTTAGGGTTAAGTCTTAACGTTTCAGTCCTAAGGTTAACTCTTAGGGTTAAATCTGTAAGGTCAACACTTAAGGTTAACTCTTAGGGTTAAGTTTAGGGTTAAGCCTTAAGGTTACATCTTCAAGTTAAATATTAAGGTTAAGTCTTAGGGTTATTTCTTAAGTTTAAGTCTGAGGGTTATATCTGAGCGTTCATTATTAAGTTGAAGTCTTAGAGTTCATTCTCAGGGTTAAGTCTTCAAGTTACTTCTTAAGGTTGAGACTTAGGGTTAAGTTTTAAGGTAAAGTCCGAATGTTACATCTTAAAGTTAAGTCTTAGGGTTAAATCTCAGTGTTAAGTCTCAAGGTTAGGTCTCAGGGTAGAAGTCGTAAGGTTGTGTCTTAATGTTCAGTCTTATTGTTAAGTCTTAAAAGTTATATTTTAGGGTTCAGTCTTAGGGTTAAATTTTAAGGTTAAGTCTTCAGGTGAAGTCTTATGGCTTGAGTCTTAGGGTTAAGTCTAAAGTTTAATTCATAACTTGAAGTCTTAGACTTAAGTCTTGGGGCTAAGTCTTAGGGTTAAGTCTTAAATCTTAGGTTTAAGTCTCAGTGTTGAGTCTTAGGGATAAGTCTTTGAATTAAGTCTTCAGGTTTTGTCTTAAGGTTTAACCTTAAGTTTAAGTCATAGGGTTAAGTCTTAGGGTTAAGTATTGAGTGTAAATCTTAAGGTTACGCTTTAAGGTTAAGTCTTAATGGTACATCTTCATGTTAAGTCTTAGCATTAAGACTTAGGGTTAAATCCCAGGGTTAAATTTCAAGGTAAAGTCTCAAGGTTAAGTCTCAGGGTTACGTGGTCAAGTTGTGTCTTAGGATTCAGTCTTAGGGTTAAGTTTTGAAGTTAACCTTGAGGTTAAGTCTTAGGGTTAAGTCTCAGGATTATGTCTTAGGGATAAGTCTTGAGTTTAAACCTTAAGCTTAAGTCTTAGGGTTAAGCCTTAAGGTTAAGTGTCAGGGTTAATTCCTAAAGGTTAAGTCTTAAGTTTACATCTCATAGATTGAGTCTTAGGGTTAATTAAGTCTTAAGTTTACATCTCATAGATTGAGTCTTAGGGTTAAGTCTTCATCTTAAGTCTTAGGGTTAAGTCTTAGAGTACAATCTTGAGGATAAGTCTTATGGTTAAGTCTCAGGGTTAAGTCTTAAGGTTGAGCCTTAAGGTTAAGTCTTAGGGTTAAGCCTTAGAGTTATGTCTTGGGGATAAGTCTTAGGGCTAAGTCTCAGGATTAAGTATCAAGGTTAAAGCTCAAGGATAAGTCTCAGGGCTACGTTTTAGGGTTAAGTCTTGAGGTTAAATCTTAGGTTTAAGTCTCAGTTTTCAGTTTTAGGGATAAGTCTTATGGATAAATTTCACGACTAAGTCTCAGGGTTGAGTCTTAAGGTTAAAACTTAACCTGAAGTCTTAGGGTTAAGTCTTATGGTTAAATCTTAATGTTAAATCGTAATTTTAAGTCTTAGCGTTCAGTCTAAAGTTTAAATCACAAGCTGAAGTCTTAGGGTTAACTCTTTAGAGTTACGTCTTGGGGATAAGTCTTAGGGTTAAGTCTTAACGTTTCAGTCCTAAGGTTAACTCTTAGGGTTAAATCTGTAAGGTCAACACTTAAGGTTAACTCTTAGGGTTAAGTTTAGGGTTAAGCCTTAAGATTACATCTTCAAGTTAAATATTAAGGTTAAGTCTTAGGGTTATTTCTTAAGTTTAAGTCTGAGGGTTATATCTGAGCGTTCATTATTAAGTTGAAGTCTTAGAGTTCATTCTCAGGGTTAAGTCTTCAAGTTACTTCTTAAGGTTGAGACTTAGGGTTAAGTTTTAAGGTTAAGTCCGAATGTTACATCTTAAAGTTAAGTCTTAGGGTTAAATCTCAGTGTTAAGTCTCAAGGTTAGGTCTCAGGGTAGAAGTCGTAAGGTTGTGTCCTAATGTTCAGTCTTATTGTTAAGTCTTAAAAGTTATATTTTAGGGTTCAGTCTTAGGGTTAAATTTTAAGGTTAAGTCTTCAGGTGAAGTCTTATGGCTTGAGTCTTAGGGTTAAGTCTAAAGTTTAATTCATAACTTGAAGTCTTAGACTTAAGTCTTGGGGCTAAGTCTTAGGGTTAAGTCTTAAATCTTAGGTTTAAGTCTCAGTGTTGAGTCTTAGGGATAAGTCTTTGAATTAAGTCTTCAGGTTTTGTCTTAAGGTTTAACCTTAAGTTTAAGTCATAGGGTTAAGTCTTAGGGTTAAGTATTGAGTGTAAATCTTAAGGTTACGCTTTAAGGTTAAGTCTTAATGGTACATCTTCAAGTTAAGTCTTAGCATTAAGACTTAGGGTTAAATCCCAGGGTTAAATTTCAAGGTAAAGTCTCAAGGTTAAGTCTCAGGGTTACGTGGTCAAGTTGTGTCTTAGGATTCAGTCTTAGGGTTAAGTTTTGAAGTTAAACTTGAGGTTAAGTCTTAGGGTTAAGTCTCAGGATTATGTCTTAGGGATAAGTCTTAAGTTTAAACCTTAAGCTTAAGTCTTAGGGTTAAGCCTTAAGGTTAAGTGTCAGGGTTAATTCCTAAAGGTTAAGTCTTAAGTTTACATCTCATAGATTGAGCCTTAGGGTTAATTAAGTCTTAAGTTTACATCTCATAGATTGAGTCTTAGGGTTAAGTCTTCATCTTAAGTCTTAGGGTTAAGTCTTAGAGTACAATCTTGAGGATAAGTCTTATGGTTAAGTCTCAGGGTTAAGTCTTAATGTTAAGTCTTAAGGTTGAGCCTTAGGGTTAAGCCTTAGAGTTATGTCTTGGGGATAAGTCTTAGGGCTAAGTCTCAGGATTAAGTATCAAGGTTAAAGCTCAAGGATAAGTCTCAGGGCTACGTTTTAGGGTTAAGTCTTGAGGTTAAATCTTAGGTTTAAGTCTCAGTTTTCAGTTTTAGGGATAAGTCTTATGGATAAATTTCACGACTAAGTCTCAGGGTTGAGTCTTAAGGTTAAAACTTAACCTGAAGTCTTAGGGTTAAGTCTTATGGTTAAATCTTAATGTTAAATCGTAATTTTAAGTCTTAGCGTTCAGTCTAAAGTTTAAATCACAAGCTGAAGTCTTAGGGTTAACTCTTTAGATTTACGTCTTGGGGATAAGTCTTAGGGTTAAGTCTTAACGTTTCAGTCCTAAGGTTAACTCTTAGGGTTAAATCTGTAAGGTCAACACTTAAGGTTAACTCTTAGGGTTAAGTTTAGGGTTAAGCCTTAAGGTTACATCTTCAAGTTAAATATTAAGGTTAAGTCTTAGGGTTATTTCTTAAGTTTAAGTCTGAGGGTTATATCTGAGCGTTCATTATTAAGTTGAAGTCTTAGAGTTCATTCTCAGGGTTAAGTCTTCAAGTTACTTCTTAAGGTTGAGACTTAGGGTTAAGTTTTAAGGTTAAGTCCGAATGTTACATCTTAAAGTTAAGTCTTAGGGTTAAATCTCAGTGTTAAGTCTCAAGGTTAGGTCTCAGGGTAGGAGTCGTAAGGTTGTGTCTTAATGTTCAGTCTTATTGTTAAGTCTTAAAAGTTATATTTTAGGGTTCAGTCTTAGGGTTAAATTTTAAGGTTAAGTCTTCAGGTGAAGTCTTATGGCTTGAGTCTTAGGGTTAAGTCTAAAGTTTAATTCATAACTTGAAGTCTTAGACTTAAGTCTTGGGGCTAAGTCTTAGGGTTAAGTCTTAAATCTTAGGTTTAAGTCTCAGTGTTGAGTCTTAGGGATAAGTCTTTGAATTAAGTCTTCAGGTTTTGTCTTAAGGTTTAACCTTAAGTTTAAGTCATAGGGTTAAGTCTTAGGGTTAAGTATTGAGTGTAAATCTTAAGGTTACGCTTTAAGGTTAAGTCTTAATGGTACATCTTCAAGTTAAGTCTTAGCATTAAGACTTAGGGTTAAATCCCAGGGTTAAATTTCAAGGTAAAGTCTCAAGGTTAAGTCTCAGGGTTACGTGGTCAAGTTGTGTCTTAGGATTCAGTCTTAGGGTTAAGTTTTGAAGTTAACCTTGAGGTTAAGTCTTAGGGTTAAGTCTCAGGATTATGTCTTAGGGATAAGTCTTAAGTTTAAACCTTAAGCTTAAGTCTTAGGGTTAAGCCTTAAGGTTAAGTGTCAGGGTTAATTCCTAAAGGTTAAGTCTTAAGTTTACATCTCATAGATTGAGCCTTAGGGTTAATTAAGTCTTAAGTTTACATCTCATAGATTGAGTCTTAGGGTTAAGTCTTCATCTTAAGTCTTAGGGTTAAGTCTTAGAGTACAATCTTGAGGATAAGTCTTATGGTTAAGTCTCAGGGTTAAGTCTTAATGTTAAGTCTTAAGGTTGAGCCTTAGGGTTAAGCCTTAGAGTTATGTCTTGGGGATAAGTCTTAGGGCTAAGTCTCAGGATTAAGTATCAAGGTTAAAGCTCAAGGATAAGTCTCAGGGCTACGTTTTAGGGTTAAGTCTTGAGGTTAAATCTTAGGTTTAAGTCTCAGTTTTCAGTTTTAGGGATAAGTCTTATGGATAAATTTCACGACTAAGTCTCAGGGTTGAGTCTTAAGGTTAAAACTTAACCTGAAGTCTTAGGGTTAAGTCTTATGGTTAAATCTTAATGTTAAATCGTAATTTTAAGTCTTAGCGTTCAGTCTAAAGTTTAAATCACAAGCTGAAGTCTTAGGGTTAACTCTTTAGAGTTACGTCTTGGGGATAAGCCTTAGGGTTAAGTCTTAACGTTTCAGTCCTAAGGTTAACTCTCAGGGTTAAATCTGTAAGGTCAACACTTAAGGTTAACTCTTAGGGTTAAGTTTAGGGTTAAGCCTTAAGGTTACATCTTCAAGTTAAATATTAAGGTTAAGTCTTAGGGTTATTTCTTAAGTTTAAGTCTGAGGGTTATATCTGAGCGTTCATTATTAAGTTGAAGTCTTAGAGTTCATTCTCAGGGTTAAGTCTTCAAGTTACTTCTTAAGGTTGAGACTTAGGGTTAAGTTTTAAGGTTAAGTCCGAATGTTACATCTTAAAGTTAAGTCTTAGGGTTAAATCTCAGTGTTAAGTCTCAAGGTTAGGTCTCAGGGTAGAAGTCGTAAGGTTGTGTCCTAATGTTCAGTCTTATTGTTAAGTCTTAAAAGTTATATTTTAGGGTTCAGTCTTAGGGTTAAATTTTAAGGTTAAGTCTTCAGGTGAAGTCTTATGGCTTGAGTCTTAGGGTTAAGTCTAAAGTTTAATTCATAACTTGAAGTCTTAGACTTAAGTCTTGGGGCTAAGTCTTAGGGTTAAGTCTTAAATCTTAGGTTTAAGTCTCAGTGTTGAGTCTTAGGGATAAGTCTTTGAATTAAGTCTTCAGGTTTTGTCTTAAGGTTTAACCTTAAGTTTAAGTCATAGGGTTAAGTCTTAGGGTTAAGTATTGAGTGTAAATCTTAAGGTTACGCTTTAAGGTTAAGTCTTAATGGTACATCTTCAAGTTAAGTCTTAGCATTAAGACTTAGGGTTAAATCCCAGGGTTAAATTTCAAGGTAAAGTCTCAAGGTTAAGTCTCAGGGTTACGTGGTCAAGTTGTGTCTTAGGATTCAGTCTTAGGGTTAAGTTTTGAAGTTAAACTTGAGGTTAAGTCTTAGGGTTAAGTCTCAGGATTATGTCTTAGGGATAAGTCTTAAGTTTAAACCTTAAGCTTAAGTCTTAGGGTTAAGCCTTAAGGTTAAGTGTCAGGGTTAATTCCTAAAGGTTAAGTCTTAAGTTTACATCTCATAGATTGAGCCTTAGGGTTAATTAAGTCTTAAGTTTACATCTCATAGATTGAGTCTTAGGGTTAAGTCTTCATCTTAAGTCTTAGAGTACAATCTTGAGGATAAGTCTTATGGTTAAGTCTCAGGGTTAAGTCTTAATGTTAAGTCTTAAGGTTGAGCCTTAGGGTTAAGCCTTAGAGTTATGTCTTGGGGATAAGTCTTAGGGCTAAGTCTCAGGATTAAGTATCAAGGTTAAAGCTCAAGGATAAGTCTCAGGGCTACGTTTTAGGGTTAAGTCTTGAGGTTAAATCTTAGGTTTAAGTCTCAGTTTTCAGTTTTAGGGATAAGTCTTATGGATAAATTTCACGACTAAGTCTCAGGGCTGAGTCTTAAGGTTAAAACTTAACCTGAAGTCTTAGGGTTAAGTCTTATGGTTAAATCTTAATGTTAAATCGTAATTTTAAGTCTTAGCGTTCAGTCTAAAGTTTAAATCACAAGCTGAAGTCTTAGGGTTAACTCTTTAGAGTTACGTCTTGGGGATAAGTCTTAGGGTTAAGTCTTAACGTTTCAGTCCTAAGGTTAACTCTTAGGGTTAAATCTGTAAGGTCAACACTTAAGGTTAACTCTTAGGGTTAAGTTTAGGGTTAAGCCTTAAGGTTACATCTTCAAGTTAAATATTAAGGTTAAGTCTTAGGGTTATTTCTTAAGTTTAAGTCTGAGGGTTATATCTGAGCGTTCATTAGGAAGTTGAAGTCTTAGAGTTCATTCTCAGGGTTAAGTCTTCAAGTTACTTCTTAAGGTTGAGACTTAGGGTTAAGTTTTAAGGTTAAGTCCGAATGTTACATCTTAAAGTTAAGTCTTAGGGTTAAATCTCAGTGTTAAGTCTCAAGCTTAGGTCTCAGGGTAGAAGTCGTAAGGTTGTGTCCTAATGTTCAGTCTTATTGTTAAGTCTTAAAAGTTATATTTTAGGGTTCAGTCTTAGGGTTAAATTTTAAGGTTAAGTCTTCAGGTGAAGTCTTATGGCTTGAGTCTTAGGGTTAAGTCTAAAGTTTAATTCATAACTTGAAGTCTTAGACTTAAGTCTTGGGGCTAAGTCTTAGGGTTAAGTCTTAAATCTTAGGTTTAAGTCTCAGTGTTGAGTCTTAGGGATAAGTCTTTGAATTAAGTCTTCAGGTTTTGTCTTAAGGTTTAACCTTAAGTTTAAGTCATAGGGTTAAGTCTTAGGGTTAAGTATTGAGTGTAAATCTTAAGGTTACGCTTTAAGGTTAAGTCTTAATGGTACATCTTCAAGTGAAGTCTTAGCATTAAGACTTAGGGTTAAATTTCAAGGTAAAGTCTCAAGGTTAAGTCTCAGGGTTACGTGGTCAAGTTGTGTCTTAGGATTCAGTCTTAGGGTTAAGTTTTGAAGTTAAACTTGAGGTTAAGTCTTAGGGTTAAGTCTCAGGATTATGTCTTAGGGATAAGTCTTAAGTTTAAACCTTAAGCTTAAGTCTTAGGGTTAAGCCTTAAGGTTAAGTGTCAGGGTTAATTCCTAAAGGTTAAGTCTTAAGTTTACATCTCATAGATTGAGCCTTAGGGTTAATTAAGTCTTAAGTTTACATCTCATAGATTGAGTCTTAGGGTTAAGTCTTCATCTTAAGTCTTAGAGTACAATCTTGAGGATAAGTCTTATGGTTAAGTCTCAGGGTTAAGTCTTAATGTTAAGTCTTAAGGTTGAGCCTTAGGGTTAAGCCTTAGAGTTATGTCTTGGGGATAAGTCTTAGGGCTAAGTCTCAGGATTAAGTATCAAGGTTAAAGCTCAAGGATAAGTCTCAGGGCTACGTTTTAGGGTTAAGTCTTGAGGTTAAATCTTAGGTTTAAGTCTCAGTTTTCAGTTTTAGGGATAAGTCTTATGGATAAATTTCACGACTAAGTCTCAGGGTTGAGTCTTAAGGTTAAAACTTAACCTGAAGTCTTAGGGTTAAGTCTTATGGTTAAATCTTAATGTTAAATCGTAATTTTAAGTCTTAGCGTTCAGTCTAAAGTTTAAATCACAAGCTGAAGTCTTAGGGTTAACTCTTTAGAGTTACGTCTTGGGGATAAGTCTTAGGGTTAAGTCTTAACGTTTCAGTCCTAAGGTTAACTCTTAGGGTTAAATCTGTAAGGTCAACACTTAAGGTTAACTCTTAGGGTTAAGTTTAGGGTTAAGCCTTAAGGTTACATCTTCAAGTTAAATATTAAGGTTAAGTCTTAGGGTTATTTCTTAAGTTTAAGTCTGAGGGTTATATCTGAGCGTTCATTATTAAGTTGAAGTCTTAGAGTTCATTCTCAGGGTTAAGTCTTCAAGTTACTTCTTAAGGTTGAGACTTAGGGTTAAGTTTTAAGGTTAAGTCCGAATGTTACATCTTAAAGTTAAGTCTTAGGGTTAAATCTCAGTGTTAAGTCTCAAGGTTAGGTCTCAGGGTAGAAGTCGTAAGGTTGTGTCCTAATGTTCAGTCTTATTGTTAAGTCTTAAAAGTTATATTTTAGGGTTCAGTCTTAGGGTTAAATTTTAAGGTTAAGTCTTCAGGTGAAGTCTTATGGCTTGAGTCTTAGGGTTAAGTCTAAAGTTTAATTCATAACTTGAAGTCTTAGACTTAAGTCTTGGGGCTAAGTCTTAGGGTTAAGTCTTAAATCTTAGGTTTAAGTCTCAGTGTTGAGTCTTAGGGATAAGTCTTTGAATTAAGTCTTCAGGTTTTGTCTTAAGGTTTAACCTTAAGTTTAAGTCATAGGGTTAAGTCTTAGGGTTAAGTATTGAGTGTAAATCTTAAGGTTACGCTTTAAGGTTAAGTCTTAATGGTACATCTTCAAGTTAAGTCTTAGCATTAAGACTTAGGGTTAAATCCCTGGGTTAAATTTCAAGGTAAAGTCTCAAGGTTAAGTCTCAGGGTTACGTGGTCAAGTTGTGTCTTAGGATTCAGTCTTAGGGTTAAGTTTTGAAGTTAAACTTGAGGTTAAGTCTTAGGGTTAAGTCTCAGGATTATGTCTTAGGGATAAGTCTTAAGTTTAAACCTTAAGCTTAAGTCTTAGGGTTAAGCCTTAAGGTTAAGTGTCAGGGTTAATTCCTAAAGGTTAAGTCTTAAGTTTACATCTCATAGATTGAGCCTTAGGGTTAATTAAGTCTTAAGTTTACATCTCATAGATTGAGTCTTAGGGTTAAGTCTTCATCTTAAGTCTTAGGGTTAAGTCTTAGAGTACAATCTTGAGGATAAGTCTTATGGTTAAGTCTCAGGGTTAAGTCTTAATGTTAAGTCTTAAGGTTGAGCCTTAGGGTTAAGCCTTAGAGTTATGTCTTGGGGATAAGTCTTAGGGCTAAGTCTCAGGATTAAGTATCAAGGTTAAAGCTCAAGGATAAGTCTCAGGGCTACGTTTTAGGGTTAAGTCTTGAGGTTAAATCTTAGGTTTAAGTCTCAGTTTTCAGTTTTAGGGATAAGTCTTATGGATAAATTTCACGACTAAGTCTCAGGGCTGAGTCTTAAGGTTAAAACTTAACCTGAAGTCTTAGGGTTAAGTCTTATGGTTAAATCTTAATGTTAAATCGTAATTTTAAGTCTTAGCGTTCAGTCTAAAGTTTAAATCACAAGCTGAAGTCTTAGGGTTAACTCTTTAGAGTTACGTCTTGGGGATAAGCCTTAGGGTTAAGTCTTAACGTTTCAGTCCTAAGGTTAACTCTTAGGGTTAAATCTGTAAGGTCAACACTTAAGGTTAACTCTTAGGGTTAAGTTTAGGGTTAAGCCTTAAGGTTACATCTTCAAGTTAAATATTAAGGTTAAGTCTTAGGGTTATTTCTTAAGTTTAAGTCTGAGGGTTATATCTGAGCGTTCATTAGGAAGTTGAAGTCTTAGAGTTCATTCTCAGGGTTAAGTCTTCAAGTTACTTCTTAAGGTTGAGACTTAGGGTTAAGTTTTAAGGTTAAGTCCGAATGTTACATCTTAAAGTTAAGTCTTAGGGTTAAATCTCAGTGTTAAGTCTCAAGCTTAGGTCTCAGGGTAGAAGTCGTAAGGTTGTGTCTTAATGTTCAGTCTTATTGTTAAGTCTTAAAAGTTATATTTTAGGGTTCAGTCTTAGGGTTAAATTTTAAGGTTAAGTCTTCAGGTGAAGTCTTAAGGTGAAGTCTTATGGCTTGAGTCTTAGGGTTAAGTCTAAAGTTTAATTCATAAGTTTAAGTCTTAGACTTAAGTCTTGGGGCTAAGTCTTAGGGTTAAGTCTTAAATCTTAGGTTTAAGTCTCAGTGTTGAGTCTTAGGGATAAGTCTTTGAATTAAGTCTTCAGGTTTTGTCTTAAGGTTTAACCTTAAGTTTAAGTCATAGGGTTAAGTCTTAGGGTTAAGTATTGAGTGTAAATCTTAAGGTTACGCTTTAAGGTTAAGTCTTAATGGTACATCTTCAAGTTAAGTCTTAGCATTAAGACTTAGGGTTAAATCCCAGGGTTAAATTTCAAGGTAAAGTCTCAAGGTTAAGTCTCAGGGTTACGTGGTCAAGTTGTGTCTTAGGATTCAGTCTTAGGGTTAAGTTTTGAAGTTAAACTTGAGGTTAAGTCTTAGGGTTAAGTCTCAGGATTATGTCTTAGGGATAAGTCTTAAGTTTAAACCTTAAGCTTAAGTCTTAGGGTTAAGCCTTAAGGTTAAGTGTCAGGGTTAATTCCTAAAGGTTAAGTCTTAAGTTTACATCTCATAGATTGAGCCTTAGGGTTAATTAAGTCTTAAGTTTACATCTCATAGATTGAGTCTTAGGGTTAAGTCTTCATCTTAAGTCTTAGAGTACAATCTTGAGGATAAGTCTTCTGGTTAAGTCTCAGGGTTAAGTCTTAATGTTAAGTCTTAAGGTTGAGCCTTAAGGTTAAGTCTTAGGGTTAAGCCTTAGAGTTATGTCTTGGGGATAAGTCTTAGGGCTAAGTCTCAGGATTAAGTATCAAGGTTAAAGCTCAAGGATAAGTCTCAGGGCTACGTTTTAGGGTTAAGTCTTGAGGTTAAATCTTAGGTTTAAGTCTCAGTTTTCAGTTTTAGGGATAAGTCTTATGGATAAATTTCACGACTAAGTCTCAGGGCTGAGTCTTAAGGTTAAAACTTAACCTGAAGTCTTAGGGTTAAGTCTTATGGTTAAATCTTAATGTTAAATCGTAATTTTAAGTCTTAGCGTTCAGTCTAAAGTTTAAATCACAAGCTGAAGTCTTAGGGTTAACTCTTTAGAGTTACGTCTTGGGGATAAGCCTTAGGGTTAAGTCTTAACGTTTCAGTCCTAAGGTTAACTCTTAGGGTTAAATCTGTAAGGTCAACACTTAAGGTTAACTCTTAGGGTTAAGTTTAGGGTTAAGCCTTAAGGTTACATCTTCAAGTTAAATATTAAGGTTAAGTCTTAGGGTTATTTCTTAAGTTTAAGTCTGAGGGTTATATCTGAGCGTTCATTAGGAAGTTGAAGTCTTAGAGTTCATTCTCAGGGTTAAGTCTTCAAGTTACTTCTTAAGGTTGAGACTTAGGGTTAAGTTTTAAGGTTAAGTCCGAATGTTACATCTTAAAGTTAAGTCTTAGGGTTAAATCTCAGTGTTAAGTCTCAAGGTTAGGTCTCAGGGTAGAAGTCGTAAGGTTGTGTCTTAATGTTCAGTCTTATTGTTAAGTCTTAAAAGTTATATTTTAGGGTTCAGTCTTAGGGTTAAATTTTAAGGTTAAGTCTTCAGGTGAAGTCTTATGGCTTGAGTCTTAGGGTTAAGTCTAAAGTTTAATTCATAAGTTTAAGTCTTAGACTTAAGTCTTGGGGCTAAGTCTTAGGGTTAAGTCTTAAATCTTAGGTTTAAGTCTCAGTGTTGAGTCTTAGGGATAAGTCTTTGAATTAAGTCTTCAGGTTTTGTCTTAAGGTTTAACCTTAAGTTTAAGTCATAGGGTTAAGTCTTAGGGTTAAGTATTGAGTGTAAATCTTAAGGTTACGCTTTAAGGTTAAGTCTTAATGGTACATCTTCAAGTTAAGTCTTAGCATTAAGACTTAGGGTTAAATCCCAGGGTTAAATTTCAAGGTAAAGTCTCAAGGTTAAGTCTCAGGGTTACGTGGTCAAGTTGTGTCTTAGGATTCAGTCTTAGGGTTAAGTTTTGAAGTTAACCTTGAGGTTAAGTCTTAGGGTTAAGTCTCAGGATTATGTCTTAGGGATAAGTCTTAAGTTTAAACCTTAAGCTTAAGTCTTAGGGTTAAGCCTTAAGGTTAAGTGTCAGGGTTAATTCCTAAAGGTTAAGTCTTAAGTTTACATCTCATAGATTGAGCCTTAGGGTTAATTAAGTCTTAAGTTTACATCTCATAGATTGAGTCTTAGGGTTAAGTCTTCATCTTAAGTCTTAGAGTACAATCTTGAGGATAAGTCTTATGGTTAAGTCTCAGGGTTAAGTCTTAATGTTAAGTCTTAAGGTTGAGCCTTAGGGTTAAGCCTTAGAGTTATGTCTTGGGGATAAGTCTTAGGGCTAAGTCTCAGGATTAAGTATCAAGGTTAAAGCTCAAGGATAAGTCTCAGGGCTACGTTTTAGGGTTAAGTCTTGAGGTTAAATCTTAGGTTTAAGTCTCAGTTTTCAGTTTTAGGGATAAGTCTTATGGATAAATTTCACGACTAAGTCTCAGGGCTGAGTCTTAAGGTTAAAACTTAACCTGAAGTCTTAGGGTTAAGTCTTATGGTTAAATCTTAATGTTAAATCGTAATTTTAAGTCTTAGTGTTCAGTCTAAAGTTTAAATCACAAGCTGAAGTCTTAGGGTTAACTCTTTAGAGTTACGTCTTGGGGATAAGTCTTAGGGTTAAGTCTTAACGTTTCAGTCCTAAGGTTAACTCTTAGGGTTAAATCTGTAAGGTCAACACTTAAGGTTAACTCTTAGGGTTAAGTTTAGGGTTAAGCCTTAAGGTTACATCTTCAAGTTAAATATTAAGGTTAAGTCTTAGGGTTATTTCTTAAGTTTAAGTCTGAGGGTTATATCTGAGCGTTCATTATTAAGTTGAAGTCTTAGAGTTCATTCTCAGGGTTAAGTCTTCAAGTTACTTCTTAAGGTTGAGACTTAGGGTTAAGTTTTAAGGTAAAGTCCGAATGTTACATCTTAAAGTTAAGTCTTAGGGTTAAATCTCAGTGTTAAGTCTCAAGGTTAGGTCTCAGGGTAGAAGTCGTAAGGTTGTGTCTTAATGTTCAGTCTTATTGTTAAGTCTTAAAAGTTATATTTTAGGGTTCAGTCTTAGCGTTAAATTTTAAGGTTAAGTCTTCAGGTGAAGTCTTATGGCTTGAGTCTTAGGGTTAAGTCTAAAGTTTAATTCATAAGTTTAAGTCTTAGACTTAAGTCTTGGGGCTAAGTCTTAGGGTTAAGTCTTAAATCTTAGGTTTAAGTCTCAGTGTTGAGTCTTAGGGATAAGTCTTTGAATTAAGTCTTCAGGTTTTGTCTTAAGGTTTAACCTTAAGTTTAAGTCATAGGGTTAAGTCTTAGGGTTAAGTATTGAGTGTAAATCTTAAGGTTACGCTTTAAGGTTAAGTCTTAATGGTACATCTTCAAGTTAAGTCTTAGCATTAAGACTTAGGGTTAAATCCCAGGGTTAAATTTCAAGGTAAAGTCTCAAGGTTAAGTCTCAGGGTTACGTGGTCAAGTTGTGTCTTAGGATTCAGTCTTAGGGTTAAGTTTTGAAGTTAAACTTGAGGTTAAGTCTTAGGGTTAAGTCTCAGGATTATGTCTTAGGGATAAGTCTTAAGTTTAAACCTTAAGCTTAAGTCTTAGGGTTAAGCCTTAAGGTTAAGTGTCAGGGTTAATTCCTAAAGGTTAAGTCTTAAGTTTACATCTCATAGATTGAGCCTTAGGGTTAATTAAGTCTTAAGTTTACATCTCATAGATTGAGTCTTAGGGTTAAGTCTTCATCTTAAGTCTTAGAGTACAATCTTGAGGATAAGTCTTCTGGTTAAGTCTCAGGGTTAAGTCTTAATGTTAAGTCTTAAGGTTGAGCCTTAAGGTTAAGTCTTAGGGTTAAGCCTTAGAGTTATGTCTTGGGGATAAGTCTTAGGGCTAAGTCTCAGGATTAAGTATCAAGGTTAAAGCTCAAGGATAAGTCTCAGGGCTACGTTTTAGGGTTAAGTCTTGAGGTTAAATCTTAGGTTTAAGTCTCAGTTTTCAGTTTTAGGGATAAGTCTTATGGATAAATTTCACGACTAAGTCTCAGGGCTGAGTCTTAAGGTTAAAACTTAACCTGAAGTCTTAGGGTTAAGTCTTATGGTTAAATCTTAATGTTAAATCGTAATTTTAAGTCTTAGCGTTCAGTCTAAAGTTTAAATCACAAGCTGAAGTCTTAGGGTTAACTCTTTAGAGTTACGTCTTGGGGATAAGCCTTAGGGTTAAGTCTTAACGTTTCAGTCCTAAGGTTAACTCTTAGGGTTAAATCTGTAAGGTCAACACTTAAGGTTAACTCTTAGGGTTAAGTTTAGGGTTAAGCCTTAAGGTTACATCTTCAAGTTAAATATTAAGGTTAAGTCTTAGGGTTATTTCTTAAGTTTAAGTCTGAGGGTTATATCTGAGCGTTCATTAGGAAGTTGAAGTCTTAGAGTTCATTCTCAGGGTTAAGTCTTCAAGTTACTTCTTAAGGTTGAGACTTAGGGTTAAGTTTTAAGGTTAAGTCCGAATGTTACATCTTAAAGTTAAGTCTTAGGGTTAAATCTCAGTGTTAAGTCTCAAGCTTAGGTCTCAGGGTAGAAGTCGTAAGGTTGTGTCTTAATGTTCAGTCTTATTGTTAAGTCTTAAAAGTTATATTTTAGGGTTCAGTCTTAGGGTTAAATTTTAAGGTTAAGTCTTCAGGTGAAGTCTTATGGCTTGAGTCTTAGGGTTAAGTCTAAAGTTTAATTCATAAGTTTAAGTCTTAGACTTAAGTCTTGGGGCTAAGTCTTAGGGTTAAGTCTTAAATCTTAGGTTTAAGTCTCAGTGTTGAGTCTTAGGGATAAGTCTTTGAATTAAGTCTTCAGGTTTTGTCTTAAGGTTTAACCTTAAGTTTAAGTCATAGGGTTAAGTCTTAGGGTTAAGTATTGAGTGTAAATCTTAAGGTTACGCTTTAAGGTTAAGTCTTAATGGTACATCTTCAAGTTAAGTCTTAGCATTAAGACTTAGGGTTAAATCCCAGGGTTAAATTTCAAGGTAAAGTCTCAAGGTTAAGTCTCAGGGTTACGTGGTCAAGTTGTGTCTTAGGATTCAGTCTTAGGGTTAAGTTTTGAAGTTAACCTTGAGGTTAAGTCTTAGGGTTAAGTCTCAGGATTATGTCTTAGGGATAAGTCTTAAGTTTAAACCTTAAGCTTAAGTCTTAGGGTTAAGCCTTAAGGTTAAGTGTCAGGGTTAATTCCTAAAGGTTAAGTCTTAAGTTTACATCTCATAGATTGAGCCTTAGGGTTAATTAAGTCTTAAGTTTACATCTCATAGATTGAGTCTTAGGGTTAAGTCTTCATCTTAAGTCTTAGAGTACAATCTTGAGGATAAGTCTTATGGTTAAGTCTCAGGGTTAAGTCTTAATGTTAAGTCTTAAGGTTGAGCCTTAGGGTTAAGCCTTAGAGTTATGTCTTGGGGATAAGTCTTAGGGCTAAGTCTCAGGATTAAGTATCAAGGTTAAAGCTCAAGGATAAGTCTCAGGGCTACGTTTTAGGGTTAAGTCTTGAGGTTAAATCTTAGGTTTAAGTCTCAGTTTTCAGTTTTAGGGATAAGTCTTATGGATAAATTTCACGACTAAGTCTCAGGGCTGAGTCTTAAGGTTAAAACTTAACCTGAAGTCTTAGGGTTAAGTCTTATGGTTAAATCTTAATGTTAAATCGTAATTTTAAGTCTTAGCGTTCAGTCTAAAGTTTAAATCACAAGCTGAAGTCTTAGGGTTAACTCTTTAGAGTTACGTCTTGGGGATAAGTCTTAGGGTTAAGTCTTAACGTTTCAGTCCTAAGGTTAACTCTTAGGGTTAAATCTGTAAGGTCAACACTTAAGGTTAACTCTTAGGGTTAAGTTTAGGGTTAAGCCTTAAGGTTACATCTTCAAGTTAAATATTAAGGTTAAGTCTTAGGGTTATTTCTTAAGTTTAAGTCTGAGGGTTATATCTGAGCGTTCATTAGGAAGTTGAAGTCTTAGAGTTCATTCTCAGGGTTAAGTCTTCAAGTTACTTCTTAAGGTTGAGACTTAGGGTTAAGTTTTAAGGTTAAGTCCGAATGTTACATCTTAAAGTTAAGTCTTAGGGTTAAATCTCAGTGTTAAGTCTCAAGCTTAGGTCTCAGGGTAGAAGTCGTAAGGTTGTGTCCTAATGTTCAGTCTTATTGTTAAGTCTTAAAAGTTATATTTTAGGGTTCAGTCTTAGGGTTAAATTTTAAGGTTAAGTCTTCAGGTGAAGTCTTATGGCTTGAGTCTTAGGGTTAAGTCTAAAGTTTAATTCATAACTTGAAGTCTTAGACTTAAGTCTTGGGGCTAAGTCTTAGGGTTAAGTCTTAAATCTTAGGTTTAAGTCTCAGTGTTGAGTCTTAGGGATAAGTCTTTGAATTAAGTCTTCAGGTTTTGTCTTAAGGTTTAACCTTAAGTTTAAGTCATAGGGTTAAGTCTTAGGGTTAAGTATTGAGTGTAAATCTTAAGGTTACGCTTTAAGGTTAAGTCTTAATGGTACATCTTCAAGTGAAGTCTTAGCATTAAGACTTAGGGTTAAATTTCAAGGTAAAGTCTCAAGGTTAAGTCTCAGGGTTACGTGGTCAAGTTGTGTCTTAGGATTCAGTCTTAGGGTTAAGTTTTGAAGTTAAACTTGAGGTTAAGTCTTAGGGTTAAGTCTCAGGATTATGTCTTAGGGATAAGTCTTAAGTTTAAACCTTAAGCTTAAGTCTTAGGGTTAAGCCTTAAGGTTAAGTGTCAGGGTTAATTCCTAAAGGTTAAGTCTTAAGTTTACATCTCATAGATTGAGCCTTAGGGTTAATTAAGTCTTAAGTTTACATCTCATAGATTGAGTCTTAGGGTTAAGTCTTCATCTTAAGTCTTAGAGTACAATCTTGAGGATAAGTCTTATGGTTAAGTCTCAGGGTTAAGTCTTAATGTTAAGTCTTAAGGTTGAGCCTTAGGGTTAAGCCTTAGAGTTATGTCTTGGGGATAAGTCTTAGGGCTAAGTCTCAGGATTAAGTATCAAGGTTAAAGCTCAAGGATAAGTCTCAGGGCTACGTTTTAGGGTTAAGTCTTGAGGTTAAATCTTAGGTTTAAGTCTCAGTTTTCAGTTTTAGGGATAAGTCTTATGGATAAATTTCACGACTAAGTCTCAGGGTTGAGTCTTAAGGTTAAAACTTAACCTGAAGTCTTAGGGTTAAGTCTTATGGTTAAATCTTAATGTTAAATCGTAATTTTAAGTCTTAGCGTTCAGTCTAAAGTTTAAATCACAAGCTGAAGTCTTAGGGTTAACTCTTTAGAGTTACGTCTTGGGGATAAGCCTTAGGGTTAAGTCTTAACGTTTCAGTCCTAAGGTTAACTCTTAGGGTTAAATCTGTAAGGTCAACACTTAAGGTTAACTCTTAGGGTTAAGTTTAGGGTTAAGCCTTAAGGTTACATCTTCAAGTTAAATATTAAGGTTAAGTCTTAGGGTTATTTCTTAAGTTTAAGTCTGAGGGTTATATCTGAGCGTTCATTATTAAGTTGAAGTCTTAGAGTTCATTCTCAGGGTTAAGTCTTCAAGTTACTTCTTAAGGTTGAGACTTAGGGTTAAGTTTTAAGGTTAAGTCCGAATGTTACATCTTAAAGTTAAGTCTTAGGGTTAAATCTCAGTGTTAAGTCTCAAGGTTAGGTCTCAGGGTAGAAGTCGTAAGGTTGTGTCCTAATGTTCAGTCTTATTGTTAAGTCTTAAAAGTTATATTTTAGGGTTCAGTCTTAGGGTTAAATTTTAAGGTTAAGTCTTCAGGTGAAGTCTTATGGCTTGAGTCTTAGGGTTAAGTCTAAAGTTTAATTCATAACTTGAAGTCTTAGACTTAAGTCTTGGGGCTAAGTCTTAGGGTTAAGTCTTAAATCTTAGGTTTAAGTCTCAGTGTTGAGTCTTAGGGATAAGTCTTTGAATTAAGTCTTCAGGTTTTGTCTTAAGGTTTAACCTTAAGTTTAAGTCATAGGGTTAAGTCTTAGGGTTAAGTATTGAGTGTAAATCTTAAGGTTACGCTTTAAGGTTAAGTCTTAATGGTACATCTTCAAGTTAAGTCTTAGCATTAAGACTTAGGGTTAAATCCCTGGGTTAAATTTCAAGGTAAAGTCTCAAGGTTAAGTCTCAGGGTTACGTGGTCAAGTTGTGTCTTAGGATTCAGTCTTAGGGTTAAGTTTTGAAGTTAAACTTGAGGTTAAGTCTTAGGGTTAAGTCTCAGGATTATGTCTTAGGGATAAGTCTTAAGTTTAAACCTTAAGCTTAAGTCTTAGGGTTAAGCCTTAAGGTTAAGTGTCAGGGTTAATTCCTAAAGGTTAAGTCTTAAGTTTACATCTCATAGATTGAGCCTTAGGGTTAATTAAGTCTTAAGTTTACATCTCATAGATTGAGTCTTAGGGTTAAGTCTTCATCTTAAGTCTTAGGGTTAAGTCTTAGAGTACAATCTTGAGGATAAGTCTTATGGTTAAGTCTCAGGGTTAAGTCTTAATGTTAAGTCTTAAGGTTGAGCCTTAGGGTTAAGCCTTAGAGTTATGTCTTGGGGATAAGTCTTAGGGCTAAGTCTCAGGATTAAGTATCAAGGTTAAAGCTCAAGGATAAGTCTCAGGGCTACGTTTTAGGGTTAAGTCTTGAGGTTAAATCTTAGGTTTAAGTCTCAGTTTTCAGTTTTAGGGATAAGTCTTATGGATAAATTTCACGACTAAGTCTCAGGGCTGAGTCTTAAGGTTAAAACTTAACCTGAAGTCTTAGGGTTAAGTCTTATGGTTAAATCTTAATGTTAAATCGTAATTTTAAGTCTTAGCGTTCAGTCTAAAGTTTAAATCACAAGCTGAAGTCTTAGGGTTAACTCTTTAGAGTTACGTCTTGGGGATAAGCCTTAGGGTTAAGTCTTAACGTTTCAGTCCTAAGGTTAACTCTTAGGGTTAAATCTGTAAGGTCAACACTTAAGGTTAACTCTTAGGGTTAAGTTTAGGGTTAAGCCTTAAGGTTACATCTTCAAGTTAAATATTAAGGTTAAGTCTTAGGGTTATTTCTTAAGTTTAAGTCTGAGGGTTATATCTGAGCGTTCATTAGGAAGTTGAAGTCTTAGAGTTCATTCTCAGGGTTAAGTCTTCAAGTTACTTCTTAAGGTTGAGACTTAGGGTTAAGTTTTAAGGTTAAGTCCGAATGTTACATCTTAAAGTTAAGTCTTAGGGTTAAATCTCAGTGTTAAGTCTCAAGCTTAGGTCTCAGGGTAGAAGTCGTAAGGTTGTGTCTTAATGTTCAGTCTTATTGTTAAGTCTTAAAAGTTATATTTTAGGGTTCAGTCTTAGGGTTAAATTTTAAGGTTAAGTCTTCAGGTGAAGTCTTAAGGTGAAGTCTTATGGCTTGAGTCTTAGGGTTAAGTCTAAAGTTTAATTCATAAGTTTAAGTCTTAGACTTAAGTCTTGGGGCTAAGTCTTAGGGTTAAGTCTTAAATCTTAGGTTTAAGTCTCAGTGTTGAGTCTTAGGGATAAGTCTTTGAATTAAGTCTTCAGGTTTTGTCTTAAGGTTTAACCTTAAGTTTAAGTCATAGGGTTAAGTCTTAGGGTTAAGTATTGAGTGTAAATCTTAAGGTTACGCTTTAAGGTTAAGTCTTAATGGTACATCTTCAAGTTAAGTCTTAGCATTAAGACTTAGGGTTAAATCCCAGGGTTAAATTTCAAGGTAAAGTCTCAAGGTTAAGTCTCAGGGTTACGTGGTCAAGTTGTGTCTTAGGATTCAGTCTTAGGGTTAAGTTTTGAAGTTAAACTTGAGGTTAAGTCTTAGGGTTAAGTCTCAGGATTATGTCTTAGGGATAAGTCTTAAGTTTAAACCTTAAGCTTAAGTCTTAGGGTTAAGCCTTAAGGTTAAGTGTCAGGGTTAATTCCTAAAGGTTAAGTCTTAAGTTTACATCTCATAGATTGAGCCTTAGGGTTAATTAAGTCTTAAGTTTACATCTCATAGATTGAGTCTTAGGGTTAAGTCTTCATCTTAAGTCTTAGGGTTAAGTCTTAGAGTACAATCTTGAGGATAAGTCTTATGGTTAAGTCTCAGGGTTAAGTCTTAATGTTAAGTCTTAAGGTTGAGCCTTAGGGTTAAGCCTTAGAGTTATGTCTTGGGGATAAGTCTTAGGGCTAAGTCTCAGGATTAAGTATCAAGGTTAAAGCTCAAGGATAAGTCTCAGGGCTACGTTTTAGGGTTAAGTCTTGAGGTTAAATCTTAGGTTTAAGTCTCAGTTTTCAGTTTTAGGGATAAGTCTTATGGATAAATTTCACGACTAAGTCTCAGGGCTGAGTCTTAAGGTTAAAACTTAACCTGAAGTCTTAGGGTTAAGTCTTATGGTTAAATCTTAATGTTAAATCGTAATTTTAAGTCTTAGCGTTCAGTCTAAAGTTTAAATCACAAGCTGAAGTCTTAGGGTTAACTCTTTAGAGTTACGTCTTGGGGATAAGCCTTAGGGTTAAGTCTTAACGTTTCAGTCCTAAGGTTAACTCTTAGGGTTAAATCTGTAAGGTCAACACTTAAGGTTAACTCTTAGGGTTAAGTTTAGGGTTAAGCCTTAAGGTTACATCTTCAAGTTAAATATTAAGGTTAAGTCTTAGGGTTATTTCTTAAGTTTAAGTCTGAGGGTTATATCTGAGCGTTCATTAGGAAGTTGAAGTCTTAGAGTTCATTCTCAGGGTTAAGTCTTCAAGTTACTTCTTAAGGTTGAGACTTAGGGTTAAGTTTTAAGGTTAAGTCCGAATGTTACATCTTAAAGTTAAGTCTTAGGGTTAAATCTCAGTGTTAAGTCTCAAGGTTAGGTCTCAGGGTAGAAGTCGTAAGGTTGTGTCTTAATGTTCAGTCTTATTGTTAAGTCTTAAAAGTTATATTTTAGGGTCAGTCTTAGGGTTAAATTTTAAGGTTAAGTCTTCAGGTGAAGTCTTAAGGTGAAGTCTTATGGCTTGAGTCTTAGGGTTAAGTCTAAAGTTTAATTCATAAGTTTAAGTCTTAGACTTAAGTCTTGGGGCTAAGTCTTAGGGTTAAGTCTTAAATCTTAGGTTTAAGTCTCAGTGTTGAGTCTTAGGGATAAGTCTTTGAATTAAGTCTTCAGGTTTTGTCTTAAGGTTTAACCTTAAGTTTAAGTCATAGGGTTAAGTCTTAGGGTTAAGTATTGAGTGTAAATCTTAAGGTTACGCTTTAAGGTTAAGTCTTAATGGTACATCTTCAAGTTAAGTCTTAGCATTAAGACTTAGGGTTAAATCCCAGGGTTAAATTTCAAGGTAAAGTCTCAAGGTTAAGTCTCAGGGTTACGTGGTCAAGTTGTGTCTTAGGATTCAGTCTTAGGGTTAAGTTTTGAAGTTAAACTTGAGGTTAAGTCTTAGGGTTAAGTCTCAGGATTATGTCTTAGGGATAAGTCTTAAGTTTAAACCTTAAGCTTAAGTCTTAGGGTTAAGCCTTAAGGTTAAGTGTCAGGGTTAATTCCTAAAGGTTAAGTCTTAAGTTTACATCTCATAGATTGAGCCTTAGGGTTAATTAAGTCTTAAGTTTACATCTCATAGATTGAGTCTTAGGGTTAAGTCTTCATCTTAAGTCTTAGGGTTAAGTCTTAGAGTACAATCTTGAGGATAAGTCTTATGGTTAAGTCTCAGGGTTAAGTCTTAATGTTAAGTCTTAAGGTTGAGCCTTAGGGTTAAGCCTTAGAGTTATGTCTTGGGGATAAGTCTTAGGGCTAAGTCTCAGGATTAAGTATCAAGGTTAAAGCTCAAGGATAAGTCTCAGGGCTACGTTTTAGGGTTAAGTCTTGAGGTTAAATCTTAGGTTTAAGTCTCAGTTTTCAGTTTTAGGGATAAGTCTTATGGATAAATTTCACGACTAAGTCTCAGGGTTGAGTCTTAAGGTTAAAACTTAACCTGAAGTCTTAGGGTTAAGTCTTATGGTTAAATCTTAATGTTAAATCGTAATTTTAAGTCTTAGCGTTCAGTCTAAAGTTTAAATCACAAGCTGAAGTCTTAGGGTTAACTCTTTAGAGTTACGTCTTGGGGATAAGCCTTAGGGTTAAGTCTTAACGTTTCAGTCCTAAGGTTAACTCTTAGGGTTAAATCTGTAAGGTCAACACTTAAGGTTAACTCTTAGGGTTAAGTTTAGGGTTAAGCCTTAAGGTTACATCTTCAAGTTAAATATTAAGGTTAAGTCTTAGGGTTATTTCTTAAGTTTAAGTCTGAGGGTTATATCTGAGCGTTCATTATTAAGTTGAAGTCTTAGAGTTCATTCTCAGGGTTAAGTCTTCAAGTTACTTCTTAAGGTTGAGACTTAGGGTTAAGTTTTAAGGTTAAGTCCGAATGTTACATCTTAAAGTTAAGTCTTAGGGTTAAATCTCAGTGTTAAGTCTCAAGGTTAGGTCTCAGGGTAGGAGTCGTAAGGTTGTGTCTTAATGTTCAGTCTTATTGTTAAGTCTTAAAAGTTATATTTTAGGGTTCAGTCTTAGGGTTAAATTTTAAGGTTAAGTCTTCAGGTGAAGTCTTATGGCTTGAGTCTTAGGGTTAAGTCTAAAGTTTAATTCATAACTTGAAGTCTTAGACTTAAGTCTTGGGGCTAAGTCTTAGGGTTAAGTCTTAAATCTTAGGTTTAAGTCTCAGTGTTGAGTCTTAGGGATAAGTCTTTGAATTAAGTCTTCAGGTTTTGTCTTAAGGTTTAACCTTAAGTTTAAGTCATAGGGTTAAGTCTTAGGGTTAAGTATTGAGTGTAAATCTTAAGGTTACGCTTTAAGGTTAAGTCTTAATGGTACATCTTCAAGTTAAGTCTTAGCATTAAGACTTAGGGTTAAATCCCAGGGTTAAATTTCAAGGTAAAGTCTCAAGGTTAAGTCTCAGGGTTACGTGGTCAAGTTGTGTCTTAGGATTCAGTCTTAGGGTTAAGTTTTGAAGTTAAACTTGAGGTTAAGTCTTAGGGTTAAGTCTCAGGATTATGTCTTAGGGATAAGTCTTAAGTTTAAACCTTAAGCTTAAGTCTTAGGGTTAAGCCTTAAGGTTAAGTGTCAGGGTTAATTCCTAAAGGTTAAGTCTTAAGTTTACATCTCATAGATTGAGCCTTAGGGTTAATTAAGTCTTAAGTTTACATCTCATAGATTGAGTCTTAGGGTTAAGTCTTCATCTTAAGTCTTAGAGTACAATCTTGAGGATAAGTCTTATGGTTAAGTCTCAGGGTTAAGTCTTAATGTTAAGTCTTAAGGTTGAGCCTTAGGGTTAAGCCTTAGAGTTATGTCTTGGGGATAAGTCTTAGGGCTAAGTCTCAGGATTAAGTATCAAGGTTAAAGCTCAAGGATAAGTCTCAGGGCTACGTTTTAGGGTTAAGTCTTGAGGTTAAATCTTAGGTTTAAGTCTCAGTTTTCAGTTTTAGGGATAAGTCTTATGGATAAATTTCACGACTAAGTCTCAGGGCTGAGTCTTAAGGTTAAAACTTAATCTGAAGTCTTAGGGTTAAGTCTTATGGTTAAATCTTAATGTTAAATCGTAATTTTAAGTCTTAGCGTTCAGTCTAAAGTTTAAATCACAAGCTGAAGTCTTAGGGTTAACTCTTTAGAGTTACGTCTTGGGGATAAGTCTTAGGGTTAAGTCTTAACGTTTCAGTCCTAAGGTTAACTCTCAGGGTTAAATCTGTAAGGTCAACACTTAAGGTTAACTCTTAGGGTTAAGTTTAGGGTTAAGCCTTAAGGTTACATCTTCAAGTTAAATATTAAGGTTAAGTCTTAGGGTTATTTCTTAAGTTTAAGTCTGAGGGTTATATCTGAGCGTTCATTATTAAGTTGAAGTCTTAGAGTTCATTCTCAGGGTTAAGTCTTCAAGTTACTTCTTAAGGTTGAGACTTAGGGTTAAGTTTTAAGGTTAAGTCCGAATGTTACATCTTAAAGTTAAGTCTTAGGGTTAAATCTCAGTGTTAAGTCTCAAGGTTAGGTCTCAGGGTAGAAGTCGTAAGGTTGTGTCCTAATGTTCAGTCTTATAAGTTATATTTTAGGGTTCAGTCTTAGGGTTAAATTTTAAGGTTAAGTCTTCAGGTGAAGTCTTATGGCTTGAGTCTTAGGGTTAAGTCTAAAGTTTAATTCATAACTTGAAGTCTTAGACTTAAGTCTTGGGGCTAAGTCTTAGGGTTAAGTCTTAAATCTTAGGTTTAAGTCTCAGTGTTGAGTCTTAGGGATAAGTCTTTGAATTAAGTCTTCAGGTTTTGTCTTAAGGTTTAACCTTAAGTTTAAGTCATAGGGTTAAGTCTTAGGGTTAAGTATTGAGTGTAAATCTTAAGGTTACGCTTTAAGGTTAAGTCTTAATGGTACATCTTCAAGTTAAGTCTTAGCATTAAGACTTAGGGTTAAATCCCAGGGTTAAATTTCAAGGTAAAGTCTCAAGGTTAAGTCTCAGGGTTACGTGGTCAAGTTGTGTCTTAGGATTCAGTCTTAGGGTTAAGTTTTGAAGTTAAACTTGAGGTTAAGTCTTAGGGTTAAGTCTCAGGATTATGTCTTAGGGATAAGTCTTAAGTTTAAACCTTAAGCTTAAGTCTTAGGGTTAAGCCTTAAGGTTAAGTGTCAGGGTTAATTCCTAAAGGTTAAGTCTTAAGTTTACATCTCATAGATTGAGCCTTAGGGTTAATTAAGTCTTAAGTTTACATCTCATAGATTGAGTCTTAGGGTTAAGTCTTCATCTTAAGTCTTAGGGTTAAGTCTTAGAGTACAATCTTGAGGATAAGTCTTATGGTTAAGTCTCAGGGTTAAGTCTTAATGTTAAGTCTTAAGGTTGAGCCTTAGGGTTAAGCCTTAGAGTTATGTCTTGGGGATAAGTCTTAGGGCTAAGTCTCAGGATTAAGTATCAAGGTTAAAGCTCAAGGATAAGTCTCAGGGCTACGTTTTAGGGTTAAGTCTTGAGGTTAAATCTTAGGTTTAAGTCTCAGTTTTCAGTTTTAGGGATAAGTCTTATGGATAAATTTCACGACTAAGTCTCAGGGCTGAGTCTTAAGGTTAAAACTTAACCTGAAGTCTTAGGGTTAAGTCTTATGGTTAAATCTTAATGTTAAATCGTAATTTTAAGTCTTAGCGTTCAGTCTAAAGTTTAAATCACAAGCTGAAGTCTTAGGGTTAACTCTTTAGAGTTACGTCTTGGGGATAAGTCTTAGGGTTAAGTCTTAACGTTTCAGTCCTAAGGTTAACTCTTAGGGTTAAATCTGTAAGGTCAACACTTAAGGTTAACTCTTAGGGTTAAGTTTAGGGTTAAGCCTTAAGGTTACATCTTCAAGTTAAATATTAAGGTTAAGTCTTAGGGTTATTTCTTAAGTTTAAGTCTGAGGGTTATATCTGAGCGTTCATTAGGAAGTTGAAGTCTTAGAGTTCATTCTCAGGGTTAAGTCTTCAAGTTACTTCTTAAGGTTGAGACTTAGGGTTAAGTTTTAAGGTTAAGTCCGAATGTTACATCTTAAAGTCAAGTCTTAGGGTTAAATCTCAGTGTTAAGTCTCAAGGTTAGGTCTCAGGGTAGAAGTCGTAAGGTTGTGTCTTAATGTTCAGTCTTATTGTTAAGTCTTAAAAGTTATATTTTAGGGTTCAGTCTTAGGGTTAAATTTTAAGGTTAAGTCTTCAGGTGAAGTCTTATGGCTTGAGTCTTAGGGTTAAGTCTAAAGTTTAATTCATAAGTTTAAGTCTTAGACTTAAGTCTTGGGGCTAAGTCTTAGGGTTAAGTCTTAAATCTTAGGTTTAAGTCTCAGTGTTGAGTCTTAGGGATAAGTCTTTGAATTAAGTCTTCAGGTTTTGTCTTAAGGTTTAACCTTAAGTTTAAGTCATAGGGTTAAGTCTTAGGGTTAAGTATTGAGTGTAAATCTTAAGGTTACGCTTTAAGGTTAAGTCTTAATGGTACATCTTCAAGTTAAGTCTTAGCATTAAGACTTAGGGTTAAATCCCAGGGTTAAATTTCAAGGTAAAGTCTCAAGGTTAAGTCTCAGGGTTACGTGGTCAAGTTGTGTCTTAGGATTCAGTCTTAGGGTTAAGTTTTGAAGTTAAACTTGAGGTTAAGTCTTAGGGTTAAGTCTCAGGATTATGTCTTAGGGATAAGTCTTAAGTTTAAACCTTAAGCTTAAGTCTTAGGGTTAAGCCTTAAGGTTAAGTGTCAGGGTTAATTCCTAAAGGTTAAGTCTTAAGTTTACATCTCATAGATTGAGCCTTAGGGTTAATTAAGTCTTAAGTTTACATCTCATAGATTGAGTCTTAGGGTTAAGTCTTCATCTTAAGTCTTAGAGTACAATCTTGAGGATAAGTCTTCTGGTTAAGTCTCAGGGTTAAGTCTTAATGTTAAGTCTTAAGGTTGAGCCTTAAGGTTAAGTCTTAGGGTTAAGCCTTAGAGTTATGTCTTGGGGATAAGTCTTAGGGCTAAGTCTCAGGATTAAGTATCAAGGTTAAAGCTCAAGGATAAGTCTCAGGGCTACGTTTTAGGGTTAAGTCTTGAGGTTAAATCTTAGGTTTAAGTCTCAGTTTTCAGTTTTAGGGATAAGTCTTATGGATAAATTTCACGACTAAGTCTCAGGGCTGAGTCTTAAGGTTAAAACTTAACCTGAAGTCTTAGGGTTAAGTCTTATGGTTAAATCTTAATGTTAAATCGTAATTTTAAGTCTTAGCGTTCAGTCTAAAGTTTAAATCACAAGCTGAAGTCTTAGGGTTAACTCTTTAGAGTTACGTCTTGGGGATAAGTCTTAGGGTTAAGTCTTAACGTTTCAGTCCTAAGGTTAACTCTTAGGGTTAAATCTGTAAGGTCAACACTTAAGGTTAACTCTTAGGGTTAAGTTTAGGGTTAAGCCTTAAGGTTACATCTTCAAGTTAAATATTAAGGTTAAGTCTTAGGGTTATTTCTTAAGTTTAAGTCTGAGGGTTATATCTGAGCGTTCATTATTAAGTTGAAGTCTTAGAGTTCATTCTCAGGGTTAAGTCTTCAAGTTACTTCTTAAGGTTGAGACTTAGGGTTAAGTTTTAAGGTAAAGTCCGAATGTTACATCTTAAAGTTAAGTCTTAGGGTTAAATCTCAGTGTTAAGTCTCAAGGTTAGGTCTCAGGGTAGGAGTCGTAAGGTTGTGTCTTAATGTTCAGTCTTATTGTTAAGTCTTAAAAGTTATATTTTAGGGTTCAGTCTTAGGGTTAAATTTTAAGGTTAAGTCTTCAGGTGAAGTCTTATGGCTTGAGTCTTAGGGTTAAGTCTAAAGTTTAATTCATAACTTGAAGTCTTAGACTTAAGTCTTGGGGCTAAGTCTTAGGGTTAAGTCTTAAATCTTAGGTTTAAGTCTCAGTGTTGAGTCTTAGGGATAAGTCTTTGAATTAAGTCTTCAGGTTTTGTCTTAAGGTTTAACCTTAAGTTTAAGTCATAGGGTTAAGTCTTAGGGTTAAGTATTGAGTGTAAATCTTAAGGTTATGCTTTAAGGTTAAGTCTTAATGGTACATCTTCAAGTTAAGTCTTAGCATTAAGACTTAGGGTTAAATCCCAGGGTTAAATTTCAAGGTAAAGTCTCAAGGTTAAGTCTCAGGGTTACGTGGTCAAGTTGTGTCTTAGGATTCAGTCTTAGGGTTAAGTTTTGAAGTTAAACTTGAGGTTAAGTCTTAGGGTTAAGTCTCAGGATTATGTCTTAGGGATAAGTCTTAAGTTTAAACCTTAAGCTTAAGTCTTAGGGTTAAGCCTTAAGGTTAAGTGTCAGGGTTAATTCCTAAAGGTTAAGTCTTAAGTTTACATCTCATAGATTGAGCCTTAGGGTTAATTAAGTCTTAAGTTTACATCTCATAGATTGAGTCTTAGGGTTAAGTCTTCATCTTAAGTCTTAGGGTTAAGTCTTAGAGTACAATCTTGAGGATAAGTCTTATGGTTAAGTCTCAGGGTTAAGTCTTAATGTTAAGTCTTAAGGTTGAGCCTTAGGGTTAAGCCTTAGAGTTATGTCTTGGGGATAAGTCTTAGGGCTAAGTCTCAGGATTAAGTATCAAGGTTAAAGCTCAAGGATAAGTCTCAGGGCTACGTTTTAGGGTTAAGTCTTGAGGTTAAATCTTAGGTTTAAGTCTCAGTTTTCAGTTTTAGGGATAAGTCTTATGGATAAATTTCACGACTAAGTCTCAGGGTTGAGTCTTAAGGTTAAAACTTAACCTGAAGTCTTAGGGTTAAGTCTTATGGTTAAATCTTAATGTTAAATCGTAATTTTAAGTCTTAGCGTTCAGTCTAAAGTTTAAATCACAAGCTGAAGTCTTAGGGTTAACTCTTTAGAGTTACGTCTTGGGGATAAGTCTTAGGGTTAAGTCTTAACGTTTCAGTCCTAAGGTTAACTCTTAGGGTTAAATCTGTAAGGTCAACACTTAAGGTTAACTCTTAGGGTTAAGTTTAGGGTTAAGCCTTAAGGTTACATCTTCAAGTTAAATATTAAGGTTAAGTCTTAGGGTTATTTCTTAAGTTTAAGTCTGAGGGTTATATCTGAGCGTTCATTATTAAGTTGAAGTCTTAGAGTTCATTCTCAGGGTTAAGTCTTCAAGTTACTTCTTAAGGTTGAGACTTAGGGTTAAGTTTTAAGGTTAAGTCCGAATGTTACATCTTAAAGTTAAGTCTTAGGGTTAAATCTCAGTGTTAAGTCTCAAGGTTAGGTCTCAGGGTAGAAGTCGTAAGGTTGTGTCCTAATGTTCAGTCTTATTGTTAAGTCTTAAAAGTTATATTTTAGGGTTCAGTCTTAGGGTTAAATTTTAAGGTTAAGTCTTCAGGTGAAGTCTTATGGCTTGAGTCTTAGGGTTAAGTCTAAAGTTTAATTCATAAGTTTAAGTCTTAGACTTAAGTCTTGGGGCTAAGTCTTAGGGTTAAGTCTTAAATCTTAGGTTTAAGTCTCAGTGTTGAGTCTTAGGGATAAGTCTTTGAATTAAGTCTTCAAGTTTTGTCTTAAGGTTTAACCTTAAGTTTAAGTCATAGGGTTAAGTCTTAGGGTTAAGTATTGAGTGTAAATCTTAAGGTTACGCTTTAAGGTTAAGTCTTAATGGTACATCTTCAAGTTAAGTCTTAGCATTAAGACTTAGGGTTAAATCCCAGGGTTAAATTTCAAGGTAAAGTCTCAAGGTTAAGTCTCAGGGTTACGTGGTCAAGTTGTGTCTTAGGATTCAGTCTTAGGGTTAAGTTTTGAAGTTAAACTTGAGGTTAAGTCTTAGGGTTAAGTCTCAGGATTATGTCTTAGGGATAAGTCTTAAGTTTAAACCTTAAGCTTAAGTCTTAGGGTTAAGCCTTAAGGTTAAGTGTCAGGGTTAATTCCTAAAGGTTAAGTCTTAAGTTTACATCTCATAGATTGAGCCTTAGGGTTAATTAAGTCTTAAGTTTACATCTCATAGATTGAGTCTTAGGGTTAAGTCTTCATCTTAAGTCTTAGAGTACAATCTTGAGGATAAGTCTTATGGTTAAGTCTCAGGGTTAAGTCTTAATGTTAAGTCTTAAGGTTGAGCCTTAAGGTTAAGTCTTAGGGTTAAGCCTTAGAGTTATGTCTTGGGGATAAGTCTTAGGGCTAAGTCTCAGGATTAAGTATCAAGGTTAAAGCTCAAGGATAAGTCTCAGGGCTACGTTTTAGGGTTAAGTCTTGAGGTTAAATCTTAGGTTTAAGTCTCAGTTTTCAGTTTTAGGGATAAGTCTTATGGATAAATTTCACGACTAAGTCTCAGGGCTGAGTCTTAAGGTTAAAACTTAACCTGAAGTCTTAGGGTTAAGTCTTATGGTTAAATCTTAATGTTAAATCGTAATTTTAAGTCTTAGCGTTCAGTCTAAAGTTTAAATCACAAGCTGAAGTCTTAGGGTTAACTCTTTAGAGTTACGTCTTGGGGATAAGTCTTAGGGTTAAGTCTTAACGTTTCAGTCCTAAGGTTAACTCTTAGGGTTAAATCTGTAAGGTCAACACTTAAGGTTAACTCTTAGGGTTAAGTTTAGGGTTAAGCCTTAAGGTTACATCTTCAAGTTAAATATTAAGGTTAAGTCTTAGGGTTATTTCTTAAGTTTAAGTCTGAGGGTTATATCTGAGCGTTCATTAGGAAGTTGAAGTCTTAGAGTTCATTCTCAGGGTTAAGTCTTCAAGTTACTTCTTAAGGTTGAGACTTAGGGTTAAGTTTTAAGGTTAAGTCCGAATGTTACATCTTAAAGTTAAGTCTTAGGGTTAAATCTCAGTGTTAAGTCTCAAGGTTAGGTCTCAGGGTAGGAGTCGTAAGGTTGTGTCTTAATGTTCAGTCTTATTGTTAAGTCTTAAAAGTTATATTTTAGGGTTCAGTCTTAGGGTTAAATTTTAAGGTTAAGTCTTCAGGTGAAGTCTTATGGCTTGAGTCTTAGGGTTAAGTCTAAAGTTTAATTCATAACTTGAAGTCTTAGACTTAAGTCTTGGGGCTAAGTCTTAGGGTTAAGTCTTAAATCTTAGGTTTAAGTCTCAGTGTTGAGTCTTAGGGATAAGTCTTTGAATTAAGTCTTCAGGTTTTGTCTTAAGGTTTAACCTTAAGTTTAAGTCATAGGGTTAAGTCTTAGGGTTAAGTATTGAGTGTAAATCTTAAGGTTATGCTTTAAGGTTAAGTCTTAATGGTACATCTTCAAGTTAAGTCTTAGCATTAAGACTTAGGGTTAAATCCCAGGGTTAAATTTCAAGGTAAAGTCTCAAGGTTAAGTCTCAGGGTTACGTGGTCAAGTTGTGTCTTAGGATTCAGTCTTAGGGTTAAGTTTTGAAGTTAAACTTGAGGTTAAGTCTTAGGGTTAAGTCTCAGGATTATGTCTTAGGGATAAGTCTTAAGTTTAAACCTTAAGCTTAAGTCTTAGGGTTAAGCCTTAAGGTTAAGTGTCAGGGTTAATTCCTAAAGGTTAAGTCTTAAGTTTACATCTCATAGATTGAGCCTTAGGGTTAATTAAGTCTTAAGTTTACATCTCATAGATTGAGTCTTAGGGTTAAGTCTTCATCTTAAGTCTTAGGGTTAAGTCTTAGAGTACAATCTTGAGGATAAGTCTTATGGTTAAGTCTCAGGGTTAAGTCTTAATGTTAAGTCTTAAGGTTGAGCCTTAGGGTTAAGCCTTAGAGTTATGTCTTGGGGATAAGTCTTAGGGCTAAGTCTCAGGATTAAGTATCAAGGTTAAAGCTCAAGGATAAGTCTCAGGGCTACGTTTTAGGGTTAAGTCTTGAGGTTAAATCTTAGGTTTAAGTCTCAGTTTTCAGTTTTAGGGATAAGTCTTATGGATAAATTTCACGACTAAGTCTCAGGGTTGAGTCTTAAGGTTAAAACTTAACCTGAAGTCTTAGGGTTAAGTCTTATGGTTAAATCTTAATGTTAAATCGTAATTTTAAGTCTTAGCGTTCAGTCTAAAGTTTAAATCACAAGCTGAAGTCTTAGGGTTAACTCTTTAGAGTTACGTCTTGGGGATAAGTCTTAGGGTTAAGTCTTAACGTTTCAGTCCTAAGGTTAACTCTTAGGGTTAAATCTGTAAGGTCAACACTTAAGGTTAACTCTTAGGGTTAAGTTTAGGGTTAAGCCTTAAGGTTACATCTTCAAGTTAAATATTAAGGTTAAGTCTTAGGGTTATTTCTTAAGTTTAAGTCTGAGGGTTATATCTGAGCGTTCATTATTAAGTTGAAGTCTTAGAGTTCATTCTCAGGGTTAAGTCTTCAAGTTACTTCTTAAGGTTGAGACTTAGGGTTAAGTTTTAAGGTTAAGTCCGAATGTTACATCTTAAAGTTAAGTCTTAGGGTTAAATCTCAGTGTTAAGTCTCAAGGTTAGGTCTCAGGGTAGGAGTCGTAAGGTTGTGTCCTAATGTTCAGTCTTATTGTTAAGTCTTAAAAGTTATATTTTAGGGTTCAGTCTTAGGGTTAAATTTTAAGGTTAAGTCTTCAGGCTAAGTCTTAAGGTGAAGTCTTATGGCTTGAGTCTTAGGGTTAAGTCTAAAGTTTAATTCATAACTTGAAGTCTTAGACTTAAGTCTTGGGGCTAAGTCTTAGGGTTAAGTCTTAAATCTTAGGTTTAAGTCTCAGTGTTGAGTCTTAGGGATAAGTCTTTGAATTAAGTCTTCAAGTTTTGTCTTAAGGTTTAACCTTAAGTTTAAGTCATAGGGTTAAGTCTTAGGGTTAAGTATTGAGTGTAAATCTTAAGGTTACGCTTTAAGGTTAAGTCTTAATGGTACATCTCAAAGTTAAGTCTTAGCATTAAGACTTAGGGTTAAATCCCAGGGTTAAATTTCAAGGTAAAGTCTCAAGGTTAAGTCTCAGGGTTACGTGGTCAAGTTGTGTCTTAGGATTCAGTCTTAGGGTTAAGTTTTGAAGTTAAACTTGAGGTTAAGTCTTAGGGTTAAGTCTCAGGATTATGTCTTAGGGATAAGTCTTAAGTTTAAACCTTAAGCTTAAGTCTTAGGGTTAAGCCTTAAGGTTAAGTGTCAGGGTTAATTCCTAAAGGTTAAGTCTTAAGTTTACATCTCATAGATTGAGCCTTAGGGTTAATTAAGTCTTAAGTTTACATCTCATAGATTGAGTCTTAGGGTTAAGTCTTCATCTTAAGTCTTAGAGTACAATCTTGAGGATAAGTCTTATGGTTAAGTCTCAGGGTTAAGTCTTAATGTTAAGTCTTAAGGTTGAGCCTTAAGGTTAAGTCTTAGGGTTAAGCCTTAGAGTTATGTCTTGGGGATAAGTCTTAGGGCTAAGTCTCAGGATTAAGTATCAAGGTTAAAGCTCAAGGATAAGTCTCAGGGCTACGTTTTAGGGTTAAGTCTTCAGGTTAAATCTTAGGTTTAAGTCTCAGTTTTCAGTTTTAGGGATAAGTCTTATGGATAAATTTCACGACTAAGTCTCAGGGCTGAGTCTTAAGGTTAAAACTTAACCTGAAGTCTTAGGGTTAAGTCTTATGGTTAAATCTTAATGTTAAATCGTAATTTTAAGTCTTAGCGTTCAGTCTAAAGTTTAAATCACAAGCTGAAGTCTTAGGGTTAACTCTTTAGAGTTACGTCTTGGGGATAAGTCTTAGGGTTAAGTCTTAACGTTTCAGTCCTAAGGTTAACTCTTAGGGTTAAATCTGTAAGGTCAACACTTAAGGTTAACTCTTAGGGTTAAGTTTAGGGTTAAGCCTTAAGGTTACATCTTCAAGTTAAATATTAAGGTTAAGTCTTAGGGTTATTTCTTAAGTTTAAGTCTGAGGGTTATATCTGAGCGTTCATTATTAAGTTGAAGTCTTAGAGTTCATTCTCAGGGTTAAGTCTTCAAGTTACTTCTTAAGGTTGAGACTTAGGGTTAAGTTTTAAG
Source organism: Falco punctatus (assembly GCF_963210335.1). NCBI lineage: Eukaryota > Metazoa > Chordata > Aves > Falconiformes > Falconidae > Falco > Falco punctatus. The sequence goes on from NW_027660109.1 coordinate 183,035, forward strand.
GTTAAGTCCGAATGTTACATCTTAAAGTTAAGTCTTAGGGTTAAATCTCAGTGTTAAGTCTCAAGGTTAGGTCTCAGGGTAGGAGTCGTAAGGTTGTGTCTTAATGTTCAGTCTTATTGTTAAGTCTTAAAAGTTATATTTTAGGGTTCAGTCTTAGGGTTAAATTTTAAGGTTAAGTCTTCAGGTGAAGTCTTATGGCTTGAGTCTTAGGGTTAAGTCTAAAGTTTAATTCATAACTTGAAGTCTTAGACTTAAGTCTTGGGGCTAAGTCTTAGGGTTAAGTCTTAAATCTTAGGTTTAAGTCTCAGTGTTGAGTCTTAGGGATAAGTCTTTGAATTAAGTCTTCAGGTTTTGTCTTAAGGTTTAACCTTAAGTTTAAGTCATAGGGTTAAGTCTTAGGGTTAAGTATTGAGTGTAAATCTTAAGGTTACGCTTTAAGGTTAAGTCTTAATGGTACATCTTCAAGTGAAGTCTTAGCATTAAGACTTAGGGTTAAATCCCAGGGTTAAATTTCAAGGTAAAGTCTCAAGGTTAAGTCTCAGGGTTACGTGGTCAAGTTGTGTCTTAGGATTCAGTCTTAGGGTTAAGTTTTGAAGTTAACCTTGAGGTTAAGTCTTAGGGTTAAGTCTCAGGATTATGTCTTAGGGATAAGTCTTAAGTTTAAACCTTAAGCTTAAGTCTTAGGGTTAAGCCTTAAGGTTAAGTGTCAGGGTTAATTCCTAAAGGTTAAGTCTTAAGTTTACATCTCATAGATTGAGCCTTAGGGTTAATTAAGTCTTAAGTTTACATCTCATAGATTGAGTCTTAGGGTTAAGTCTTCATCTTAAGTCTTCATCTTAAGTCTTAGAGTACAATCTTGAGGATAAGTCTTCTGGTTAAGTCTCAGGGTTAAGTCTTAATGTTAAGTCTTAAGGTTGAGCCTTAGGGTTAAGCCTTAGAGTTATGTCTTGGGGATAAGTCTTAGGGCTAAGTCTCAGGATTAAGTATCAAGGTTAAAGCTCAAGGATAAGTCTCAGGGCTACGTTTTAGGGTTAAGTCTTGAGGTTAAATCTTAGGTTTAAGTCTCAGTTTTCAGTTTTAGGGATAAGTCTTATGGATAAATTTCACGACTAAGTCTCAGGGCTGAGTCTTAAGGTTAAAACTTAACCTGAAGTCTTAGGGTTAAGTCTTATGGTTAAATCTTAATGTTAAATCGTAATTTTAAGTCTTAGCGTTCAGTCTAAAGTTTAAATCACAAGCTGAAGTCTTAGGGTTAACTCTTTAGAGTTACGTCTTGGGGATAAGTCTTAGGGTTAAGTCTTAACGTTTCAGTCCTAAGGTTAACTCTTAGGGTTAAATCTGTAAGGTCAACACTTAAGGTTAACTCTTAGGGTTAAGTTTAGGGTTAAGCCTTAAGGTTACATCTTCAAGTTAAATATTAAGGTTAAGTCTTAGGGTTATTTCTTAAGTTTAAGTCTGAGGGTTATATCTGAGCGTTCATTATTAAGTTGAAGTCTTAGAGTTCATTCTCAGGGTTAAGTCTTCAAGTTACTTCTTAAGGTTGAGGCTTAGGGTTAAGTTTTAAGGTAAAGTCCGAATGTTACATCTTAAAGTTAAGTCTTAGGGTTAAATCTCAGTGTTAAGTCTCAAGGTTAGGTCTCAGGGTAGGAGTCGTAAGGTTGTGTCTTAATGTTCAGTCTTATTGTTAAGTCTTAAAAGTTATATTTTAGGGTTCAGTCTTAGGGTTAAATTTTAAGGTTAAGTCTTTAGGTGAAGTCTTATGGCTTGAGTCTTAGGGTTAAGTCTAAAGTTTAATTCATAAGTTTAAGTCTTAGACTTAAGTCTTGGGGCTAAGTCTTAGGGTTAAGTCTTAAATCTTAGGTTTAAGTCTCAGTGTTGAGTCTTAGGGATAAGTCTTTGAATTAAGTCTTCAGGTTTTGTCTTAAGGTTTAACCTTAAGTTTAAGTCATAGGGTTAAGTCTTAGGGTTAAGTATTGAGTGTAAATCTTAAGGTTACGCTTTAAGGTTAAGTCTTAATGGTACATCTTCAAGTTAAGTCTTAGCATTAAGACTTAGGGTTAAATCCCAGGGTTAAATTTCAAGGTAAAGTCTCAAGGTTAAGTCTCAGGGTTACGTGGTCAAGTTGTGTCTTAGGATTCAGTCTTAGGGTTAAGTTTTGAAGTTAACCTTGAGGTTAAGTCTTAGGGTTAAGTCTCAGGATTATGTCTTAGGGATAAGTCTTAAGTTTAAACCTTAAGCTTAAGTCTTAGGGTTAAGCCTTAAGGTTAAGTGTCAGGGTTAATTCCTAAAGGTTAAGTCTTAAGTTTACATCTCATAGATTGAGCCTTAGGGTTAATTAAGTCTTAAGTTTACATCTCATAGATTGAGTCTTAGGGTTAAGTCTTCATCTTAAGTCTTAGAGTACAATCTTGAGGATAAGTCTTCTGGTTAAGTCTCAGGGTTAAGTCTTAATGTTAAGTCTTAAGGTTGAGCCTTAAGGTTAAGTCTTAGGGTTAAGCCTTAGAGTTATGTCTTGGGGATAAGTCTTAGGGCTAAGTCTCAGGATTAAGTATCAAGGTTAAAGCTCAAGGATAAGTCTCAGGGCTACGTTTTAGGGTTAAGTCTTGAGGTTAAATCTTAGGTTTAAGTCTCAGTTTTCAGTTTTAGGGATAAGTCTTATGGATAAATTTCACGACTAAGTCTCAGGGCTGAGTCTTAAGGTTAAAACTTAACCTGAAGTCTTAGGGTTAAGTCTTATGGTTAAATCTTAATGTTAAATCGTAATTTTAAGTCTTAGCGTTCAGTCTAAAGTTTAAATCACAAGCTGAAGTCTTAGGGTTAACTCTTTAGAGTTACGTCTTGGGGATAAGTCTTAGGGTTAAGTCTTAACGTTTCAGTCCTAAGGTTAACTCTTAGGGTTAAATCTGTAAGGTCAACACTTAAGGTTAACTCTTAGGGTTAAGTTTAGGGTTAAGCCTTAAGGTTACATCTTCAAGTTAAATATTAAGGTTAAGTCTTAGGGTTATTTCTTAAGTTTAAGTCTGAGGGTTATATCTGAGCGTTCATTAGGAAGTTGAAGTCTTAGAGTTCATTCTCAGGGTTAAGTCTTCAAGTTACTTCTTAAGGTTGAGGCTTAGGGTTAAGTTTGAAGGTTAAGTCCGAATGTTACATCTTAAAGTTAAGTCTTAGGGTTAAATCTCAGTGTTAAGTCTCAAGGTTAGGTCTCAGGGTAGGAGTCGTAAGGTTGTGTCTTAATGTTCAGTCTTATTGTTAAGTCTTAAACGTTATATTTTAGGGTTCAGTCTTAGGGTTAAATTTTAAGGTTAAGTCTTCAGGTGAAGTCTTAAGGTGAAGTCTTATGGCTTGAGTCTTAGGGTTAAGTCTAAAGTTTAATTCATAACTTGAAGTCTTAGTCTTAAGTCTTGGGGCTAAGTCTTAGGGTTAAGTCTTAAATCTTAGGTTTAAGTCTCAGTGTTGAGTCTTAGGGATAAGTCTTTGAATTAAGTCTTCAAGTTTTGTCTTAAGGTTTAACCTTAAGTTTAAGTCATAGGGTTAAGTCTTAGGGTTAAGTATTGAGTGTAAATCTTAAGGTTACGCTTTAAGGTTAAGTCTTAATGGTACATCTTCAAGTTAAGTCTTAGCATTAAGACTTAGGGTTAAATCCCAGGGTTAAATTTCAAGGTAAAGTCTCAAGGTTAAGTCTCAGGGTTACGTGGTCAAGTTGTGTCTTAGGATTCAGTCTTAGGGTTAAGTTTTGAAGTTAAACTTGAGGTTAAGTCTTAGGGTTAAGTCTCAGGATTATGTCTTAGGGATAAGTCTTAAGTTTAAACCTTAAGCTTAAGTCTTAGGGTTAAGCCTTAAGGTTAAGTGTCAGGGTTAATTCCTAAAGGTTAAGTCTTAAGTTTACATCTCATAGATTGAGCCTTAGGGTTAATTAAGTCTTAAGTTTACATCTCATAGATTGAGTCTTAGGGTTAAGTCTTCATCTTAAGTCTTAGAGTACAATCTTGAGGATAAGTCTTCTGGTTAAGTCTCAGGGTTAAGTCTTAATGTTAAGTCTTAAGGTTGAGCCTTAAGGTTAAGTCTTAGGGTTAAGCCTTAGAGTTATGTCTTGGGGATAAGTCTTAGGGCTAAGTCTCAGGATTAAGTATCAAGGTTAAAGCTCAAGGATAAGTCTCAGGGCTACGTTTTAGGGTTAAGTCTTGAGGTTAAATCTTAGGTTTAAGTCTCAGTTTTCAGTTTTAGGGATAAGTCTTATGGATAAATTTCACGACTAAGTCTCAGGGCTGAGTCTTAAGGTTAAAACTTAACCTGAAGTCTTAGGGTTAAGTCTTATGGTTAAATCTTAATGTTAAATCGTAATTTTAAGTCTTAGCGTTCAGTCTAAAGTTTAAATCACAAGCTGAAGTCTTAGGGTTAACTCTTTAGAGTTACGTCTTGGGGATAAGTCTTAGGGTTAAGTCTTAACGTTTCAGTCCTAAGGTTAACTCTTAGGGTTAAATCTGTAAGGTCAACACTTAAGGTTAACTCTTAGGGTTAAGTTTAGGGTTAAGCCTTAAGGTTACATCTTCAAGTTAAATATTAAGGTTAAGTCTTAGGGTTATTTCTTAAGTTTAAGTCTGAGGGTTATATCTGAGCGTTCATTAGGAAGTTGAAGTCTTAGAGTTCATTCTCAGGGTTAAGTCTTCAAGTTACTTCTTAAGGTTGAGACTTAGGGTTAAGTTTTAAGGTTAAGTCCGAATGTTACATCTTAAAGTTAAGTCTTAGGGTTAAATCTCAGTGTTAAGTCTCAAGGTTAGGTCTCAGGGTAGGAGTCGTAAGGTTGTGTCTTAATGTTCAGTCTTATTGTTAAGTCTTAAAAGTTATATTTTAGGGTTCAGTCTTAGGGTTAAATTTTAAGGTTAAGTCTTCAGGTGAAGTCTTAAGGTGAAGTCTTATGGCTTGAGTCTTAGGGTTAAGTCTAAAGTTTAATTCATAAGTTTAAGTCTTAGACTTAAGTCTTGGGGCTAAGTCTTAGGGTTAAGTCTTAAATCTTAGGTTTAAGTCTCAGTGTTGAGTCTTAGGGATAAGTCTTTGAATTAAGTCTTCAAGTTTTGTCTTAAGGTTTAACCTTAAGTTTAAGTCATAGGGTTAAGTCTTAGGGTTAAGTATTGAGTGTAAATCTTAAGGTTACGCTTTAAGGTTAAGTCTTAATGGTACATCTTCAAGTTAAGTCTTAGCATTAAGACTTAGGGTTAAATCCCAGGGTTAAATTTCAAGGTAAAGTCTCAAGGTTAAGTCTCAGGGTTACGTGGTCAAGTTGTGTCTTAGGATTCAGTCTTAGGGTTAAGTTTTGAAGTTAAACTTGAGGTTAAGTCTTAGGGTTAAGTCTCAGGATTATGTCTTAGGGATAAGTCTTAAGTTTAAACCTTAAGCTTAAGTCTTAGGGTTAAGCCTTAAGGTTAAGTGTCAGGGTTAATTCCTAAAGGTTAAGTCTTAAGTTTACATCTCATAGATTGAGCCTTAGGGTTAATTAAGTCTTAAGTTTACATCTCATAGATTGAGTCTTAGGGTTAAGTCTTCATCTTAAGTCTTAGAGTACAATCTTGAGGATAAGTCTTATGGTTAAGTCTCAGGGTTAAGTCTTAATGTTAAGTCTTAAGGTTGAGCCTTAAGGTTAAGTCTTAGGGTTAAGCCTTAGAGTTATGTCTTGGGGATAAGTCTTAGGGCTAAGTCTCAGGATTAAGTATCAAGGTTAAAGCTCAAGGATAAGTCTCAGGGCTACGTTTTAGGGTTAAGTCTTGAGGTTAAATCTTAGGTTTAAGTCTCAGTTTTCAGTTTTAGGGATAAGTCTTATGGATAAATTTCACGACTAAGTCTCAGGGCTGAGTCTTAAGGTTAAAACTTAACCTGAAGTCTTAGGGTTAAGTCTTATGGTTAAATCTTAATGTTAAATCGTAATTTTAAGTCTTAGCGTTCAGTCTAAAGTTTAAATCACAAGCTGAAGTCTTAGGGTTAACTCTTTAGAGTTACGTCTTGGGGATAAGTCTTAGGGTTAAGTCTTAACGTTTCAGTCCTAAGGTTAACTCTTAGGGTTAAATCTGTAAGGTCAACACTTAAGGTTAACTCTTAGGGTTAAGTTTAGGGTTAAGCCTTAAGGTTACATCTTCAAGTTAAATATTAAGGTTAAGTCTTAGGGTTATTTCTTAAGTTTAAGTCTGAGGGTTATATCTGAGCGTTCATTAGGAAGTTGAAGTCTTAGAGTTCATTCTCAGGGTTAAGTCTTCAAGTTACTTCTTAAGGTTGAGACTTAGGGTTAAGTTTTAAGGTTAAGTCCGAATGTTACATCTTAAAGTTAAGTCTTAGGGTTAAATCTCAGTGTTAAGTCTCAAGGTTAGGTCTCAGGGTAGGAGTCGTAAGGTTGTGTCTTAATGTTCAGTCTTATTGTTAAGTCTTAAAAGTTATATTTTAGGGTTCAGTCTTAGGGTTAAATTTTAAGGTTAAGTCTTCAGGCTAAGTCTTCAGGTGAAGTCTTATGGCTTGAGTCTTAGGGTTAAGTCTAAAGTTTAATTCATAACTTGAAGTCTTAGACTTAAGTCTTGGGGCTAAGTCTTAGGGTTAAGTCTTAAATCTTAGGTTTAAGTCTCAGTGTTGAGTCTTAGGGATAAGTCTTTGAATTAAGTCTTCAGGTTTTGTCTTAAGGTTTAACCTTAAGTTTAAGTCATAGGGTTAAGTCTTAGGGTTAAGTATTGAGTGTAAATCTTAAGGTTACGCTTTAAGGTTAAGTCTTAATGGTACATCTTCAAGTGAAGTCTTAGCATTAAGACTTAGGGTTAAATCCCAGGGTTAAATTTCAAGGTAAAGTCTCAAGGTTAAGTCTCAGGGTTACGTGGTCAAGTTGTGTCTTAGGATTCAGTCTTAGGGTTAAGTTTTGAAGTTAACCTTGAGGTTAAGTCTTAGGGTTAAGTCTCAGGATTATGTCTTAGGGATAAGTCTTAAGTTTAAACCTTAAGCTTAAGTCTTAGGGTTAAGCCTTAAGGTTAAGTGTCAGGGTTAATTCCTAAAGGTTAAGTCTTAAGTTTACATCTCATAGATTGAGCCTTAGGGTTAATTAAGTCTTAAGTTTACATCTCATAGATTGAGTCTTAGGGTTAAGTCTTCATCTTAAGTCTTAGGGTTAAGTCTTAGAGTACAATCTTGAGGATAAGTCTTATGGTTAAGTCTCAGGGTTAAGTCTTAATGTTAAGTCTTAAGGTTGAGCCTTAGGGTTAAGCCTTAGAGTTATGTCTTGGGGATAAGTCTTAGGGCTAAGTCTCAGGATTAAGTATCAAGGTTAAAGCTCAAGGATAAGTCTCAGGGCTACGTTTTAGGGTTAAGTCTTGAGGTTAAATCTTAGGTTTAAGTCTCAGTTTTCAGTTTTAGGGATAAGTCTTATGGATAAATTTCACGACTAAGTCTCAGGGCTGAGTCTTAAGGTTAAAACTTAACCTGAAGTCTTAGGGTTAAGTCTTATGGTTAAATCTTAATGTTAAATCGTAATTTTAAGTCTTAGCGTTCAGTCTAAAGTTTAAATCACAAGCTGAAGTCTTAGGGTTAACTCTTTAGAGTTACGTCTTGGGGATAAGTCTTAGGGTTAAGTCTTAACGTTTCAGTCCTAAGGTTAACTCTTAGGGTCAAATCTGTAAGGTCAACACTTAAGGTTAACTCTTAGGGTTAAGTTTAGGGTTAAGCCTTAAGGTTACATCTTCAAGTTAAATATTAAGGTTAAGTCTTAGGGTTATTTCTTAAGTTTAAGTCTGAGGGTTATATCTGAGCGTTCATTATTAAGTTGAAGTCTTAGAGTTCATTCTCAGGGTTAAGTCTTCAAGTTACTTCTTAAGGTTGAGACTTAGGGTTAAGTTTGAAGGTTAAGTCCGAATGTTACATCTTAAAGTTAAGTCTTAGGGTTAAATCTCAGTGTTAAGTCTCAAGGTTAGGTCTCAGGGTAGAAGTCGTAAGGTTGTGTCTTAATGTTCAGTCTTATTGTTAAGTCTTAAAAGTTATATTTTAGGGTTCAGTCTTAGGGTTAAATTTTAAGGTTAAGTCTTCAGGTGAAGTCTTATGGCTTGAGTCTTAGGGTTAAGTCTAAAGTTTAATTCATAAGTTTAAGTCTTAGACTTAAGTCTTGGGGCTAAGTCTTAGGGTTAAGTCTTAAATCTTAGGTTTAAGTCTCAGTGTTGAGTCTTAGGGATAAGTCTTTGAATTAAGTCTTCAGGTTTTGTCTTAAGGTTTAACCTTAAGTTTAAGTCATAGGGTTAAGTCTTAGGGTTAAGTATTGAGTGTAAATCTTAAGGTTACGCTTTAAGGTTAAGTCTTAATGGTACATCTTCAAGTTAAGTCTTAGCATTAAGACTTAGGGTTAAATCCCAGGGTTAAATTTCAAGGTAAAGTCTCAAGGTTAAGTCTCAGGGTTACGTGGTCAAGTTGTGTCTTAGGATTCAGTCTTAGGGTTAAGTTTTGAAGTTAAACTTGAGGTTAAGTCTTAGGGTTAAGTCTCAGGATTATGTCTTAGGGATAAGTCTTAAGTTTAAACCTTAAGCTTAAGTCTTAGGGTTAAGCCTTAAGGTTAAGTGTCAGGGTTAATTCCTAAAGGTTAAGTCTTAAGTTTACATCTCATAGATTGAGCCTTAGGGTTAATTAAGTCTTAAGTTTACATCTCATAGATTGAGTCTTAGGGTTAAGTCTTCATCTTAAGTCTTAGAGTACAATCTTGAGGATAAGTCTTATGGTTAAGTCTCAGGGTTAAGTCTTAATGTTAAGTCTTAAGGTTGAGCCTTAAGGTTAAGTCTTAGGGTTAAGCCTTAGAGTTATGTCTTGGGGATAAGTCTTAGGGCTAAGTCTCAGGATTAAGTATCAAGGTTAAAGCTCAAGGATAAGTCTCAGGGCTACGTTTTAGGGTTAAGTCTTGAGGTTAAATCTTAGGTTTAAGTCTCAGTTTTCAGTTTTAGGGATAAGTCTTATGGATAAATTTCATGACTAAGTCTCAGGGCTGAGTCTTAAGGTTAAAACTTAACCTGAAGTCTTAGGGTTAAGTCTTATGGTTAAATCTTAATGTTAAATCGTAATTTTAAGTCTTAGCGTTCAGTCTAAAGTTTAAATCACAAGCTGAAGTCTTAGGGTTAACTCTTTAGAGTTACGTCTTGGGGATAAGTCTTAGGGTTAAGTCTTAACGTTTCAGTCCTAAGGTTAACTCTTAGGGTTAAATCTGTAAGGTCAACACTTAAGGTTAACTCTTAGGGTTAAGTTTAGGGTTAAGCCTTAAGGTTACATCTTCAAGTTAAATATTAAGGTTAAGTCTTAGGGTTATTTCTTAAGTTTAAGTCTGAGGGTTATATCTGAGCGTTCATTAGGAAGTTGAAGTCTTAGAGTTCATTCTCAGGGTTAAGTCTTCAAGTTACTTCTTAAGGTTGAGGCTTAGGGTTAAGTTTGAAGGTTAAGTCCGAATGTTACATCTTAAAGTTAAGTCTTAGGGTTAAATCTCAGTGTTAAGTCTCAAGGTTAGGTCTCAGGGTAGAAGTCGTAAGGTTGTGTCTTAATGTTCAGTCTTATTGTTAAGTCTTAAAAGTTATATTTTAGGGTTCAGTCTTAGGGTTAAATTTTAAGGATAAGTCTTCAGGTGAAGTCTTAAGGTGAAGTCTTATGGCTTGAGTCTTAGGGTTAAGTCTAAAGTTTAATTCATAAGTTTAAGTCTTAGACTTAAGTCTTGGGGCTAAGTCTTAGGGTTAAGTCTTAAATCTTAGGTTTAAGTCTCAGTGTTGAGTCTTAGGGATAAGTCTTTGAATTAAGTCTTCAAGTTTTGTCTTAAGGTTTAACCTTAAGTTTAAGTCATAGGGTTAAGTCTTAGGGTTAAGTATTGAGTGTAAATCTTAAGGTTACGCTTTAAGGTTAAGTCTTAATGGTACATCTTCAAGTTAAGTCTTAGCATTAAGACTTAGGGTTAAATCCCAGGGTTAAATTTCAAGGTAAAGTCTCAAGGTTAAGTCTCAGGGTTACGTGGTCAAGTTGTGTCTTAGGATTCAGTCTTAGGGTTAAGTTTTGAAGTTAAACTTGAGGTTAAGTCTTAGGGTTAAGTCTCAGGATTATGTCTTAGGGATAAGTCTTAAGTTTAAACCTTAAGCTTAAGTCTTAGGGTTAAGCCTTAAGGTTAAGTGTCAGGGTTAATTCCTAAAGGTTAAGTCTTAAGTTTACATCTCATAGATTGAGTCTTAGGGTTAAGTCTTCATCTTAAGTCTTAGGGTTAAGTCTTAGAGTACAATCTTGAGGGTAAGTCTTATGGTTAAGTCTCAGGGTTAAGTCTTAATGTTAAGTCTTAAGGTTGAGCCTTAAGGTTAAGTCTTAGGGTTAAGCCTTAGAGTTATGTCTTGGGGATAAGTCTTAGGGCTAAGTCTCAGGATTAAGTATCAAGGTTAAAGCTCAAGGATAAGTCTCAGGGCTACGTTTTAGGGTTAAGTCTTGAGGTTAAATCTTAGGTTTAAGTCTCAGTTTTCAGTTTTAGGGATAAGTCTTATGGATAAATTTCACGACTAAGTCTCAGGGCTGAGTCTTAAGGTTAAAACTTAACCTGAAGTCTTAGGGTTAAGTCTTATGGTTAAATCTTAATGTTAAATCGTAATTTAAGTCTTAGCGTTCAGTCTAAAGTTTAAATCACAAGCTGAAGTCTTAGGGTTAACTCTTTAGAGTTAAGTCTTGGGGATAAGTCTTAGGGTTAAGTCTTAACGTTTCAGTCCTAAGGTTAACTCTTAGGGTTAAATCTGTAAGGTCAACACTTAAGGTTAACTCTTAGGGTTAAGTTTAGGGTTAAGCCTTAAGGTTACATCTTCAAGTTAAATATTAAGGTTAAGTCTTAGGGTTATTTCTTAAGTTTAAGTCTGAGGGTTATATCTGAGCGTTAATTATTAAGTTGAAGTCTTAGAGTTCATTCTCAGGGTTAAGTCTTCAAGTTACTTCTTAAGGTTGAGACTTAGGGTTAAGTTTTAAGGTTAAGTCCGAATGTTACATCTTAAAGTTAAGTCTTAGGGTTAAATCTCAGTGTTAAGTCTCAAGGTTAGGTCTCAGGGTAGGAGTCGTAAGGTTGTGTCTTAATGTTCAGTCTTATTGTTAAGTCTTAAAAGTTTTATTTTAGGGTTCAGTCTTAGGGTTAAATTTTAAGGTTAAGTCTTCAGGTGAAGTCTTATGGCTTGAGTCTTAGGGTTAAGTCTAAAGTTTAATTCATAACTTGAAGTCTTAGACTTAAGTCTTGGGGCTAAGTCTTAGGGTTAAGTCTTAAATCTTAGGTTTAAGTCTCAGTGTTGAGTCTTAGGGATAAGTCTTTGAATTAAGTCTTCAGGTTTTGTCTTAAGGTTTAACCTTAAGTTTAAGTCATAGGGTTAAGTCTTAGGGTTAAGTATTGAGTGTAAATCTTAAGGTTACGCTTTAAGGTTAAGTCTTAATGGTACATCTTCAAGTTAAGTCTTAGCATTAAGACTTAGGGTTAAATCCCAGGGTTAAATTTGAAGGTAAAGTCTCAAGGTTAAGTCTCAGGGTTACGTGGTCAAGTTGTGTCTTAGGATTCAGTCTTAGGGTTAAGTTTTGAAGTTAAACTTGAGGTTAAGTCTTAGGGTTAAGTCTCAGGATTATGTCTTAGGGATAAGTCTTAAGTTTAAACCTTAAGCTTAAGTCTTAGGGTTAAGCCTTAAGGTTAAGTGTCAGGGTTAATTCCTAAAGGTTAAGTCTTAAGTTTACATCTCATAGATTGAGCCTTAGGGTTAATTAAGTCTTAAGTTTACATCTCATAGATTGAGTCTTAGGGTTAAGTCTTCATCTTAAGTCTTAGGGTTAAGTCTTAGAGTACAATCTTGAGGGTAAGTCTTATGGTTAAGTCTCAGGGTTAAGTCTTAATGTTAAGTCTTAAGGTTGAGCCTTAGCGTTAAGCCTTAGAGTTATGTCTTGGGGATAAGTCTTAGGGCTAAGTCTCAGGATTAAGTATCAAGGTTAAAGCTCAAGGATAAGTCTCAGGGCTACGTTTTAGGGTTAAGTCTTGAGGTTAAATCTTAGGTTTAAGTCTCAGTTTTCAGTTTTAGGGATAAGTCTTATGGATAAATTTCACGACTAAGTCTCAGGGCTGAGTCTTAAGGTTAAAACTTAACCTGAAGTCTTAGGGTTAAGTCTTATGGTTAAATCTTAATGTTAAATCGTAATTTTAAGTCTTAGCGTTCAGTCTAAAGTTTAAATCACAAGCTGAAGTCTTAGGGTTAACTCTTTAGAGTTACGTCTTGGGGATAAGTCTTAGGGTTAAGTCTTAACGTTTCAGTCCTAAGGTTAACTCTTAGGGTTAAATCTGTAAGGTCAACACTTAAGGTTAACTCTTAGGGTTAAGTTTAGGGTTAAGCCTTAAGGTTACATCTTCAAGTTAAATATTAAGGTTAAGTCTTAGGGTTATTTCTTAAGTTTAAGTCTGAGGGTTATATCTGAGCGTTCATTAGGAAGTTGAAGTCTTAGAGTTCATTCTCAGGGTTAAGTCTTCAAGTTACTTCTTAAGGTTGAGGCTTAGGGTTAAGTTTGAAGGTTAAGTCCGAATGTTACATCTTAAAGTTAAGTCTTAGGGTTAAATCTCAGTGTTAAGTCTCAAGGTTAGGTCTCAGGGTAGAAGTCGTAAGGTTGTGTCTTAATGTTCAGTCTTATTGTTAAGTCTTAAAAGTTATATTTTAGGGTTCAGTCTTAGGGTTAAATTTTAAGGATAAGTCTTCAGGTGAAGTCTTAAGGTGAAGTCTTATGGCTTGAGTCTTAGGGTTAAGTCTAAAGTTTAATTCATAACTTGAAGTCTTAGACTTAAGTCTTGGGGCTAAGTCTTAGGGTTAAGTCTTAAATCTTAGGTTTAAGTCTCAGTGTTGAGTCTTAGGGATAAGTCTTTGAATTAAGTCTTCAAGTTTTGTCTTAAGGTTTAACCTTAAGTTTAAGTCATAGGGTTAAGTCTTAGGGTTAAGTATTGAGTGTAAATCTTAAGGTTACGCTTTAAGGTTAAGTCTTAATGGTACATCTTCAAGTTAAGTCTTAGCATTAAGACTTAGGGTTAAATCCCAGGGTTAAATTTCAAGGTAAAGTCTCAAGGTTAAGTCTCAGGGTTACGTGGTCAAGTTGTGTCTTAGGATTCAGTCTTAGGGTTAAGTTTTGAAGTTAAACTTGAGGTTAAGTCTTAGGGTTAAGTCTCAGGATTATGTCTTAGGGATAAGTCTTAAGTTTAAACCTTAAGCTTAAGTCTTAGGGTTAAGCCTTAAGGTTAAGTGTCAGGGTTAATTCCTAAAGGTTAAGTCTTAAGTTTACATCTCATAGATTGAGTCTTAGGGTTAAGTCTTCATCTTAAGTCTTAGGGTTAAGTCTTAGAGTACAATCTTGAGGGTAAGTCTTATGGTTAAGTCTCAGGGTTAAGTCTTAATGTTAAGTCTTAAGGTTGAGCCTTAGCGTTAAGCCTTAGAGTTATGTCTTGGGGATAAGTCTTAGGGCTAAGTCTCAAGATTAAGTATCAAGGTTAAAGCTCAAGGATAAGTCTCAGGGCTACGTTTTAGGGTTAAGTCTTGAGGTTAAATCTTAGGTTTAAGTCTCAGTTTTCAGTTTTAGGGATAAGTCTTATGGATAAATTTCACGACTAAGTCTCAGGGCTGAGTCTTAAGGTTAAAACTTAACCTGAAGTCTTAGGGTTAAGTCTTATGGTTAAATCTTAATGTTAAATCGTAATTTAAGTCTTAGCGTTCAGTCTAAAGTTTAAATCACAAGCTGAAGTCTTAGGGTTAACTCTTTAGAGTTACGTCTTGGGGATAAGTCTTAGGGTTAAGTCTTAACGTTTCAGTCCTAAGGTTAACTCTTAGGGTTAAATCTGTAAGGTCAACACTTAAGGTTAACTCTTAGGGTTAAGTTTAGGGTTAAGCCTTAAGGTTACATCTTCAAGTTAAATATTAAGGTTAAGTCTTAGGGTTATTTCTTAAGTTTAAGTCTGAGGGTTATATCTGAGCGTTCATTATTAAGTTGAAGTCTTAGAGTTCATTCTCAGGGTTAAGTCTTCAAGTTACTTCTTAAGGTTGAGACTTAGGGTTAAGTTTTAAGGTTAAGTCCGAATGTTACATCTTAAAGTTAAGTCTTAGGGTTAAATCTCAGTGTTAAGTCTCAAGGTTAGGTCTCAGGGTAGGAGTCGTAAGGTTGTGTCTTAATGTTCAGTCTTATTGTTAAGTCTTAAAAGTTATATTTTAGGGTTCAGTCTTAGGGTTAAATTTTAAGGTTAAGTCTTCAGGTGAAGTCTTAAGGTGAAGTCTTATGGCTTGAGTCTTAGGGTTAAGTCTAAAGTTTAATTCATAACTTGAAGTCTTAGACTTAAGTCTTGGGGCTAAGTCTTAGGGTTAAGTCTTAAATCTTAGGTTTAAGTCTCAGTGTTGAGTCTTAGGGATAAGTCTTTGAATTAAGTCTTCAGGTTTTGTCTTAAGGTTTAACCTTAAGTTTAAGTCATAGGGTTAAGTCTTAGGGTTAAGTATTGAGTGTAAATCTTAAGGTTACGCTTTAAGGTTAAGTCTTAATGGTACATCTTCAAGTTAAGTCTTAGCATTAAGACTTAGGGTTAAATCCCAGGGTTAAATTTCAAGGTAAAGTCTCAAGGTTAAGTCTCAGGGTTACGTGGTCAAGTTGTGTCTTAGGATTCAGTCTTAGGGTTAAGTTTTGAAGTTAAACTTGAGGTTAAGTCTTAGGGTTAAGTCTCAGGATTATGTCTTAGGGATAAGTCTTAAGTTTAAACCTTAAGCTTAAGTCTTAGGGTTAAGCCTTAAGGTTAAGTGTCAGGGTTAATTCCTAAAGGTTAAGTCTTAAGTTTACATCTCATAGATTGAGCCTTAGGGTTAATTAAGTCTTAAGTTTACATCTCATAGATTGAGTCTTAGGGTTAAGTCTTCATCTTAAGTCTTAGAGTACAATCTTGAGGATAAGTCTTCTGGTTAAGTCTCAGGGTTAAGTCTTAATGTTAAGTCTTAAGGTTGAGCCTTAAGGTTAAGTCTTAGGGTTAAGCCTTAGAGTTATGTCTTGGGGATAAGTCTTAGGGCTAAGTCTCAGGATTAAGTATCAAGGTTAAAGCTCAAGGATAAGTCTCAGGGCTACGTTTTAGGGTTAAGTCTTGAGGTTAAATCTTAGGTTTAAGTCTCAGTTTTCAGTTTTAGGGATAAGTCTTATGGATAAATTTCACGACTAAGTCTCAGGGCTGAGTCTTAAGGTTAAAACTTAACCTGAAGTCTTAGGGTTAAGTCTTATGGTTAAATCTTAATGTTAAATCGTAATTTTAAGTCTTAGCGTTCAGTCTAAAGTTTAAATCACAAGCTGAAGTCTTAGGGTTAACTCTTTAGAGTTACGTCTTGGGGATAAGTCTTAGGGTTAAGTCTTAACGTTTCAGTCCTAAGGTTAACTCTTAGGGTTAAATCTGTAAGGTCAACACTTAAGGTTAACTCTTAGGGTTAAGTTTAGGGTTAAGCCTTAAGGTTACATCTTCAAGTTAAATATTAAGGTTAAGTCTTAGGGTTATTTCTTAAGTTTAAGTCTGAGGGTTATATCTGAGCGTTCATTAGGAAGTTGAAGTCTTAGAGTTCATTCTCAGGGTTAAGTCTTCAAGTTACTTCTTAAGGTTGAGGCTTAGGGTTAAGTTTGAAGGTTAAGTCCGAATGTTACATCTTAAAGTTAAGTCTTAGGGTTAAATCTCAGTGTTAAGTCTCAAGGTTAGGTCTCAGGGTAGAAGTCGTAAGGTTGTGTCTTAATGTTCAGTCTTATTGTTAAGTCTTAAAAGTTATATTTTAGGGTTCAGTCTTAGGGTTAAATTTTAAGGATAAGTCTTCAGGTGAAGTCTTAAGGTGAAGTCTTATGGCTTGAGTCTTAGGGTTAAGTCTAAAGTTTAATTCATAACTTGAAGTCTTAGACTTAAGTCTTGGGGCTAAGTCTTAGGGTTAAGTCTTAAATCTTAGGTTTAAGTCTCAGTGTTGAGTCTTAGGGATAAGTCTTTGAATTAAGTCTTCAGGTTTTGTCTTAAGGTTTAACCTTAAGTTTAAGTCATAGGGTTAAGTCTTAGGGTTAAGTATTGAGTGTAAATCTTAAGGTTACGCTTTAAGGTTAAGTCTTAATGGTACATCTTCAAGTTAAGTCTTAGCATTAAGACTTAGGGTTAAATCCCAGGGTTAAATTTCAAGGTAAAGTCTCAAGGTTAAGTCTCAGGGTTACGTGGTCAAGTTGTGTCTTAGGATTCAGTCTTAGGGTTAAGTTTTGAAGTTAAACTTGAGGTTAAGTCTTAGGGTTAAGTCTCAGGATTATGTCTTAGGGATAAGTCTTAAGTTTAAACCTTAAGCTTAAGTCTTAGGGTTAAGCCTTAAGGTTAAGTGTCAGGGTTAATTCCTAAAGGTTAAGTCTTAAGTTTACATCTCATAGATTGAGTCTTAGGGTTAAGTCTTCATCTTAAGTCTTAGGGTTAAGTCTTAGAGTACAATCTTGAGGGTAAGTCTTATGGTTAAGTCTCAGGGTTAAGTCTTAATGTTAAGTCTTAAGGTTGAGCCTTAGCGTTAAGCCTTAGAGTTATGTCTTGGGGATAAGTCTTAGGGCTAAGTCTCAGGATTAAGTATCAAGGTTAAAGCTCAAGGATAAGTCTCAGGGCTACGTTTTAGGGTTAAGTCTTGAGGTTAAATCTTAGGTTTAAGTCTCAGTTTTCAGTTTTAGGGATAAGTCTTATGGATAAATTTCACGACTAAGTCTCAGGGCTGAGTCTTAAGGTTAAAACTTAACCTGAAGTCTTAGGGTTAAGTCTTATGGTTAAATCTTAATGTTAAATCGTAATTTAAGTCTTAGCGTTCAGTCTAAAGTTTAAATCACAAGCTGAAGTCTTAGGGTTAACTCTTTAGAGTTAAGTCTTGGGGATAAGTCTTAGGGTTAAGTCTTAACGTTTCAGTCCTAAGGTTAACTCTTAGGGTTAAATCTGTAAGGTCAACACTTAAGGTTAACTCTTAGGGTTAAGTTTAGGGTTAAGCCTTAAGGTTACATCTTCAAGTTAAATATTAAGGTTAAGTCTTAGGGTTATTTCTTAAGTTTAAGTCTGAGGGTTATATCTGAGCGTTAATTATTAAGTTGAAGTCTTAGAGTTCATTCTCAGGGTTAAGTCTTCAAGTTACTTCTTAAGGTTGAGACTTAGGGTTAAGTTTTAAGGTTAAGTCCGAATGTTACATCTTAAAGTTAAGTCTTAGGGTTAAATCTCAGTGTTAAGTCTCAAGGTTAGGTCTCAGGGTAGGAGTCGTAAGGTTGTGTCTTAATGTTCAGTCTTATTGTTAAGTCTTAAAAGTTTTATTTTAGGGTTCAGTCTTAGGGTTAAATTTTAAGGTTAAGTCTTCAGGTGAAGTCTTAAGGTGAAGTCTTATGGCTTGAGTCTTAGGGTTAAGTCTAAAGTTTAATTCATAACTTGAAGTCTTAGACTTAAGTCTTGGGGCTAAGTCTTAGGGTTAAGTCTTAAATCTTAGGTTTAAGTCTCAGTGTTGAGTCTTAGGGATAAGTCTTTGAATTAAGTCTTCAGGTTTTGTCTTAAGGTTTAACCTTAAGTTTAAGTCATAGGGTTAAGTCTTAGGGTTAAGTATTGAGTGTAAATCTTAAGGTTACGCTTTAAGGTTAAGTCTTAATGGTACATCTTCAAGTTAAGTCTTAGCATTAAGACTTAGGGTTAAATCCCAGGGTTAAATTTCAAGGTAAAGTCTCAAGGTTAAGTCTCAGGGTTACGTGGTCAAGTTGTGTCTTAGGATTCAGTCTTAGGGTTAAGTTTTGAAGTTAAACTTGAGGTTAAGTCTTAGGGTTAAGTCTCAGGATTATGTCTTAGGGATAAGTCTTAAGTTTAAACCTTAAGCTTAAGTCTTAGGGTTAAGCCTTAAGGTTAAGTGTCAGGGTTAATTCCTAAAGGTTAAGTCTTAAGTTTACATCTCATAGATTGAGTCTTAGGGTTAAGTCTTCATCTTAAGTCTTAGGGTTAAGTCTTAGAGTACAATCTTGAGGGTAAGTCTTATGGTTAAGTCTCAGGGTTAAGTCTTAATGTTAAGTCTTAAGGTTGAGCCTTAGCGTTAAGCCTTAGAGTTATGTCTTGGGGATAAGTCTTAGGGCTAAGTCTCAGGATTAAGTATCAAGGTTAAAGCTCAAGGATAAGTCTCAGGGCTACGTTTTAGGGTTAAGTCTTGAGGTTAAATCTTAGGTTTAAGTCTCAGTTTTCAGTTTTAGGGATAAGTCTTATGGATAAATTTCACGACTAAGTCTCAGGGCTGAGTCTTAAGGTTAAAACTTAACCTGAAGTCTTAGGGTTAAGTCTTATGGTTAAATCTTAATGTTAAATCGTAATTTTAAGTCTTAGCGTTCAGTCTAAAGTTTAAATCACAAGCTGAAGTCTTAGGGTTAACTCTTTAGAGTTACGTCTTGGGGATAAGTCTTAGGGTTAAGTCTTAACGTTTCAGTCCTAAGGTTAACTCTTAGGGTTAAATCTGTAAGGTCAACACTTAAGGTTAACTCTTAGGGTTAAGTTTAGGGTTAAGCCTTAAGGTTACATCTTCAAGTTAAATATTAAGGTTAAGTCTTAGGGTTATTTCTTAAGTTTAAGTCTGAGGGTTATATCTGAGCGTTCATTAGGAAGTTGAAGTCTTAGAGTTCATTCTCAGGGTTAAGTCTTCAAGTTACTTCTTAAGGTTGAGGCTTAGGGTTAAGTTTGAAGGTTAAGTCCGAATGTTACATCTTAAAGTTAAGTCTTAGGGTTAAATCTCAGTGTTAAGTCTCAAGGTTAGGTCTCAGGGTAGAAGTCGTAAGGTTGTGTCTTAATGTTCAGTCTTATTGTTAAGTCTTAAAAGTTATATTTTAGGGTTCAGTCTTAGGGTTAAATTTTAAGGATAAGTCTTCAGGTGAAGTCTTAAGGTGAAGTCTTATGGCTTGAGTCTTAGGGTTAAGTCTAAAGTTTAATTCATAACTTGAAGTCTTAGACTTAAGTCTTGGGGCTAAGTCTTAGGGTTAAGTCTTAAATCTTAGGTTTAAGTCTCAGTGTTGAGTCTTAGGGATAAGTCTTTGAATTAAGTCTTCAAGTTTTGTCTTAAGGTTTAACCTTAAGTTTAAGTCATAGGGTTAAGTCTTAGGGTTAAGTATTGAGTGTAAATCTTAAGGTTACGCTTTAAGGTTAAGTCTTAATGGTACATCTTCAAGTTAAGTCTTAGCATTAAGACTTAGGGTTAAATCCCAGGGTTAAATTTCAAGGTAAAGTCTCAAGGTTAAGTCTCAGGGTTACGTGGTCAAGTTGTGTCTTAGGATTCAGTCTTAGGGTTAAGTTTTGAAGTTAAACTTGAGGTTAAGTCTTAGGGTTAAGTCTCAGGATTATGTCTTAGGGATAAGTCTTAAGTTTAAACCTTAAGCTTAAGTCTTAGGGTTAAGCCTTAAGGTTAAGTGTCAGGGTTAATTCCTAAAGGTTAAGTCTTAAGTTTACATCTCATAGATTGAGTCTTAGGGTTAAGTCTTCATCTTAAGTCTTAGGGTTAAGTCTTAGAGTACAATCTTGAGGGTAAGTCTTATGGTTAAGTCTCAGGGTTAAGTCTTAATGTTAAGTCTTAAGGTTGAGCCTTAGCGTTAAGCCTTAGAGTTATGTCTTGGGGATAAGTCTTAGGGCTAAGTCTCAAGATTAAGTATCAAGGTTAAAGCTCAAGGATAAGTCTCAGGGCTACGTTTTAGGGTTAAGTCTTGAGGTTAAATCTTAGGTTTAAGTCTCAGTTTTCAGTTTTAGGGATAAGTCTTATGGATAAATTTCACGACTAAGTCTCAGGGCTGAGTCTTAAGGTTAAAACTTAACCTGAAGTCTTAGGGTTAAGTCTTATGGTTAAATCTTAATGTTAAATCGTAATTTAAGTCTTAGCGTTCAGTCTAAAGTTTAAATCACAAGCTGAAGTCTTAGGGTTAACTCTTTAGAGTTACGTCTTGGGGATAAGTCTTAGGGTTAAGTCTTAACGTTTCAGTCCTAAGGTTAACTCTTAGGGTTAAATCTGTAAGGTCAACACTTAAGGTTAACTCTTAGGGTTAAGTTTAGGGTTAAGCCTTAAGGTTACATCTTCAAGTTAAATATTAAGGTTAAGTCTTAGGGTTATTTCTTAAGTTTAAGTCTGAGGGTTATATCTGAGCGTTCATTATTAAGTTGAAGTCTTAGAGTTCATTCTCAGGGTTAAGTCTTCAAGTTACTTCTTAAGGTTGAGACTTAGGGTTAAGTTTTAAGGTTAAGTCCGAATGTTACATCTTAAAGTTAAGTCTTAGGGTTAAATCTCAGTGTTAAGTCTCAAGGTTAGGTCTCAGGGTAGGAGTCGTAAGGTTGTGTCTTAATGTTCAGTCTTATTGTTAAGTCTTAAAAGTTATATTTTAGGGTTCAGTCTTAGGGTTAAATTTTAAGGTTAAGTCTTCAGGTGAAGTCTTAAGGTGAAGTCTTATGGCTTGAGTCTTAGGGTTAAGTCTAAAGTTTAATTCATAACTTGAAGTCTTAGACTTAAGTCTTGGGGCTAAGTCTTAGGGTTAAGTCTTAAATCTTAGGTTTAAGTCTCAGTGTTGAGTCTTAGGGATAAGTCTTTGAATTAAGTCTTCAGGTTTTGTCTTAAGGTTTAACCTTAAGTTTAAGTCATAGGGTTAAGTCTTAGGGTTAAGTATTGAGTGTAAATCTTAAGGTTACGCTTTAAGGTTAAGTCTTAATGGTACATCTTCAAGTTAAGTCTTAGCATTAAGACTTAGGGTTAAATCCCAGGGTTAAATTTCAAGGTAAAGTCTCAAGGTTAAGTCTCAGGGTTACGTGGTCAAGTTGTGTCTTAGGATTCAGTCTTAGGGTTAAGTTTTGAAGTTAAACTTGAGGTTAAGTCTTAGGGTTAAGTCTCAGGATTATGTCTTAGGGATAAGTCTTAAGTTTAAACCTTAAGCTTAAGTCTTAGGGTTAAGCCTTAAGGTTAAGTGTCAGGGTTAATTCCTAAAGGTTAAGTCTTAAGTTTACATCTCATAGATTGAGCCTTAGGGTTAATTAAGTCTTAAGTTTACATCTCATAGATTGAGTCTTAGGGTTAAGTCTTCATCTTAAGTCTTAGAGTACAATCTTGAGGATAAGTCTTCTGGTTAAGTCTCAGGGTTAAGTCTTAATGTTAAGTCTTAAGGTTGAGCCTTAAGGTTAAGTCTTAGGGTTAAGCCTTAGAGTTATGTCTTGGGGATAAGTCTTAGGGCTAAGTCTCAGGATTAAGTATCAAGGTTAAAGCTCAAGGATAAGTCTCAGGGCTACGTTTTAGGGTTAAGTCTTGAGGTTAAATCTTAGGTTTAAGTCTCAGTTTTCAGTTTTAGGGATAAGTCTTATGGATAAATTTCACGACTAAGTCTCAGGGCTGAGTCTTAAGGTTAAAACTTAACCTGAAGTCTTAGGGTTAAGTCTTATGGTTAAATCTTAATGTTAAATCGTAATTTTAAGTCTTAGCGTTCAGTCTAAAGTTTAAATCACAAGCTGAAGTCTTAGGGTTAACTCTTTAGAGTTACGTCTTGGGGATAAGTCTTAGGGTTAAGTCTTAACGTTTCAGTCCTAAGGTTAACTCTTAGGGTTAAATCTGTAAGGTCAACACTTAAGGTTAACTCTTAGGGTTAAGTTTAGGGTTAAGCCTTAAGGTTACATCTTCAAGTTAAATATTAAGGTTAAGTCTTAGGGTTATTTCTTAAGTTTAAGTCTGAGGGTTATATCTGAGCGTTCATTAGGAAGTTGAAGTCTTAGAGTTCATTCTCAGGGTTAAGTCTTCAAGTTACTTCTTAAGGTTGAGGCTTAGGGTTAAGTTTGAAGGTTAAGTCCGAATGTTACATCTTAAAGTTAAGTCTTAGGGTTAAATCTCAGTGTTAAGTCTCAAGGTTAGGTCTCAGGGTAGAAGTCGTAAGGTTGTGTCTTAATGTTCAGTCTTATTGTTAAGTCTTAAAAGTTATATTTTAGGGTTCAGTCTTAGGGTTAAATTTTAAGGATAAGTCTTCAGGTGAAGTCTTAAGGTGAAGTCTTATGGCTTGAGTCTTAGGGTTAAGTCTAAAGTTTAATTCATAACTTGAAGTCTTAGACTTAAGTCTTGGGGCTAAGTCTTAGGGTTAAGTCTTAAATCTTAGGTTTAAGTCTCAGTGTTGAGTCTTAGGGATAAGTCTTTGAATTAAGTCTTCAGGTTTTGTCTTAAGGTTTAACCTTAAGTTTAAGTCATAGGGTTAAGTCTTAGGGTTAAGTATTGAGTGTAAATCTTAAGGTTACGCTTTAAGGTTAAGTCTTAATGGTACATCTTCAAGTTAAGTCTTAGCATTAAGACTTAGGGTTAAATCCCAGGGTTAAATTTCAAGGTAAAGTCTCAAGGTTAAGTCTCAGGGTTACGTGGTCAAGTTGTGTCTTAGGATTCAGTCTTAGGGTTAAGTTTTGAAGTTAAACTTGAGGTTAAGTCTTAGGGTTAAGTCTCAGGATTATGTCTTAGGGATAAGTCTTAAGTTTAAACCTTAAGCTTAAGTCTTAGGGTTAAGCCTTAAGGTTAAGTGTCAGGGTTAATTCCTAAAGGTTAAGTCTTAAGTTTACATCTCATAGATTGAGTCTTAGGGTTAAGTCTTCATCTTAAGTCTTAGGGTTAAGTCTTAGAGTACAATCTTGAGGGTAAGTCTTATGGTTAAGTCTCAGGGTTAAGTCTTAATGTTAAGTCTTAAGGTTGAGCCTTAGCGTTAAGCCTTAGAGTTATGTCTTGGGGATAAGTCTTAGGGCTAAGTCTCAGGATTAAGTATCAAGGTTAAAGCTCAAGGATAAGTCTCAGGGCTACGTTTTAGGGTTAAGTCTTGAGGTTAAATCTTAGGTTTAAGTCTCAGTTTTCAGTTTTAGGGATAAGTCTTATGGATAAATTTCACGACTAAGTCTCAGGGCTGAGTCTTAAGGTTAAAACTTAACCTGAAGTCTTAGGGTTAAGTCTTATGGTTAAATCTTAATGTTAAATCGTAATTTAAGTCTTAGCGTTCAGTCTAAAGTTTAAATCACAAGCTGAAGTCTTAGGGTTAACTCTTTAGAGTTAAGTCTTGGGGATAAGTCTTAGGGTTAAGTCTTAACGTTTCAGTCCTAAGGTTAACTCTTAGGGTTAAATCTGTAAGGTCAACACTTAAGGTTAACTCTTAGGGTTAAGTTTAGGGTTAAGCCTTAAGGTTACATCTTCAAGTTAAATATTAAGGTTAAGTCTTAGGGTTATTTCTTAAGTTTAAGTCTGAGGGTTATATCTGAGCGTTAATTATTAAGTTGAAGTCTTAGAGTTCATTCTCAGGGTTAAGTCTTCAAGTTACTTCTTAAGGTTGAGACTTAGGGTTAAGTTTTAAGGTTAAGTCCGAATGTTACATCTTAAAG
The DNA here is from genome assembly GCF_963210335.1 of Falco punctatus. Classification (NCBI taxonomy): domain Eukaryota; kingdom Metazoa; phylum Chordata; class Aves; order Falconiformes; family Falconidae; genus Falco; species Falco punctatus. Next base: position 206,424 of record NW_027660109.1, read on the forward strand.
TTAAGTCTTAGGGTTAAATCTCAGTGTTAAGTCTCAAGGTTAGGTCTCAGGGTAGGAGTCGTAAGGTTGTGTCTTAATGTTCAGTCTTATTGTTAAGTCTTAAAAGTTTTATTTTAGGGTTCAGTCTTAGGGTTAAATTTTAAGGTTAAGTCTTCAGGTGAAGTCTTAAGGTGAAGTCTTATGGCTTGAGTCTTAGGGTTAAGTCTAAAGTTTAATTCATAACTTGAAGTCTTAGACTTAAGTCTTGGGGCTAAGTCTTAGGGTTAAGTCTTAAATCTTAGGTTTAAGTCTCAGTGTTGAGTCTTAGGGATAAGTCTTTGAATTAAGTCTTCAGGTTTTGTCTTAAGGTTTAACCTTAAGTTTAAGTCATAGGGTTAAGTCTTAGGGTTAAGTATTGAGTGTAAATCTTAAGGTTACGCTTTAAGGTTAAGTCTTAATGGTACATCTTCAAGTTAAGTCTTAGCATTAAGACTTAGGGTTAAATCCCAGGGTTAAATTTCAAGGTAAAGTCTCAAGGTTAAGTCTCAGGGTTACGTGGTCAAGTTGTGTCTTAGGATTCAGTCTTAGGGTTAAGTTTTGAAGTTAAACTTGAGGTTAAGTCTTAGGGTTAAGTCTCAGGATTATGTCTTAGGGATAAGTCTTAAGTTTAAACCTTAAGCTTAAGTCTTAGGGTTAAGCCTTAAGGTTAAGTGTCAGGGTTAATTCCTAAAGGTTAAGTCTTAAGTTTACATCTCATAGATTGAGTCTTAGGGTTAAGTCTTCATCTTAAGTCTTAGGGTTAAGTCTTAGAGTACAATCTTGAGGGTAAGTCTTATGGTTAAGTCTCAGGGTTAAGTCTTAATGTTAAGTCTTAAGGTTGAGCCTTAGCGTTAAGCCTTAGAGTTATGTCTTGGGGATAAGTCTTAGGGCTAAGTCTCAGGATTAAGTATCAAGGTTAAAGCTCAAGGATAAGTCTCAGGGCTACGTTTTAGGGTTAAGTCTTGAGGTTAAATCTTAGGTTTAAGTCTCAGTTTTCAGTTTTAGGGATAAGTCTTATGGATAAATTTCACGACTAAGTCTCAGGGCTGAGTCTTAAGGTTAAAACTTAACCTGAAGTCTTAGGGTTAAGTCTTATGGTTAAATCTTAATGTTAAATCGTAATTTTAAGTCTTAGCGTTCAGTCTAAAGTTTAAATCACAAGCTGAAGTCTTAGGGTTAACTCTTTAGAGTTACGTCTTGGGGATAAGTCTTAGGGTTAAGTCTTAACGTTTCAGTCCTAAGGTTAACTCTTAGGGTTAAATCTGTAAGGTCAACACTTAAGGTTAACTCTTAGGGTTAAGTTTAGGGTTAAGCCTTAAGGTTACATCTTCAAGTTAAATATTAAGGTTAAGTCTTAGGGTTATTTCTTAAGTTTAAGTCTGAGGGTTATATCTGAGCGTTCATTAGGAAGTTGAAGTCTTAGAGTTCATTCTCAGGGTTAAGTCTTCAAGTTACTTCTTAAGGTTGAGGCTTAGGGTTAAGTTTGAAGGTTAAGTCCGAATGTTACATCTTAAAGTTAAGTCTTAGGGTTAAATCTCAGTGTTAAGTCTCAAGGTTAGGTCTCAGGGTAGAAGTCGTAAGGTTGTGTCTTAATGTTCAGTCTTATTGTTAAGTCTTAAAGGTTATATTTTAGGGTTCAGTCTTAGGGTTAAATTTTAAGGTTAAGTCTTTAGGTGAAGTCTTAAGGTGAAGTCTTATGGCTTGAGTCTTAGGGTTAAGTCTAAAGTTTAATTCATAAGTTTAAGTCTTAGACTTAAGTCTTGGGGCTAAGTCTTAGGGTTAAGTCTTAAATCTTAGGTTTAAGTCTCAGTGTTGAGTCTTAGGGATAAGTCTTTGAATTAAGTCTTCAAGTTTTGTCTTAAGGTTTAACCTTAAGTTTAAGTCATAGGGTTAAGTCTTAGGGTTAAGTATTGAGTGTAAATCTTAAGGTTACGCTTTAAGGTTAAGTCTTAATGGTACATCTTCAAGTTAAGTCTTAGCATTAAGACTTAGGGTTAAATCCCAGGGTTAAATTTCAAGGTAAAGTCTCAAGGTTAAGTCTCAGGGTTACGTGGTCAAGTTGTGTCTTAGGATTCAGTCTTAGGGTTAAGTTTTGAAGTTAACCTTGAGGTTAAGTCTTAGGGTTAAGTCTCAGGATTATGTCTTAGGGATAAGTCTTAAGTTTAAACCTTAAGCTTAAGTCTTAGGGTTAAGCCTTAAGGTTAAGTGTCAGGGTTAATTCCTAAAGGTTAAGTCTTAAGTTTACATCTCATAGATTGAGTCTTAGGGTTAAGTCTTCATCTTAAGTCTTAGGGTTAAGTCTTAGAGTACAATCTTGAGGGTAAGTCTTATGGTTAAGTCTCAGGGTTAAGTCTTAATGTTAAGTCTTAAGGTTGAGCCTTAGCGTTAAGCCTTAGAGTTATGTCTTGGGGATAAGTCTTAGGGCTAAGTCTCAGGATTAAGTATCAAGGTTAAAGCTCAAGGATAAGTCTCAGGGCTACGTTTTAGGGTTAAGTCTTGAGGTTAAATCTTAGGTTTAAGTCTCAGTTTTCAGTTTTAGGGATAAGTCTTATGGATAAATTTCACGACTAAGTCTCAGGGCTGAGTCTTAAGGTTAAAACTTAACCTGAAGTCTTAGGGTTAAGTCTTATGGTTAAATCTTAATGTTAAATCGTAATTTAAGTCTTAGCGTTCAGTCTAAAGTTTAAATCACAAGCTGAAGTCTTAGGGTTAACTCTTTAGAGTTACGTCTTGGGGATAAGTCTTAGGGTTAAGTCTTAACGTTTCAGTCCTAAGGTTAACTCTTAGGGTTAAATCTGTAAGGTCAACACTTAAGGTTAACTCTTAGGGTTAAGTTTAGGGTTAAGCCTTAAGGTTACATCTTCAAGTTAAATATTAAGGTTAAGTCTTAGGGTTATTTCTTAAGTTTAAGTCTGAGGGTTATATCTGAGCGTTCATTAGGAAGTTGAAGTCTTAGAGTTCATTCTCAGGGTTAAGTCTTCAAGTTACTTCTTAAGGTTGAGACTTAGGGTTAAGTTTTAAGGTTAAGTCCGAATGTTACATCTTAAAGTTAAGTCTTAGGGTTAAATCTCAGTGTTAAGTCTCAAGGTTAGGTCTCAGGGTAGGAGTCGTAAGGTTGTGTCTTAATGTTCAGTCTTATTGTTAAGTCTTAAAAGTTATATTTTAGGGTTCAGTCTTAGGGTTAAATTTTAAGGTTAAGTCTTCAGGTGAAGTCTTATGGCTTGAGTCTTAGGGTTAAGTCTAAAGTTTAATTCATAACTTGAAGTCTTAGACTTAAGTCTTGGGGCTAAGTCTTAGGGTTAAGTCTTAAATCTTAGGTTTAAGTCTCAGTGTTGAGTCTTAGGGATAAGTCTTTGAATTAAGTCTTCAGGTTTTGTCTTAAGGTTTAACCTTAAGTTTAAGTCATAGGGTTAAGTCTTAGGGTTAAGTATTGAGTGTAAATCTTAAGGTTACGCTTTAAGGTTAAGTCTTAATGGTACATCTTCAAGTTAAGTCTTAGCATTAAGACTTAGGGTTAAATCCCAGGGTTAAATTTGAAGGTAAAGTCTCAAGGTTAAGTCTCAGGGTTACGTGGTCAAGTTGTGTCTTAGGATTCAGTCTTAGGGTTAAGTTTTGAAGTTAAACTTGAGGTTAAGTCTTAGGGTTAAGTCTCAGGATTATGTCTTAGGGATAAGTCTTAAGTTTAAACCTTAAGCTTAAGTCTTAGGGTTAAGCCTTAAGGTTAAGTGTCAGGGTTAATTCCTAAAGGTTAAGTCTTAAGTTTACATCTCATAGATTGAGCCTTAGGGTTAATTAAGTCTTAAGTTTACATCTCATAGATTGAGTCTTAGGGTTAAGTCTTCATCTTAAGTCTTAGAGTACAATCTTGAGGATAAGTCTTCTGGTTAAGTCTCAGGGTTAAGTCTTAATGTTAAGTCTTAAGGTTGAGCCTTAAGGTTAAGTCTTAGGGTTAAGCCTTAGAGTTATGTCTTGGGGATAAGTCTTAGGGCTAAGTCTCAGGATTAAGTATCAAGGTTAAAGCTCAAGGATAAGTCTCAGGGCTACGTTTTAGGGTTAAGTCTTGAGGTTAAATCTTAGGTTTAAGTCTCAGTTTTCAGTTTTAGGGATAAGTCTTATGGATAAATTTCACGACTAAGTCTCAGGGCTGAGTCTTAAGGTTAAAACTTAACCTGAAGTCTTAGGGTTAAGTCTTATGGTTAAATCTTAATGTTAAATCGTAATTTTAAGTCTTAGCGTTCAGTCTAAAGTTTAAATCACAAGCTGAAGTCTTAGGGTTAACTCTTTAGAGTTACGTCTTGGGGATAAGTCTTAGGGTTAAGTCTTAACGTTTCAGTCCTAAGGTTAACTCTTAGGGTTAAATCTGTAAGGTCAACACTTAAGGTTAACTCTTAGGGTTAAGTTTAGGGTTAAGCCTTAAGGTTACATCTTCAAGTTAAATATTAAGGTTAAGTCTTAGGGTTATTTCTTAAGTTTAAGTCTGAGGGTTATATCTGAGCGTTCATTAGGAAGTTGAAGTCTTAGAGTTCATTCTCAGGGTTAAGTCTTCAAGTTACTTCTTAAGGTTGAGACTTAGGGTTAAGTTTTAAGGTTAAGTCCGAATGTTACATCTTAAAGTTAAGTCTTAGGGTTAAATCTCAGTGTTAAGTCTCAAGGTTAGGTCTCAGGGTAGGAGTCGTAAGGTTGTGTCTTAATGTTCAGTCTTATTGTTAAGTCTTAAAAGTTATATTTTAGGGTTCAGTCTTAGGGTTAAATTTTAAGGTTAAGTCTTCAGGCTAAGTCTTATGGCTTGAGTCTTAGGGTTAAGTCTAAAGTTTAATTCATAAGTTTAAGTCTTAGACTTAAGTCTTGGGGCTAAGTCTTAGGGTTAAGTCTTAAATCTTAGGTTTAAGTCTCAGTGTTGAGTCTTAGGGATAAGTCTTTGAATTAAGTCTTCAGGTTTTGTCTTAAGGTTTAACCTTAAGTTTAAGTCATAGGGTTAAGTCTTAGGGTTAAGTATTGAGTGTAAATCTTAAGGTTACGCTTTAAGGTTAAGTCTTAATGGTACATCTTCAAGTGAAGTCTTAGCATTAAGACTTAGGGTTAAATCCCAGGGTTAAATTTCAAGGTAAAGTCTCAAGGTTAAGTCTCAGGGTTACGTGGTCAAGTTGTGTCTTAGGATTCAGTCTTAGGGTTAAGTTTTGAAGTTAACCTTGAGGTTAAGTCTTAGGGTTAAGTCTCAGGATTATGTCTTAGGGATAAGTCTTAAGTTTAAACCTTAAGCTTAAGTCTTAGGGTTAAGCCTTAAGGTTAAGTTTCAGGGTTAATTCCTAAAGGTTAAGTCTTAAGTTTACATCTCATAGATTGAGCCTTAGGGTTAATTAAGTCTTAAGTTTACATCTCATAGATTGAGTCTTAGGGTTAAGTCTTCATCTTAAGTCTTAGGGTTAAGTCTTAGAGTACAATCTTGAGGATAAGTCTTATGGTTAAGTCTCAGGGTTAAGTCTTAATGTTAAGTCTTAAGGTTGAGCCTTAGGGTTAAGCCTTAGAGTTATGTCTTGGGGATAAGTCTTAGGGCTAAGTCTCAGGATTAAGTATCAAGGTTAAAGCTCAAGGATAAGTCTCAGGGCTACGTTTTAGGGTTAAGTCTTGAGGTTAAATCTTAGGTTTAAGTCTCAGTTTTCAGTTTTAGGGATAAGTCTTATGGATAAATTTCACGACTAAGTCTCAGGGCTGAGTCTTAAGGTTAAAACTTAACCTGAAGTCTTAGGGTTAAGTCTTATGGTTAAATCTTAATGTTAAATCGTAATTTTAAGTCTTAGCGTTCAGTCTAAAGTTTAAATCACAAGCTGAAGTCTTAGGGTTAACTCTTTAGAGTTACGTCTTGGGGATAAGTCTTAGGGTTAAGTCTTAACGTTTCAGTCCTAAGGTTAACTCTTAGGGTCAAATCTGTAAGGTCAACACTTAAGGTTAACTCTTAGGGTTAAGTTTAGGGTTAAGCCTTAAGGTTACATCTTCAAGTTAAATATTAAGGTTAAGTCTTAGGGTTATTTCTTAAGTTTAAGTCTGAGGGTTATATCTGAGCGTTAATTATTAAGTTGAAGTCTTAGAGTTCATTCTCAGGGTTAAGTCTTCAAGTTACTTCTTAAGGTTGAGGCTTAGGGTTAAGTTTTAAGGTTAAGTCCGAATGTTACATCTTAAAGTTAAGTCTTAGGGTTAAATCTCAGTGTTAAGTCTCAAGGTTAGGTCTCAGGGTAGAAGTCGTAAGGTTGTGTCTTAATGTTCAGTCTTATTGTTAAGTCTTAAAAGTTATATTTTAGGGTTCAGTCTTAGGGTTAAATTTTAAGGTTAAGTCTTCAGGCTAAGTCTTAAGGTGAAGTCTTATGGCTTGAGTCTTAGGGTTAAGTCTAAAGTTTAATTCATAAGTTTAAGTCTTAGACTTAAGTCTTGGGGCTAAGTCTTAGGGTTAAGTCTTAAATCTTAGGTTTAAGTCTCAGTGTTGAGTCTTAGGGATAAGTCTTTGAATTAAGTCTTCAAGTTTTGTCTTAAGGTTTAACCTTAAGTTTAAGTCATAGGGTTAAGTCTTAGGGTTAAGTATTGAGTGTAAATCTTAAGGTTACGCTTTAAGGTTAAGTCTTAATGGTACATCTTCAAGTTAAGTCTTAGCATTAAGACTTAGGGTTAAATCCCAGGGTTAAATTTCAAGGTAAAGTCTCAAGGTTAAGTCTCAGGGTTACGTGGTCAAGTTGTGTCTTAGGATTCAGTCTTAGGGTTAAGTTTTGAAGTTAAACTTGAGGTTAAGTCTTAGGGTTAAGTCTCAGGATTATGTCTTAGGGATAAGTCTTAAGTTTAAACCTTAAGCTTAAGTCTTAGGGTTAAGCCTTAAGGTTAAGTGTCAGGGTTAATTCCTAAAGGTTAAGTCTTAAGTTTACATCTCATAGATTGAGCCTTAGGGTTAATTAAGTCTTAAGTTTACATCTCATAGATTGAGTCTTAGGGTTAAGTCTTCATCTTAAGTCTTAGAGTACAATCTTGAGGATAAGTCTTCTGGTTAAGTCTCAGGGTTAAGTCTTAATGTTAAGTCTTAAGGTTGAGCCTTAAGGTTAAGTCTTAGGGTTAAGCCTTAGAGTTATGTCTTGGGGATAAGTCTTAGGGCTAAGTCTCAGGATTAAGTATCAAGGTTAAAGCTCAAGGATAAGTCTCAGGGCTACGTTTTAGGGTTAAGTCTTGAGGTTAAATCTTAGGTTTAAGTCTCAGTTTTCAGTTTTAGGGATAAGTCTTATGGATAAATTTCACGACTAAGTCTCAGGGCTGAGTCTTAAGGTTAAAACTTAACCTGAAGTCTTAGGGTTAAGTCTTATGGTTAAATCTTAATGTTAAATCGTAATTTTAAGTCTTAGCATTCAGTCTAAAGTTTAAATCACAAGCTGAAGTCTTAGGGTTAACTCTTTAGAGTTACGTCTTGGGGATAAGTCTTAGGGTTAAGTCTTAACGTTTCAGTCCTAAGGTTAACTCTTAGGGTCAAATCTGTAAGGTCAACACTTAAGGTTAACTCTTAGGGTTAAGTTTAGGGTTAAGCCTTAAGGTTACATCTTCAAGTTAAATATTAAGGTTAAGTCTTAGGGTTATTTCTTAAGTTTAAGTCTGAGGGTTATATCTGAGCGTTCATTAGGAAGTTGAAGTCTTAGAGTTCATTCTCAGGGTTAAGTCTTCAAGTTACTTCTTAAGGTTGAGACTTAGGGTTAAGTTTTAAGGTTAAGTCCGAATGTTACATCTTAAAGTTAAGTCTTAGGGTTAAATCTCAGTGTTAAGTCTCAAGGTTAGGTCTCAGGGTAGGAGTCGTAAGGTTGTGTCTTAATGTTCAGTCTTATTGTTAAGTCTTAAAAGTTATATTTTAGGGTTCAGTCTTAGGGTTAAATTTTAAGGTTAAGTCTTCAGGCTAAGTCTTAAGGTGAAGTCTTATGGCTTGAGTCTTAGGGTTAAGTCTAAAGTTTAATTCATAAGTTTAAGTCTTAGACTTAAGTCTTGGGGCTAAGTCTTAGGGTTAAGTCTTAAATCTTAGGTTTAAGTCTCAGTGTTGAGTCTTAGGGATAAGTCTTTGAATTAAGTCTTCAGGTTTTGTCTTAAGGTTTAACCTTAAGTTTAAGTCATAGGGTTAAGTCTTAGGGTTAAGTATTGAGTGTAAATCTTAAGGTTACGCTTTAAGGTTAAGTCTTAATGGTACATCTTCAAGTGAAGTCTTAGCATTAAGACTTAGGGTTAAATCCCAGGGTTAAATTTCAAGGTAAAGTCTCAAGGTTAAGTCTCAGGGTTACGTGGTCAAGTTGTGTCTTAGGATTCAGTCTTAGGGTTAAGTTTTGAAGTTAACCTTGAGGTTAAGTCTTAGGGTTAAGTCTCAGGATTATGTCTTAGGGATAAGTCTTAAGTTTAAACCTTAAGCTTAAGTCTTAGGGTTAAGCCTTAAGGTTAAGTTTCAGGGTTAATTCCTAAAGGTTAAGTCTTAAGTTTACATCTCATAGATTGAGCCTTAGGGTTAATTAAGTCTTAAGTTTACATCTCATAGATTGAGTCTTAGGGTTAAGTCTTCATCTTAAGTCTTAGGGTTAAGTCTTAGAGTACAATCTTGAGGATAAGTCTTATGGTTAAGTCTCAGGGTTAAGTCTTAATGTTAAGTCTTAAGGTTGAGCCTTAGGGTTAAGCCTTAGAGTTATGTCTTGGGGATAAGTCTTAGGGCTAAGTCTCAGGATTAAGTATCAAGGTTAAAGCTCAAGGATAAGTCTCAGGGCTACGTTTTAGGGTTAAGTCTTGAGGTTAAATCTTAGGTTTAAGTCTCAGTTTTCAGTTTTAGGGATAAGTCTTATGGATAAATTTCACGACTAAGTCTCAGGGCTGAGTCTTAAGGTTAAAACTTAACCTGAAGTCTTAGGGTTAAGTCTTATGGTTAAATCTTAATGTTAAATCGTAATTTTAAGTCTTAGCGTTCAGTCTAAAGTTTAAATCACAAGCTGAAGTCTTAGGGTTAACTCTTTAGAGTTACGTCTTGGGGATAAGTCTTAGGGTTAAGTCTTAACGTTTCAGTCCTAAGGTTAACTCTTAGGGTCAAATCTGTAAGGTCAACACTTAAGGTTAACTCTTAGGGTTAAGTTTAGGGTTAAGCCTTAAGGTTACATCTTCAAGTTAAATATTAAGGTTAAGTCTTAGGGTTATTTCTTAAGTTTAAGTCTGAGGGTTATATCTGAGCGTTAATTATTAAGTTGAAGTCTTAGAGTTCATTCTCAGGGTTAAGTCTTCAAGTTACTTCTTAAGGTTGAGGCTTAGGGTTAAGTTTTAAGGTTAAGTCCGAATGTTACATCTTAAAGTTAAGTCTTAGGGTTAAATCTCAGTGTTAAGTCTCAAGGTTAGGTCTCAGGGTAGAAGTCGTAAGGTTGTGTCTTAATGTTCAGTCTTATTGTTAAGTCTTAAAAGTTATATTTTAGGGTTCAGTCTTAGGGTTAAATTTTAAGGTTAAGTCTTCAGGCTAAGTCTTAAGGTGAAGTCTTATGGCTTGAGTCTTAGGGTTAAGTCTAAAGTTTAATTCATAAGTTTAAGTCTTAGACTTAAGTCTTGGGGCTAAGTCTTAGGGTTAAGTCTTAAATCTTAGGTTTAAGTCTCAGTGTTGAGTCTTAGGGATAAGTCTTTGAATTAAGTCTTCAAGTTTTGTCTTAAGGTTTAACCTTAAGTTTAAGTCATAGGGTTAAGTCTTAGGGTTAAGTATTGAGTGTAAATCTTAAGGTTACGCTTTAAGGTTAAGTCTTAATGGTACATCTTCAAGTTAAGTCTTAGCATTAAGACTTAGGGTTAAATCCCAGGGTTAAATTTCAAGGTAAAGTCTCAAGGTTAAGTCTCAGGGTTACGTGGTCAAGTTGTGTCTTAGGATTCAGTCTTAGGGTTAAGTTTTGAAGTTAAACTTGAGGTTAAGTCTTAGGGTTAAGTCTCAGGATTATGTCTTAGGGATAAGTCTTAAGTTTAAACCTTAAGCTTAAGTCTTAGGGTTAAGCCTTAAGGTTAAGTGTCAGGGTTAATTCCTAAAGGTTAAGTCTTAAGTTTACATCTCATAGATTGAGCCTTAGGGTTAATTAAGTCTTAAGTTTACATCTCATAGATTGAGTCTTAGGGTTAAGTCTTCATCTTAAGTCTTAGAGTACAATCTTGAGGATAAGTCTTCTGGTTAAGTCTCAGGGTTAAGTCTTAATGTTAAGTCTTAAGGTTGAGCCTTAAGGTTAAGTCTTAGGGTTAAGCCTTAGAGTTATGTCTTGGGGATAAGTCTTAGGGCTAAGTCTCAGGATTAAGTATCAAGGTTAAAGCTCAAGGATAAGTCTCAGGGCTACGTTTTAGGGTTAAGTCTTGAGGTTAAATCTTAGGTTTAAGTCTCAGTTTTCAGTTTTAGGGATAAGTCTTATGGATAAATTTCACGACTAAGTCTCAGGGCTGAGTCTTAAGGTTAAAACTTAACCTGAAGTCTTAGGGTTAAGTCTTATGGTTAAATCTTAATGTTAAATCGTAATTTTAAGTCTTAGCATTCAGTCTAAAGTTTAAATCACAAGCTGAAGTCTTAGGGTTAACTCTTTAGAGTTACGTCTTGGGGATAAGTCTTAGGGTTAAGTCTTAACGTTTCAGTCCTAAGGTTAACTCTTAGGGTCAAATCTGTAAGGTCAACACTTAAGGTTAACTCTTAGGGTTAAGTTTAGGGTTAAGCCTTAAGGTTACATCTTCAAGTTAAATATTAAGGTTAAGTCTTAGGGTTATTTCTTAAGTTTAAGTCTGAGGGTTATATCTGAGCGTTCATTAGGAAGTTGAAGTCTTAGAGTTCATTCTCAGGGTTAAGTCTTCAAGTTACTTCTTAAGGTTGAGACTTAGGGTTAAGTTTTAAGGTTAAGTCCGAATGTTACATCTTAAAGTTAAGTCTTAGGGTTAAATCTCAGTGTTAAGTCTCAAGGTTAGGTCTCAGGGTAGGAGTCGTAAGGTTGTGTCTTAATGTTCAGTCTTATTGTTAAGTCTTAAAAGTTATATTTTAGGGTTCAGTCTTAGGGTTAAATTTTAAGGTTAAGTCTTCAGGCTAAGTCTTAAGGTGAAGTCTTATGGCTTGAGTCTTAGGGTTAAGTCTAAAGTTTAATTCATAAGTTTAAGTCTTAGACTTAAGTCTTGGGGCTAAGTCTTAGGGTTAAGTCTTAAATCTTAGGTTTAAGTCTCAGTGTTGAGTCTTAGGGATAAGTCTTTGAATTAAGTCTTCAAGTTTTGTCTTAAGGTTTAACCTTAAGTTTAAGTCATAGGGTTAAGTCTTAGGGTTAAGTATTGAGTGTAAATCTTAAGGTTACGCTTTAAGGTTAAGTCTTAATGGTACATCTTCAAGTTAAGTCTTAGCATTAAGACTTAGGGTTAAATCCCAGGGTTAAATTTCAAGGTAAAGTCTCAAGGTTAAGTCTCAGGGTTACGTGGTCAAGTTGTGTCTTAGGATTCAGTCTTAGGGTTAAGTTTTGAAGTTAAACTTGAGGTTAAGTCTTAGGGTTAAGTCTCAGGATTATGTCTTAGGGATAAGTCTTAAGTTTAAACCTTAAGCTTAAGTCTTAGGGTTAAGCCTTAAGGTTAAGTGTCAGGGTTAATTCCTAAAGGTTAAGTCTTAAGTTTACATCTCATAGATTGAGCCTTAGGGTTAATTAAGTCTTAAGTTTACATCTCATAGATTGAGTCTTAGGGTTAAGTCTTCATCTTAAGTCTTAGAGTACAATCTTGAGGATAAGTCTTCTGGTTAAGTCTCAGGGTTAAGTCTTAATGTTAAGTCTTAAGGTTGAGCCTTAAGGTTAAGTCTTAGGGTTAAGCCTTAGAGTTATGTCTTGGGGATAAGTCTTAGGGCTAAGTCTCAGGATTAAGTATCAAGGTTAAAGCTCAAGGATAAGTCTCAGGGCTACGTTTTAGGGTTAAGTCTTGAGGTTAAATCTTAGGTTTAAGTCTCAGTTTTCAGTTTTAGGGATAAGTCTTATGGATAAATTTCACGACTAAGTCTCAGGGCTGAGTCTTAAGGTTAAAACTTAACCTGAAGTCTTAGGGTTAAGTCTTATGGTTAAATCTTAATGTTAAATCGTAATTTTAAGTCTTAGCGTTCAGTCTAAAGTTTAAATCACAAGCTGAAGTCTTAGGGTTAACTCTTTAGAGTTACGTCTTGGGGATAAGTCTTAGGGTTAAGTCTTAACGTTTCAGTCCTAAGGTTAACTCTTAGGGTTAAATCTGTAAGGTCAACACTTAAGGTTAACTCTTAGGGTTAAGTTTAGGGTTAAGCCTTAAGGTTACATCTTCAAGTTAAATATTAAGGTTAAGTCTTAGGGTTATTTCTTAAGTTTAAGTCTGAGGGTTATATCTGAGCGTTCATTATTAAGTTGAAGTCTTAGAGTTCATTCTCAGGGTTAAGTCTTCAAGTTACTTCTTAAGGTTGAGGCTTAGGGTTAAGTTTGAAGGTTAAGTCCGAATGTTACATCTTAAAGTTAAGTCTTAGGGTTAAATCTCAGTGTTAAGTCTCAAGGTTAGGTCTCAGGGTAGAAGTCGTAAGGTTGTGTCTTAATGTTCAGTCTTATTGTTAAGTCTTAAAAGTTATATTTTAGGGTTCAGTCTTAGGGTTAAATTTTAAGGATAAGTCTTCAGGTGAAGTCTTAAGGTGAAGTCTTATGGCTTGAGTCTTAGGGTTAAGTCTAAAGTTTAATTCATAAGTTTAAGTCTTAGACTTAAGTCTTGGGGCTAAGTCTTAGGGTTAAGTCTTAAATCTTAGGTTTAAGTCTCAGTGTTGAGTCTTAGGGATAAGTCTTTGAATTAAGTCTTCAAGTTTTGTCTTAAGGTTTAACCTTAAGTTTAAGTCATAGGGTTAAGTCTTAGGGTTAAGTATTGAGTGTAAATCTTAAGGTTACGCTTTAAGGTTAAGTCTTAATGGTACATCTTCAAGTTAAGTCTTAGCATTAAGACTTAGGGTTAAATCCCAGGGTTAAATTTCAAGGTAAAGTCTCAAGGTTAAGTCTCAGGGTTACGTGGTCAAGTTGTGTCTTAGGATTCAGTCTTAGGGTTAAGTTTTGAAGTTAACCTTGAGGTTAAGTCTTAGGGTTAAGTCTCAGGATTATGTCTTAGGGATAAGTCTTAAGTTTAAACCTTAAGCTTAAGTCTTAGGGTTAAGCCTTAAGGTTAAGTGTCAGGGTTAATTCCTAAAGGTTAAGTCTTAAGTTTACATCTCATAGATTGAGTCTTAGGGTTAAGTCTTCATCTTAAGTCTTAGGGTTAAGTCTTAGAGTACAATCTTGAGGGTAAGTCTTATGGTTAAGTCTCAGGGTTAAGTCTTAATGTTAAGTCTTAAGGTTGAGCCTTAGCGTTAAGCCTTAGAGTTATGTCTTGGGGATAAGTCTTAGGGCTAAGTCTCAGGATTAAGTATCAAGGTTAAAGCTCAAGGATAAGTCTCAGGGCTACGTTTTAGGGTTAAGTCTTGAGGTTAAATCTTAGGTTTAAGTCTCAGTTTTCAGTTTTAGGGATAAGTCTTATGGATAAATTTCACGACTAAGTCTCAGGGCTGAGTCTTAAGGTTAAAACTTAACCTGAAGTCTTAGGGTTAAGTCTTATGGTTAAATCTTAATGTTAAATCGTAATTTAAGTCTTAGCGTTCAGTCTAAAGTTTAAATCACAAGCTGAAGTCTTAGGGTTAACTCTTTAGAGTTACGTCTTGGGGATAAGTCTTAGGGTTAAGTCTTAACGTTTCAGTCCTAAGGTTAACTCTTAGGGTTAAATCTGTAAGGTCAACACTTAAGGTTAACTCTTAGGGTTAAGTTTAGGGTTAAGCCTTAAGGTTACATCTTCAAGTTAAATATTAAGGTTAAGTCTTAGGGTTATTTCTTAAGTTTAAGTCTGAGGGTTATATCTGAGCGTTAATTATTAAGTTGAAGTCTTAGAGTTCATTCTCAGGGTTAAGTCTTCAAGTTACTTCTTAAGGTTGAGACTTAGGGTTAAGTTTTAAGGTTAAGTCCGAATGTTACATCTTAAAGTTAAGTCTTAGGGTTAAATCTCAGTGTTAAGTCTCAAGGTTAGGTCTCAGGGTAGGAGTCGTAAGGTTGTGTCTTAATGTTCAGTCTTATTGTTAAGTCTTAAAAGTTATATTTTAGGGTTCAGTCTTAGGGTTAAATTTTAAGGTTAAGTCTTCAGGTGAAGTCTTATGGCTTGAGTCTTAGGGTTAAGTCTAAAGTTTAATTCATAACTTGAAGTCTTAGACTTAAGTCTTGGGGCTAAGTCTTAGGGTTAAGTCTTAAATCTTAGGTTTAAGTCTCAGTGTTGAGTCTTAGGGATAAGTCTTTGAATTAAGTCTTCAGGTTTTGTCTTAAGGTTTAACCTTAAGTTTAAGTCATAGGGTTAAGTCTTAGGGTTAAGTATTGAGTGTAAATCTTAAGGTTACGCTTTAAGGTTAAGTCTTAATGGTACATCTTCAAGTTAAGTCTTAGCATTAAGACTTAGGGTTAAATCCCAGGGTTAAATTTGAAGGTAAAGTCTCAAGGTTAAGTCTCAGGGTTACGTGGTCAAGTTGTGTCTTAGGATTCAGTCTTAGGGTTAAGTTTTGAAGTTAAACTTGAGGTTAAGTCTTAGGGTTAAGTCTCAGGATTATGTCTTAGGGATAAGTCTTAAGTTTAAACCTTAAGCTTAAGTCTTAGGGTTAAGCCTTAAGGTTAAGTGTCAGGGTTAATTCCTAAAGGTTAAGTCTTAAGTTTACATCTCATAGATTGAGCCTTAGGGTTAATTAAGTCTTAAGTTTACATCTCATAGATTGAGTCTTAGGGTTAAGTCTTCATCTTAAGTCTTAGAGTACAATCTTGAGGATAAGTCTTCTGGTTAAGTCTCAGGGTTAAGTCTTAATGTTAAGTCTTAAGGTTGAGCCTTAAGGTTAAGTCTTAGGGTTAAGCCTTAGAGTTATGTCTTGGGGATAAGTCTTAGGGCTAAGTCTCAGGATTAAGTATCAAGGTTAAAGCTCAAGGATAAGTCTCAGGGCTACGTTTTAGGGTTAAGTCTTGAGGTTAAATCTTAGGTTTAAGTCTCAGTTTTCAGTTTTAGGGATAAGTCTTATGGATAAATTTCACGACTAAGTCTCAGGGCTGAGTCTTAAGGTTAAAACTTAACCTGAAGTCTTAGGGTTAAGTCTTATGGTTAAATCTTAATGTTAAATCGTAATTTTAAGTCTTAGCGTTCAGTCTAAAGTTTAAATCACAAGCTGAAGTCTTAGGGTTAACTCTTTAGAGTTACGTCTTGGGGATAAGTCTTAGGGTTAAGTCTTAACGTTTCAGTCCTAAGGTTAACTCTTAGGGTTAAATCTGTAAGGTCAACACTTAAGGTTAACTCTTAGGGTTAAGTTTAGGGTTAAGCCTTAAGGTTACATCTTCAAGTTAAATATTAAGGTTAAGTCTTAGGGTTATTTCTTAAGTTTAAGTCTGAGGGTTATATCTGAGCGTTCATTAGGAAGTTGAAGTCTTAGAGTTCATTCTCAGGGTTAAGTCTTCAAGTTACTTCTTAAGGTTGAGACTTAGGGTTAAGTTTTAAGGTTAAGTCCGAATGTTACATCTTAAAGTTAAGTCTTAGGGTTAAATCTCAGTGTTAAGTCTCAAGGTTAGGTCTCAGGGTAGGAGTCGTAAGGTTGTGTCTTAATGTTCAGTCTTATTGTTAAGTCTTAAAAGTTATATTTTAGGGTTCAGTCTTAGGGTTAAATTTTAAGGTTAAGTCTTCAGGCTAAGTCTTATGGCTTGAGTCTTAGGGTTAAGTCTAAAGTTTAATTCATAAGTTTAAGTCTTAGACTTAAGTCTTGGGGCTAAGTCTTAGGGTTAAGTCTTAAATCTTAGGTTTAAGTCTCAGTGTTGAGTCTTAGGGATAAGTCTTTGAATTAAGTCTTCAGGTTTTGTCTTAAGGTTTAACCTTAAGTTTAAGTCATAGGGTTAAGTCTTAGGGTTAAGTATTGAGTGTAAATCTTAAGGTTACGCTTTAAGGTTAAGTCTTAATGGTACATCTTCAAGTGAAGTCTTAGCATTAAGACTTAGGGTTAAATCCCAGGGTTAAATTTCAAGGTAAAGTCTCAAGGTTAAGTCTCAGGGTTACGTGGTCAAGTTGTGTCTTAGGATTCAGTCTTAGGGTTAAGTTTTGAAGTTAACCTTGAGGTTAAGTCTTAGGGTTAAGTCTCAGGATTATGTCTTAGGGATAAGTCTTAAGTTTAAACCTTAAGCTTAAGTCTTAGGGTTAAGCCTTAAGGTTAAGTTTCAGGGTTAATTCCTAAAGGTTAAGTCTTAAGTTTACATCTCATAGATTGAGCCTTAGGGTTAATTAAGTCTTAAGTTTACATCTCATAGATTGAGTCTTAGGGTTAAGTCTTCATCTTAAGTCTTAGGGTTAAGTCTTAGAGTACAATCTTGAGGATAAGTCTTATGGTTAAGTCTCAGGGTTAAGTCTTAATGTTAAGTCTTAAGGTTGAGCCTTAGGGTTAAGCCTTAGAGTTATGTCTTGGGGATAAGTCTTAGGGCTAAGTCTCAGGATTAAGTATCAAGGTTAAAGCTCAAGGATAAGTCTCAGGGCTACGTTTTAGGGTTAAGTCTTGAGGTTAAATCTTAGGTTTAAGTCTCAGTTTTCAGTTTTAGGGATAAGTCTTATGGATAAATTTCACGACTAAGTCTCAGGGCTGAGTCTTAAGGTTAAAACTTAACCTGAAGTCTTAGGGTTAAGTCTTATGGTTAAATCTTAATGTTAAATCGTAATTTTAAGTCTTAGCGTTCAGTCTAAAGTTTAAATCACAAGCTGAAGTCTTAGGGTTAACTCTTTAGAGTTACGTCTTGGGGATAAGTCTTAGGGTTAAGTCTTAACGTTTCAGTCCTAAGGTTAACTCTTAGGGTCAAATCTGTAAGGTCAACACTTAAGGTTAACTCTTAGGGTTAAGTTTAGGGTTAAGCCTTAAGGTTACATCTTCAAGTTAAATATTAAGGTTAAGTCTTAGGGTTATTTCTTAAGTTTAAGTCTGAGGGTTATATCTGAGCGTTAATTATTAAGTTGAAGTCTTAGAGTTCATTCTCAGGGTTAAGTCTTCAAGTTACTTCTTAAGGTTGAGGCTTAGGGTTAAGTTTTAAGGTTAAGTCCGAATGTTACATCTTAAAGTTAAGTCTTAGGGTTAAATCTCAGTGTTAAGTCTCAAGGTTAGGTCTCAGGGTAGAAGTCGTAAGGTTGTGTCTTAATGTTCAGTCTTATTGTTAAGTCTTAAAAGTTATATTTTAGGGTTCAGTCTTAGGGTTAAATTTTAAGGTTAAGTCTTCAGGCTAAGTCTTAAGGTGAAGTCTTATGGCTTGAGTCTTAGGGTTAAGTCTAAAGTTTAATTCATAAGTTTAAGTCTTAGACTTAAGTCTTGGGGCTAAGTCTTAGGGTTAAGTCTTAAATCTTAGGTTTAAGTCTCAGTGTTGAGTCTTAGGGATAAGTCTTTGAATTAAGTCTTCAAGTTTTGTCTTAAGGTTTAACCTTAAGTTTAAGTCATAGGGTTAAGTCTTAGGGTTAAGTATTGAGTGTAAATCTTAAGGTTACGCTTTAAGGTTAAGTCTTAATGGTACATCTCAAAGTTAAGTCTTAGCATTAAGACTTAGGGTTAAATCCCAGGGTTAAATTTCAAGGTAAAGTCTCAAGGTTAAGTCTCAGGGTTACGTGGTCAAGTTGTGTCTTAGGATTCAGTCTTAGGGTTAAGTTTTGAAGTTAAACTTGAGGTTAAGTCTTAGGGTTAAGTCTCAGGATTATGTCTTAGGGATAAGTCTTAAGTTTAAACCTTAAGCTTAAGTCTTAGGGTTAAGCCTTAAGGTTAAGTGTCAGGGTTAATTCCTAAAGGTTAAGTCTTAAGTTTACATCTCATAGATTGAGCCTTAGGGTTAATTAAGTCTTAAGTTTACATCTCATAGATTGAGTCTTAGGGTTAAGTCTTCATCTTAAGTCTTAGAGTACAATCTTGAGGATAAGTCTTCTGGTTAAGTCTCAGGGTTAAGTCTTAATGTTAAGTCTTAAGGTTGAGCCTTAAGGTTAAGTCTTAGGGTTAAGCCTTAGAGTTATGTCTTGGGGATAAGTCTTAGGGCTAAGTCTCAGGATTAAGTATCAAGGTTAAAGCTCAAGGATAAGTCTCAGGGCTACGTTTTAGGGTTAAGTCTTGAGGTTAAATCTTAGGTTTAAGTCTCAGTTTTCAGTTTTAGGGATAAGTCTTATGGATAAATTTCACGACTAAGTCTCAGGGCTGAGTCTTAAGGTTAAAACTTAACCTGAAGTCTTAGGGTTAAGTCTTATGGTTAAATCTTAATGTTAAATCGTAATTTTAAGTCTTAGCATTCAGTCTAAAGTTTAAATCACAAGCTGAAGTCTTAGGGTTAACTCTTTAGAGTTACGTCTTGGGGATAAGTCTTAGGGTTAAGTCTTAACGTTTCAGTCCTAAGGTTAACTCTTAGGGTCAAATCTGTAAGGTCAACACTTAAGGTTAACTCTTAGGGTTAAGTTTAGGGTTAAGCCTTAAGGTTACATCTTCAAGTTAAATATTAAGGTTAAGTCTTAGGGTTATTTCTTAAGTTTAAGTCTGAGGGTTATATCTGAGCGTTCATTAGGAAGTTGAAGTCTTAGAGTTCATTCTCAGGGTTAAGTCTTCAAGTTACTTCTTAAGGTTGAGACTTAGGGTTAAGTTTTAAGGTTAAGTCCGAATGTTACATCTTAAAGTTAAGTCTTAGGGTTAAATCTCAGTGTTAAGTCTCAAGGTTAGGTCTCAGGGTAGGAGTCGTAAGGTTGTGTCTTAATGTTCAGTCTTATTGTTAAGTCTTAAAAGTTATATTTTAGGGTTCAGTCTTAGGGTTAAATTTTAAGGTTAAGTCTTCAGGCTAAGTCTTAAGGTGAAGTCTTATGGCTTGAGTCTTAGGGTTAAGTCTAAAGTTTAATTCATAAGTTTAAGTCTTAGACTTAAGTCTTGGGGCTAAGTCTTAGGGTTAAGTCTTAAATCTTAGGTTTAAGTCTCAGTGTTGAGTCTTAGGGATAAGTCTTTGAATTAAGTCTTCAAGTTTTGTCTTAAGGTTTAACCTTAAGTTTAAGTCATAGGGTTAAGTCTTAGGGTTAAGTATTGAGTGTAAATCTTAAGGTTACGCTTTAAGGTTAAGTCTTAATGGTACATCTTCAAGTTAAGTCTTAGCATTAAGACTTAGGGTTAAATCCCAGGGTTAAATTTCAAGGTAAAGTCTCAAGGTTAAGTCTCAGGGTTACGTGGTCAAGTTGTGTCTTAGGATTCAGTCTTAGGGTTAAGTTTTGAAGTTAAACTTGAGGTTAAGTCTTAGGGTTAAGTCTCAGGATTATGTCTTAGGGATAAGTCTTAAGTTTAAACCTTAAGCTTAAGTCTTAGGGTTAAGCCTTAAGGTTAAGTGTCAGGGTTAATTCCTAAAGGTTAAGTCTTAAGTTTACATCTCATAGATTGAGCCTTAGGGTTAATTAAGTCTTAAGTTTACATCTCATAGATTGAGTCTTAGGGTTAAGTCTTCATCTTAAGTCTTAGAGTACAATCTTGAGGATAAGTCTTCTGGTTAAGTCTCAGGGTTAAGTCTTAATGTTAAGTCTTAAGGTTGAGCCTTAAGGTTAAGTCTTAGGGTTAAGCCTTAGAGTTATGTCTTGGGGATAAGTCTTAGGGCTAAGTCTCAGGATTAAGTATCAAGGTTAAAGCTCAAGGATAAGTCTCAGGGCTACGTTTTAGGGTTAAGTCTTGAGGTTAAATCTTAGGTTTAAGTCTCAGTTTTCAGTTTTAGGGATAAGTCTTATGGATAAATTTCACGACTAAGTCTCAGGGCTGAGTCTTAAGGTTAAAACTTAACCTGAAGTCTTAGGGTTAAGTCTTATGGTTAAATCTTAATGTTAAATCGTAATTTTAAGTCTTAGCGTTCAGTCTAAAGTTTAAATCACAAGCTGAAGTCTTAGGGTTAACTCTTTAGAGTTACGTCTTGGGGATAAGTCTTAGGGTTAAGTCTTAACGTTTCAGTCCTAAGGTTAACTCTTAGGGTTAAATCTGTAAGGTCAACACTTAAGGTTAACTCTTAGGGTTAAGTTTAGGGTTAAGCCTTAAGGTTACATCTTCAAGTTAAATATTAAGGTTAAGTCTTAGGGTTATTTCTTAAGTTTAAGTCTGAGGGTTATATCTGAGCGTTCATTATTAAGTTGAAGTCTTAGAGTTCATTCTCAGGGTTAAGTCTTCAAGTTACTTCTTAAGGTTGAGACTTAGGGTTAAGTTTTAAGGTTAAGTCCGAATGTTACATCTTAAAGTTAAGTCTTAGGGTTAAATCTCAGTGTTAAGTCTCAAGGTTAGGTCTCAGGGTAGGAGTCGTAAGGTTGTGTCTTAATGTTCAGTCTTATTGTTAAGTCTTAAAAGTTATATTTTAGGGTTCAGTCTTAGGGTTAAATTTTAAGGTTAAGTCTTCAGGCTAAGTCTTAAGGTGAAGTCTTATGGCTTGAGTCTTAGGGTTAAGTCTAAAGTTTAATTCATAAGTTTAAGTCTTAGACTTAAGTCTTGGGGCTAAGTCTTAGGGTTAAGTCTTAAATCTTAGGTTTAAGTCTCAGTGTTGAGTCTTAGGGATAAGTCTTTGAATTAAGTCTTCAAGTTTTGTCTTAAGGTTTAACCTTAAGTTTAAGTCATAGGGTTAAGTCTTAGGGTTAAGTATTGAGTGTAAATCTTAAGGTTACGCTTTAAGGTTAAGTCTTAATGGTACATCTTCAAGTTAAGTCTTAGCATTAAGACTTAGGGTTAAATCCCAGGGTTAAATTTCAAGGTAAAGTCTCAAGGTTAAGTCTCAGGGTTACGTGGTCAAGTTGTGTCTTAGGATTCAGTCTTAGGGTTAAGTTTTGAAGTTAAACTTGAGGTTAAGTCTTAGGGTTAAGTCTCAGGATTATGTCTTAGGGATAAGTCTTAAGTTTAAACCTTAAGCTTAAGTCTTAGGGTTAAGCCTTAAGGTTAAGTGTCAGGGTTAATTCCTAAAGGTTAAGTCTTAAGTTTACATCTCATAGATTGAGCCTTAGGGTTAATTAAGTCTTAAGTTTACATCTCATAGATTGAGTCTTAGGGTTAAGTCTTCATCTTAAGTCTTAGAGTACAATCTTGAGGATAAGTCTTCTGGTTAAGTCTCAGGGTTAAGTCTTAATGTTAAGTCTTAAGGTTGAGCCTTAAGGTTAAGTCTTAGGGTTAAGCCTTAGAGTTATGTCTTGGGGATAAGTCTTAGGGCTAAGTCTCAGGATTAAGTATCAAGGTTAAAGCTCAAGGATAAGTCTCAGGGCTACGTTTTAGGGTTAAGTCTTGAGGTTAAATCTTAGGTTTAAGTCTCAGTTTTCAGTTTTAGGGATAAGTCTTATGGATAAATTTCATGACTAAGTCTCAGGGCTGAGTCTTAAGGTTAAAACTTAACCTGAAGTCTTAGGGTTAAGTCTTATGGTTAAATCTTAATGTTAAATCGTAATTTTAAGTCTTAGCGTTCAGTCTAAAGTTTAAATCACAAGCTGAAGTCTTAGGGTTAACTCTTTAGAGTTACGTCTTGGGGATAAGTCTTAGGGTTAAGTCTTAACGTTTCAGTCCTAAGGTTAACTCTTAGGGTTAAATCTGTAAGGTCAACACTTAAGGTTAACTCTTAGGGTTAAGTTTAGGGTTAAGCCTTAAGGTTACATCTTCAAGTTAAATATTAAGGTTAAGTCTTAGGGTTATTTCTTAAGTTTAAGTCTGAGGGTTATATCTGAGCGTTCATTAGGAAGTTGAAGTCTTAGAGTTCATTCTCAGGGTTAAGTCTTCAAGTTACTTCTTAAGGTTGAGACTTAGGGTTAAGTTTTAAGGTTAAGTCCGAATGTTACATCTTAAAGTTAAGTCTTAGGGTTAAATCTCAGTGTTAAGTCTCAAGGTTAGGTCTCAGGGTAGGAGTCGTAAGGTTGTGTCTTAATGTTCAGTCTTATTGTTAAGTCTTAAAAGTTATATTTTAGGGTTCAGTCTTAGGGTTAAATTTTAAGGTTAAGTCTTCAGGTGAAGTCTTATGGCTTGAGTCTTAGGGTTAAGTCTAAAGTTTAATTCATAACTTGAAGTCTTAGACTTAAGTCTTGGGGCTAAGTCTTAGGGTTAAGTCTTAAATCTTAGGTTTAAGTCTCAGTGTTGAGTCTTAGGGATAAGTCTTTGAATTAAGTCTTCAAGTTTTGTCTTAAGGTTTAACCTTAAGTTTAAGTCATAGGGTTAAGTCTTAGGGTTAAGTATTGAGTGTAAATCTTAAGGTTACGCTTTAAGGTTAAGTCTTAATGGTACATCTCAAAGTTAAGTCTTAGCATTAAGACTTAGGGTTAAATCCCAGGGTTAAATTTCAAGGTAAAGTCTCAAGGTTAAGTCTCAGGGTTACGTGGTCAAGTTGTGTCTTAGGATTCAGTCTTAGGGTTAAGTTTTGAAGTTAAACTTGAGGTTAAGTCTTAGGGTTAAGTCTCAGGATTATGTCTTAGGGATAAGTCTTAAGTTTAAACCTTAAGCTTAAGTCTTAGGGTTAAGCCTTAAGGTTAAGTGTCAGGGTTAATTCCTAAAGGTTAAGTCTTAAGTTTACATCTCATAGATTGAGCCTTAGGGTTAATTAAGTCTTAAGTTTACATCTCATAGATTGAGTCTTAGGGTTAAGTCTTCATCTTAAGTCTTAGAGTACAATCTTGAGGATAAGTCTTCTGGTTAAGTCTCAGGGTTAAGTCTTAATGTTAAGTCTTAAGGTTGAGCCTTAAGGTTAAGTCTTAGGGTTAAGCCTTAGAGTTATGTCTTGGGGATAAGTCTTAGGGCTAAGTCTCAGGATTAAGTATCAAGGTTAAAGCTCAAGGATAAGTCTCAGGGCTACGTTTTAGGGTTAAGTCTTGAGGTTAAATCTTAGGTTTAAGTCTCAGTTTTCAGTTTTAGGGATAAGTCTTATGGATAAATTTCACGACTAAGTCTCAGGGCTGAGTCTTAAGGTTAAAACTTAACCTGAAGTCTTAGGGTTAAGTCTTATGGTTAAATCTTAATGTTAAATCGTAATTTTAAGTCTTAGCATTCAGTCTAAAGTTTAAATCACAAGCTGAAGTCTTAGGGTTAACTCTTTAGAGTTACGTCTTGGGGATAAGTCTTAGGGTTAAGTCTTAACGTTTCAGTCCTAAGGTTAACTCTTAGGGTCAAATCTGTAAGGTCAACACTTAAGGTTAACTCTTAGGGTTAAGTTTAGGGTTAAGCCTTAAGGTTACATCTTCAAGTTAAATATTAAGGTTAAGTCTTAGGGTTATTTCTTAAGTTTAAGTCTGAGGGTTATATCTGAGCGTTCATTAGGAAGTTGAAGTCTTAGAGTTCATTCTCAGGGTTAAGTCTTCAAGTTACTTCTTAAGGTTGAGACTTAGGGTTAAGTTTTAAGGTTAAGTCCGAATGTTACATCTTAAAGTTAAGTCTTAGGGTTAAATCTCAGTGTTAAGTCTCAAGGTTAGGTCTCAGGGTAGGAGTCGTAAGGTTGTGTCTTAATGTTCAGTCTTATTGTTAAGTCTTAAAAGTTATATTTTAGGGTTCAGTCTTAGGGTTAAATTTTAAGGTTAAGTCTTCAGGCTAAGTCTTAAGGTGAAGTCTTATGGCTTGAGTCTTAGGGTTAAGTCTAAAGTTTAATTCATAAGTTTAAGTCTTAGACTTAAGTCTTGGGGCTAAGTCTTAGGGTTAAGTCTTAAATCTTAGGTTTAAGTCTCAGTGTTGAGTCTTAGGGATAAGTCTTTGAATTAAGTCTTCAAGTTTTGTCTTAAGGTTTAACCTTAAGTTTAAGTCATAGGGTTAAGTCTTAGGGTTAAGTATTGAGTGTAAATCTTAAGGTTACGCTTTAAGGTTAAGTCTTAATGGTACATCTTCAAGTTAAGTCTTAGCATTAAGACTTAGGGTTAAATCCCAGGGTTAAATTTCAAGGTAAAGTCTCAAGGTTAAGTCTCAGGGTTACGTGGTCAAGTTGTGTCTTAGGATTCAGTCTTAGGGTTAAGTTTTGAAGTTAAACTTGAGGTTAAGTCTTAGGGTTAAGTCTCAGGATTATGTCTTAGGGATAAGTCTTAAGTTTAAACCTTAAGCTTAAGTCTTAGGGTTAAGCCTTAAGGTTAAGTGTCAGGGTTAATTCCTAAAGGTTAAGTCTTAAGTTTACATCTCATAGATTGAGCCTTAGGGTTAATTAAGTCTTAAGTTTACATCTCATAGATTGAGTCTTAGGGTTAAGTCTTCATCTTAAGTCTTAGAGTACAATCTTGAGGATAAGTCTTCTGGTTAAGTCTCAGGGTTAAGTCTTAATGTTAAGTCTTAAGGTTGAGCCTTAAGGTTAAGTCTTAGGGTTAAGCCTTAGAGTTATGTCTTGGGGATAAGTCTTAGGGCTAAGTCTCAGGATTAAGTATCAAGGTTAAAGCTCAAGGATAAGTCTCAGGGCTACGTTTTAGGGTTAAGTCTTGAGGTTAAATCTTAGGTTTAAGTCTCAGTTTTCAGTTTTAGGGATAAGTCTTATGGATAAATTTCACGACTAAGTCTCAGGGCTGAGTCTTAAGGTTAAAACTTAACCTGAAGTCTTAGGGTTAAGTCTTATGGTTAAATCTTAATGTTAAATCGTAATTTTAAGTCTTAGCGTTCAGTCTAAAGTTTAAATCACAAGCTGAAGTCTTAGGGTTAACTCTTTAGAGTTACGTCTTGGGGATAAGTCTTAGGGTTAAGTCTTAACGTTTCAGTCCTAAGGTTAACTCTTAGGGTTAAATCTGTAAGGTCAACACTTAAGGTTAACTCTTAGGGTTAAGTTTAGGGTTAAGCCTTAAGGTTACATCTTCAAGTTAAATATTAAGGTTAAGTCTTAGGGTTATTTCTTAAGTTTAAGTCTGAGGGTTATATCTGAGCGTTCATTATTAAGTTGAAGTCTTAGAGTTCATTCTCAGGGTTAAGTCTTCAAGTTACTTCTTAAGGTTGAGACTTAGGGTTAAGTTTTAAGGTTAAGTCCGAATGTTACATCTTAAAGTTAAGTCTTAGGGTTAAATCTCAGTGTTAAGTCTCAAGGTTAGGTCTCAGGGTAGGAGTCGTAAGGTTGTGTCTTAATGTTCAGTCTTATTGTTAAGTCTTAAAAGTTATATTTTAGGGTTCAGTCTTAGGGTTAAATTTTAAGGTTAAGTCTTCAGGCGAAGTCTTAAGGTGAAGTCTTATGGCTTGAGTCTTAGGGTTAAGTCTAAAGTTTAATTCATAACTTGAAGTCTTAGTCTTAAGTCTTGGGGCTAAGTCTTAGGGTTAAGTCTTAAATCTTAGGTTTAAGTCTCAGTGTTGAGTCTTAGGGATAAGTCTTTGAATTAAGTCTTCAGGTTTTGTCTTAAGGTTTAACCTTAAGTTTAAGTCATAGGGTTAAGTCTTAGGGTTAAGTATTGAGTGTAAATCTTAAGGTTACGCTTTAAGGTTAAGTCTTAATGGTACATCTTAAAGTTAAGTCTTAGCATTAAGACTTAGGGTTAAATCCCAGGGTTAAATTTCAAGGTAAAGTCTCAAGGTTAAGTCTCAGGGTTACGTGGTCAAGTTGTGTCTTAGGATTCAGTCTTAGGGTTAAGTTTTGAAGTTAACCTTGAGGTTAAGTCTTAGGGTTAAGTCTCAGGATTATGTCTTAGGGATAAGTCTTAAGTTTAAACCTTAAGCTTAAGTCTTAGGGTTAAGCCTTAAGGTTAAGTGTCAGGGTTAATTCCTAAAGGTTAAGTCTTAAGTTTACATCTCATAGATTGAGCCTTAGGGTTAATTAAGTCTTAAGTTTACATCTCATAGATTGAGTCTTAGGGTTAAGTCTTCATCTTAAGTCTTAGGGTTAAGTCTTAGAGTACAATCTTGAGGATAAGTCTTATGGTTAAGTCTCAGGGTTAAGTCTTAATGTTAAGTCTTAAGGTTGAGCCTTAGGGTTAAGCCTTAGAGTTATGTCTTGGGGATAAGTCTTAGGGCTAAGTCTCAGGATTAAGTATCAAGGTTAAAGCTCAAGGATAAGTCTCAGGGCTACGTTTTAGGGTTAAGTCTTCAGGTTAAATCTTAGGTTTAAGTCTCAGTTTTCAGTTTTAGGGATAAGTCTTATGGATAAATTTCACGACTAAGTCTCAGGGCTGAGTCTTCAGGTTAAAACTTAACCTGACGTCTTAGGGTTAAGTCTTATGGTTAAATCTTAATGTTAAATCGTAATTTTAAGTCTTAGCGTTCAGTCTAAAGTTTAAATCACAAGCTGAAGTCTTAGGGTTAACTCTTTAGAGTTACGTCTTGGGGATAAGTCTTAGGGTTAAGTCTTAACGTTTCAGTCCTAAGGTTAACTCTTAGGGTTAAATCTGTAAGGTCAACACTTAAGGTTAACTCTTAGGGTTAAGTTTAGGGTTAAGCCTTAAGGTTACATCTTCAAGTTAAATATTAAGGTTAAGTCTTAGGGTTATTTCTTAAGTTTAAGTCTGAGGGTTATATCTGAGCGTTCATTATTAAGTTGAAGTCTTAGAGTTCATTCTCAGGGTTAAGTCTTCAAGTTACTTCTTAAGGTTGAGGCTTAGGGTTAAGTTTTAAGGTTAAGTCCGAATGTTACATCTTAAAGTTAAGTCTTAGGGTTAAATCTCAGTGTTAAGTCTCAAGGTTAGGTCTCAGGGTAGGAGTCGTAAGGTTGTGTCTTAATGTTCAGTCTTATTGTTAAGTCTTAAAAGTTATATTTTAGGGTTCAGTCTTAGGGTTAAATTTTAAGGTTAAGTCTTCAGGTGAAGTCTTATGGCTTGAGTCTTAGGGTTAAGTCTAAAGTTTAATTCATAACTTGAAGTCTTAGACTTAAGTCTTGGGGCTAAGTCTTAGGGTTAAGTCTTAAATCTTAGGTTTAAGTCTCAGTGTTGAGTCTTAGGGATAAGTCTTTGAATTAAGTCTTCAGGTTTTGTCTTAAGGTTTAACCTTAAGTTTAAGTCATAGGGTTAAGTCTTAGGGTTAAGTATTGAGTGTAAATCTTAAGGTTACGCTTTAAGGTTAAGTCTTAATGGTACATCTTCAAGTTAAGTCTTAGCATTAAGACTTAGGGTTAAATCCCAGGGTTAAATTTCAAGGTAAAGTCTCAAGGTTAAGTCTCAGGGTTACGTGGTCAAGTTGTGTCTTAGGATTCAGTCTTAGGGTTAAGTTTTGAAGTTAAACTTGAGGTTAAGTCTTAGGGTTAAGTCTCAGGATTATGTCTTAGGGATAAGTCTTAAGTTTAAACCTTAAGCTTAAGTCTTAGGGTTAAGCCTTAAGGTTAAGTGTCAGGGTTAATTCCTAAAGGTTAAGTCTTAAGTTTACATCTCATAGATTGAGCCTTAGGGTTAATTAAGTCTTAAGTTTACATCTCATAGATTGAGTCTTAGGGTTAAGTCTTCATCTTAAGTCTTAGAGTACAATCTTGAGGATAAGTCTTATGGTTAAGTCTCAGGGTTAAGTCTTAATGTTAAGTCTTAAGGTTGAGCCTTAAGGTTAAGTCTTAGGGTTAAGCCTTAGAGTTATGTCTTGGGGATAAGTCTTAGGGCTAAGTCTCAGGATTAAGTATCAAGGTTAAAGCTCAAGGATAAGTCTCAGGGCTACGTTTTAGGGTTAAGTCTTCAGGTTAAATCTTAGGTTTAAGTCTCAGTTTTCAGTTTTAGGGATAAGTCTTATGGATAAATTTCATGACTAAGTCTCAGGGCTGAGTCTTAAGGTTAAAACTTAACCTGAAGTCTTAGGGTTAAGTCTTATGGTTAAATCTTAATGTTAAATCGTAATTTTAAGTCTTAGCGTTCAGTCTAAAGTTTAAATCACAAGCTGAAGTCTTAGGGTTAACTCTTTAGAGTTACGTCTTGGGGATAAGTCTTAGGGTTAAGTCTTAACGTTTCAGTCCTAAGGTTAACTCTTAGGGTTAAATCTGTAAGGTCAACACTTAAGGTTAACTCTTAGGGTTAAGTTTAGGGTTAAGCCTTAAGGTTACATCTTCAAGTTAAATATTAAGGTTAAGTCTTAGGGTTATTTCTTAAGTTTAAGTCTGAGGGTTATATCTGAGCGTTCATTAGGAAGTTGAAGTCTTAGAGTTCATTCTCAGGGTTAAGTCTTCAAGTTACTTCTTAAGGTTGAGACTTAGGGTTAAGTTTTAAGGTTAAGTCCGAATGTTACATCTTAAAGTTAAGTCTTAGGGTTAAATCTCAGTGTTAAGTCTCAAGGTTAGGTCTCAGGGTAGGAGTCGTAAGGTTGTGTCTTAATGTTCAGTCTTATTGTTAAGTCTTAAAAGTTATATTTTAGGGTTCAGTCTTAGGGTTAAATTTTAAGGTTAAGTCTTCAGGCTAAGTCTTAAGGTGAAGTCTTATGGCTTGAGTCTTAGGGTTAAGTCTAAAGTTTAATTCATAACTTGAAGTCTTAGACTTAAGTCTTGGGGCTAAGTCTTAGGGTTAAGTCTTAAATCTTAGGTTTAAGTCTCAGTGTTGAGTCTTAGGGATAAGTCTTTGAATTAAGTCTTCAAGTTTTGTCTTAAGGTTTAACCTTAAGTTTAAGTCATAGGGTTAAGTCTTAGGGTTAAGTATTGAGTGTAAATCTTAAGGTTACGCTTTAAGGTTAAGTCTTAATGGTACATCTTCAAGTTAAGTCTTAGCATTAAGACTTAGGGTTAAATCCCAGGGTTAAATTTCAAGGTAAAGTCTCAAGGTTAAGTCTCAGGGTTACGTGGTCAAGTTGTGTCTTAGGATTCAGTCTTAGGGTTAAGTTTTGAAGTTAAACTTGAGGTTAAGTCTTAGGGTTAAGTCTCAGGATTATGTCTTAGGGATAAGTCTTAAGTTTAAACCTTAAGCTTAAGTCTTAGGGTTAAGCCTTAAGGTTAAGTGTCAGGGTTAATTCCTAAAGGTTAAGTCTTAAGTTTACATCTCATAGATTGAGCCTTAGGGTTAATTAAGTCTTAAGTTTACATCTCATAGATTGAGTCTTAGGGTTAAGTCTTCATCTTAAGTCTTAGAGTACAATCTTGAGGATAAGTCTTCTGGTTAAGTCTCAGGGTTAAGTCTTAATGTTAAGTCTTAAGGTTGAGCCTTAAGGTTAAGTCTTAGGGTTAAGCCTTAGAGTTATGTCTTGGGGATAAGTCTTAGGGCTAAGTCTCAGGATTAAGTATCAAGGTTAAAGCTCAAGGATAAGTCTCAGGGCTACGTTTTAGGGTTAAGTCTTGAGGTTAAATCTTAGGTTTAAGTCTCAGTTTTCAGTTTTAGGGATAAGTCTTATGGATAAATTTCATGACTAAGTCTCAGGGCTGAGTCTTAAGGTTAAAACTTAACCTGAAGTCTTAGGGTTAAGTCTTATGGTTAAATCTTAATGTTAAATCGTAATTTTAAGTCTTAGCGTTCAGTCTAAAGTTTAAATCACAAGCTGAAGTCTTAGGGTTAACTCTTTAGAGTTACGTCTTGGGGATAAGTCTTAGGGTTAAGTCTTAACGTTTCAGTCCTAAGGTTAACTCTTAGGGTTAAATCTGTAAGGTCAACACTTAAGGTTAACTCTTAGGGTTAAGTTTAGGGTTAAGCCTTAAGGTTACATCTTCAAGTTAAATATTAAGGTTAAGTCTTAGGGTTATTTCTTAAGTTTAAGTCTGAGGGTTATATCTGAGCGTTCATTAGGAAGTTGAAGTCTTAGAGTTCATTCTCAGGGTTAAGTCTTCAAGTTACTTCTTAAGGTTGAGACTTAGGGTTAAGTTTTAAGGTTAAGTCCGAATGTTACATCTTAAAGTTAAGTCTTAGGGTTAAATCTCAGTGTTAAGTCTCAAGGTTAGGTCTCAGGGTAGGAGTCGTAAGGTTGTGTCTTAATGTTCAGTCTTATTGTTAAGTCTTAAAAGTTATATTTTAGGGTTCAGTCTTAGGGTTAAATTTTAAGGTTAAGTCTTCAGGCTAAGTCTTAAGGTGAAGTCTTATGGCTTGAGTCTTAGGGTTAAGTCTAAAGTTTAATTCATAACTTGAAGTCTTAGACTTAAGTCTTGGGGCTAAGTCTTAGGGTTAAGTCTTAAATCTTAGGTTTAAGTCTCAGTGTTGAGTCTTAGGGATAAGTCTTTGAATTAAGTCTTCAAGTTTTGTCTTAAGGTTTAACCTTAAGTTTAAGTCATAGGGTTAAGTCTTAGGGTTAAGTATTGAGTGTAAATCTTAAGGTTACGCTTTAAGGTTAAGTCTTAATGGTACATCTTCAAGTTAAGTCTTAGCATTAAGACTTAGGGTTAAATCCCAGGGTTAAATTTCAAGGTAAAGTCTCAAGGTTAAGTCTCAGGGTTACGTGGTCAAGTTGTGTCTTAGGATTCAGTCTTAGGGTTAAGTTTTGAAGTTAAACTTGAGGTTAAGTCTTAGGGTTAAGTCTCAGGATTATGTCTTAGGGATAAGTCTTAAGTTTAAACCTTAAGCTTAAGTCTTAGGGTTAAGCCTTAAGGTTAAGTGTCAGGGTTAATTCCTAAAGGTTAAGTCTTAAGTTTACATCTCATAGATTGAGCCTTAGGGTTAATTAAGTCTTAAGTTTACATCTCATAGATTGAGTCTTAGGGTTAAGTCTTCATCTTAAGTCTTAGAGTACAATCTTGAGGATAAGTCTTCTGGTTAAGTCTC
Source organism: Falco punctatus (assembly GCF_963210335.1). Lineage (NCBI taxonomy): Eukaryota > Metazoa > Chordata > Aves > Falconiformes > Falconidae > Falco > Falco punctatus. The sequence continues at coordinate 237,051 of NW_027660109.1, forward strand.
AGGGTTAAGTCTTAATGTTAAGTCTTAAGGTTGAGCCTTAAGGTTAAGTCTTAGGGTTAAGCCTTAGAGTTATGTCTTGGGGATAAGTCTTAGGGCTAAGTCTCAGGATTAAGTATCAAGGTTAAAGCTCAAGGATAAGTCTCAGGGCTACGTTTTAGGGTTAAGTCTTCAGGTTAAATCTTAGGTTTAAGTCTCAGTTTTCAGTTTTAGGGATAAGTCTTATGGATAAATTTCACGACTAAGTCTCAGGGCTGAGTCTTAAGGTTAAAACTTAACCTGAAGTCTTAGGGTTAAGTCTTATGGTTAAATCTTAATGTTAAATCGTAATTTTAAGTCTTAGCGTTCAGTCTAAAGTTTAAATCACAAGCTGAAGTCTTAGGGTTAACTCTTTAGAGTTACGTCTTGGGGATAAGTCTTAGGGTTAAGTCTTAACGTTTCAGTCCTAAGGTTAACTCTTAGGGTTAAATCTGTAAGGTCAACACTTAAGGTTAACTCTTAGGGTTAAGTTTAGGGTTAAGCCTTAAGGTTACATCTTCAAGTTAAATATTAAGGTTAAGTCTTAGGGTTATTTCTTAAGTTTAAGTCTGAGGGTTATATCTGAGCGTTCATTAGGAAGTTGAAGTCTTAGAGTTCATTCTCAGGGTTAAGTCTTCAAGTTACTTCTTAAGGTTGAGACTTAGGGTTAAGTTTTAAGGTTAAGTCCGAATGTTACATCTTAAAGTTAAGTCTTAGGGTTAAATCTCAGTGTTAAGTCTCAAGGTTAGGTCTCAGGGTAGGAGTCGTAAGGTTGTGTCTTAATGTTCAGTCTTATTGTTAAGTCTTAAAAGTTATATTTTAGGGTTCAGTCTTAGGGTTAAATTTTAAGGTTAAGTCTTCAGGCTAAGTCTTAAGGTGAAGTCTTATGGCTTGAGTCTTAGGGTTAAGTCTAAAGTTTAATTCATAAGTTTAAGTCTTAGACTTAAGTCTTGGGGCTAAGTCTTAGGGTTAAGTCTTAAATCTTAGGTTTAAGTCTCAGTGTTGAGTCTTAGGGATAAGTCTTTGAATTAAGTCTTCAGGTTTTGTCTTAAGGTTTAACCTTAAGTTTAAGTCATAGGGTTAAGTCTTAGGGTTAAGTATTGAGTGTAAATCTTAAGGTTACGCTTTAAGGTTAAGTCTTAATGGTACATCTTCAAGTGAAGTCTTAGCATTAAGACTTAGGGTTAAATCCCAGGGTTAAATTTCAAGGTAAAGTCTCAAGGTTAAGTCTCAGGGTTACGTGGTCAAGTTGTGTCTTAGGATTCAGTCTTAGGGTTAAGTTTTGAAGTTAAACTTGAGGTTAAGTCTTAGGGTTAAGTCTCAGGATTATGTCTTAGGGATAAGTCTTAAGTTTAAACCTTAAGCTTAAGTCTTAGGGTTAAGCCTTAAGGTTAAGTGTCAGGGTTAATTCCTAAAGGTTAAGTCTTAAGTTTACATCTCATAGATTGAGCCTTAGGGTTAATTAAGTCTTAAGTTTACATCTCATAGATTGAGTCTTAGGGTTAAGTCTTCATCTTAAGTCTTAGGGTTAAGTCTTAGAGTACAATCTTGAGGATAAGTCTTATGGTTAAGTCTCAGGGTTAAGTCTTAATGTTAAGTCTTAAGGTTGAGCCTTAGGGTTAAGCCTTAGAGTTATGTCTTGGGGATAAGTCTTAGGGCTAAGTCTCAGGATTAAGTATCAAGGTTAAAGCTCAAGGATAAGTCTCAGGGCTACGTTTTAGGGTTAAGTCTTGAGGTTAAATCTTAGGTTTAAGTCTCAGTTTTCAGTTTTAGGGATAAGTCTTATGGATAAATTTCACGACTAAGTCTCAGGGCTGAGTCTTAAGGTTAAAACTTAACCTGAAGTCTTAGGGTTAAGTCTTATGGTTAAATCTTAATGTTAAATCGTAATTTTAAGTCTTAGCGTTCAGTCTAAAGTTTAAATCACAAGCTGAAGTCTTAGGGTTAACTCTTTAGAGTTACGTCTTGGGGATAAGTCTTAGGGTTAAGTCTTAACGTTTCAGTCCTAAGGTTAACTCTTAGGGTCAAATCTGTAAGGTCAACACTTAAGGTTAACTCTTAGGGTTAAGTTTAGGGTTAAGCCTTAAGGTTACATCTTCAAGTTAAATATTAAGGTTAAGTCTTAGGGTTATTTCTTAAGTTTAAGTCTGAGGGTTATATCTGAGCGTTCATTATTAAGTTGAAGTCTTAGAGTTCATTCTCAGGGTTAAGTCTTCAAGTTACTTCTTAAGGTTGAGACTTAGGGTTAAGTTTTAAGGTTAAGTCCGAATGTTACATCTTAAAGTTAAGTCTTAGGGTTAAATCTCAGTGTTAAGTCTCAAGGTTAGGTCTCAGGGTAGAAGTCGTAAGGTTGTGTCTTAATGTTCAGTCTTATTGTTAAGTCTTAAAAGTTATATTTTAGGGTTCAGTCTTAGGGTTAAATTTTAAGGTTAAGTCTTCAGGTGAAGTCTTATGGCTTGAGTCTTAGGGTTAAGTCTAAAGTTTAATTCATAAGTTTAAGTCTTAGACTTAAGTCTTGGGGCTAAGTCTTAGGGTTAAGTCTTAAATCTTAGGTTTAAGTCTCAGTGTTGAGTCTTAGGGATAAGTCTTTGAATTAAGTCTTCAGGTTTTGTTTTAAGGTTTAACCTTAAGTTTAAGTCATAGGGTTAAGTCTTAGGGTTAAGTATTGAGTGTAAATCTTAAGGTTACGCTTTAAGGTTAAGTCTTAATGGTACATCTTCAAGTTAAGTCTTAGCATTAAGACTTAGGGTTAAATCCCAGGGTTAAATTTCAAGGTAAAGTCTCAAGGTTAAGTCTCAGGGTTACGTGGTCAAGTTGTGTCTTAGGATTCAGTCTTAGGGTTAAGTTTTGAAGTTAAACTTGAGGTTAAGTCTTAGGGTTAAGTCTCAGGATTATGTCTTAGGGATAAGTCTTAAGTTTAAACCTTAAGCTTAAGTCTTAGGGTTAAGCCTTAAGGTTAAGTGTCAGGGTTAATTCCTAAAGGTTAAGTCTTAAGTTTACATCTCATAGATTGAGCCTTAGGGTTAATTAAGTCTTAAGTTTACATCTCATAGATTGAGTCTTAGGGTTAAGTCTTCATCTTAAGTCTTAGAGTACAATCTTGAGGATAAGTCTTCTGGTTAAGTCTCAGGGTTAAGTCTTAATGTTAAGTCTTAAGGTTGAGCCTTAAGGTTAAGTCTTAGGGTTAAGCCTTAGAGTTATGTCTTGGGGATAAGTCTTAGGGCTAAGTCTCAGGATTAAGTATCAAGGTTAAAGCTCAAGGATAAGTCTCAGGGCTACGTTTTAGGGTTAAGTCTTGAGGTTAAATCTTAGGTTTAAGTCTCAGTTTTCAGTTTTAGGGATAAGTCTTATGGATAAATTTCACGACTAAGTCTCAGGGCTGAGTCTTAAGGTTAAAACTTAACCTGAAGTCTTAGGGTTAAGTCTTATGGTTAAATCTTAATGTTAAATCGTAATTTTAAGTCTTAGCGTTCAGTCTAAAGTTTAAATCACAAGCTGAAGTCTTAGGGTTAACTCTTTAGAGTTACGTCTTGGGGATAAGTCTTAGGGTTAAGTCTTAACGTTTCAGTCCTAAGGTTAACTCTTAGGGTCAAATCTGTAAGGTCAACACTTAAGGTTAACTCTTAGGGTTAAGTTTAGGGTTAAGCCTTAAGGTTACATCTTCAAGTTAAATATTAAGGTTAAGTCTTAGGGTTATTTCTTAAGTTTAAGTCTGAGGGTTATATCTGAGCGTTCATTATTAAGTTGAAGTCTTAGAGTTCATTCTCAGGGTTAAGTCTTCAAGTTACTTCTTAAGGTTGAGACTTAGGGTTAAGTTTTAAGGTTAAGTCCGAATGTTACATCTTAAAGTTAAGTCTTAGGGTTAAATCTCAGTGTTAAGTCTCAAGGTTAGGTCTCAGGGTAGAAGTCGTAAGGTTGTGTCTTAATGTTCAGTCTTATTGTTAAGTCTTAAAAGTTATATTTTAGGGTTCAGTCTTAGGGTTAAATTTTAAGGTTAAGTCTTCAGGCTAAGTCTTAAGGTGAAGTCTTATGGCTTGAGTCTTAGGGTTAAGTCTAAAGTTTAATTCATAAGTTTAAGTCTTAGACTTAAGTCTTGGGGCTAAGTCTTAGGGTTAAGTCTTAAATCTTAGGTTTAAGTCTCAGTGTTGAGTCTTAGGGATAAGTCTTTGAATTAAGTCTTCAAGTTTTGTCTTAAGGTTTAACCTTAAGTTTAAGTCATAGGGTTAAGTCTTAGGGTTAAGTATTGAGTGTAAATCTTAAGGTTACGCTTTAAGGTTAAGTCTTAATGGTACATCTTCAAGTTAAGTCTTAGCATTAAGACTTAGGGTTAAATCCCAGGGTTAAATTTCAAGGTAAAGTCTCAAGGTTAAGTCTCAGGGTTACGTGGTCAAGTTGTGTCTTAGGATTCAGTCTTAGGGTTAAGTTTTGAAGTTAAACTTGAGGTTAAGTCTTAGGGTTAAGTCTCAGGATTATGTCTTAGGGATAAGTCTTAAGTTTAAACCTTAAGCTTAAGTCTTAGGGTTAAGCCTTAAGGTTAAGTGTCAGGGTTAATTCCTAAAGGTTAAGTCTTAAGTTTACATCTCATAGATTGAGCCTTAGGGTTAATTAAGTCTTAAGTTTACATCTCATAGATTGAGTCTTAGGGTTAAGTCTTCATCTTAAGTCTTAGAGTACAATCTTGAGGATAAGTCTTCTGGTTAAGTCTCAGGGTTAAGTCTTAATGTTAAGTCTTAAGGTTGAGCCTTAAGGTTAAGTCTTAGGGTTAAGCCTTAGAGTTATGTCTTGGGGATAAGTCTTAGGGCTAAGTCTCAGGATTAAGTATCAAGGTTAAAGCTCAAGGATAAGTCTCAGGGCTACGTTTTAGGGTTAAGTCTTGAGGTTAAATCTTAGGTTTAAGTCTCAGTTTTCAGTTTTAGGGATAAGTCTTATGGATAAATTTCACGACTAAGTCTCAGGGCTGAGTCTTAAGGTTAAAACTTAACCTGAAGTCTTAGGGTTAAGTCTTATGGTTAAATCTTAATGTTAAATCGTAATTTAAGTCTTAGCGTTCAGTCTAAAGTTTAAATCACAAGCTGAAGTCTTAGGGTTAACTCTTTAGAGTTACGTCTTGGGGATAAGTCTTAGGGTTAAGTCTTAACGTTTCAGTCCTAAGGTTAACTCTTAGGGTTAAATCTGTAAGGTCAACACTTAAGGTTAACTCTTAGGGTTAAGTTTAGGGTTAAGCCTTAAGGTTACATCTTCAAGTTAAATATTAAGGTTAAGTCTTAGGGTTATTTCTTAAGTTTAAGTCTGAGGGTTATATCTGAGCGTTCATTATTAAGTTGAAGTCTTAGAGTTCATTCTCAGGGTTAAGTCTTCAAGTTACTTCTTAAGGTTGAGACTTAGGGTTAAGTTTTAAGGTTAAGTCCGAATGTTACATCTTAAAGTTAAGTCTTAGGGTTAAATCTCAGTGTTAAGTCTCAAGGTTAGGTCTCAGGGTAGGAGTCGTAAGGTTGTGTCTTAATGTTCAGTCTTATTGTTAAGTCTTAAAAGTTATATTTTAGGGTTCAGTCTTAGGGTTAAATTTTAAGGTTAAGTCTTCAGGCTAAGTCTTAAGGTGAAGTCTTATGGCTTGAGTCTTAGGGTTAAGTCTAAAGTTTAATTCATAAGTTTAAGTCTTAGACTTAAGTCTTGGGGCTAAGTCTTAGGGTTAAGTCTTAAATCTTAGGTTTAAGTCTCAGTGTTGAGTCTTAGGGATAAGTCTTTGAATTAAGTCTTCAGGTTTTGTCTTAAGGTTTAACCTTAAGTTTAAGTCATAGGGTTAAGTCTTAGGGTTAAGTATTGAGTGTAAATCTTAAGGTTACGCTTTAAGGTTAAGTCTTAATGGTACATCTTCAAGTGAAGTCTTAGCATTAAGACTTAGGGTTAAATCCCAGGGTTAAATTTCAAGGTAAAGTCTCAAGGTTAAGTCTCAGGGTTACGTGGTCAAGTTGTGTCTTAGGATTCAGTCTTAGGGTTAAGTTTTGAAGTTAAACTTGAGGTTAAGTCTTAGGGTTAAGTCTCAGGATTATGTCTTAGGGATAAGTCTTAAGTTTAAACCTTAAGCTTAAGTCTTAGGGTTAAGCCTTAAGGTTAAGTGTCAGGGTTAATTCCTAAAGGTTAAGTCTTAAGTTTACATCTCATAGATTGAGCCTTAGGGTTAATTAAGTCTTAAGTTTACATCTCATAGATTGAGTCTTAGGGTTAAGTCTTCATCTTAAGTCTTAGGGTTAAGTCTTAGAGTACAATCTTGAGGATAAGTCTTATGGTTAAGTCTCAGGGTTAAGTCTTAATGTTAAGTCTTAAGGTTGAGCCTTAAGGTTAAGTCTTAGGGTTATGTCTTGGGGATAAGTCTTAGGGCTAAGTCTCAGGATTAAGTATCAAGGTTAAAGCTCAAGGATAAGTCTCAGGGCTACGTTTTAGGGTTAAGTCTTGAGGTTAAATCTTAGGTTTAAGTCTCAGTTTTCAGTTTTAGGGATAAGTCTTATGGATAAATTTCACGACTAAGTCTCAGGGCTGAGTCTTAAGGTTAAAACTTAACCTGAAGTCTTAGGGTTAAGTCTTATGGTTAAATCTTAATGTTAAATCGTAATTTTAAGTCTTAGCATTCAGTCTAAAGTTTAAATCACAAGCTGAAGTCTTAGGGTTAACTCTTTAGAGTTACGTCTTGGGGATAAGTCTTAGGGTTAAGTCTTAACGTTTCAGTCCTAAGGTTAACTCTTAGGGTCAAATCTGTAAGGTCAACACTTAAAGTTAACTCTTAGGGTTAAGTTTAGGGTTAAGCCTTAAGGTTACATCTTCAAGTTAAATATTAAGGTTAAGTCTTAGGGTTATTTCTTAAGTTTAAGTCTGAGGGTTATATCTGAGCGTTCATTAGGAAGTTGAAGTCTTAGAGTTCATTCTCAGGGTTAAGTCTTCAAGTTACTTCTTAAGGTTGAGACTTAGGGTTAAGTTTTAAGGTTAAGTCCGAATGTTACATCTTAAAGTTAAGTCTTAGGGTTAAATCTCAGTGTTAAGTCTCAAGGTTAGGTCTCAGGGTAGAAGTCGTAAGGTTGTGTCTTAATGTTCAGTCTTATTGTTAAGTCTTAAAAGTTATATTTTAGGGTTCAGTCTTAGGGTTAAATTTTAAGGTTAAGTCTTCAGGTGAAGTCTTATGGCTTGAGTCTTAGGGTTAAGTCTAAAGTTTAATTCATAACTTGAAGTCTTAGACTTAAGTCTTGGGGCTAAGTCTTAGGGTTAAGTCTTAAATCTTAGGTTTAAGTCTCAGTGTTGAGTCTTAGGGATAAGTCTTTGAATTAAGTCTTCAGGTTTTGTCTTAAGGTTTAACCTTAAGTTTAAGTCATAGGGTTAAGTCTTAGGGTTAAGTATTGAGTGTAAATCTTAAGGTTACGCTTTAAGGTTAAGTCTTAATGGTACATCTTCAAGTTAAGTCTTAGCATTAAGACTTAGGGTTAAATCCCAGGGTTAAATTTCAAGGTAAAGTCTCAAGGTTAAGTCTCAGGGTTACGTGGTCAAGTTGTGTCTTAGGATTCAGTCTTAGGGTTAAGTTTTGAAGTTAAACTTGAGGTTAAGTCTTAGGGTTAAGTCTCAGGATTATGTCTTAGGGATAAGTCTTAAGTTTAAACCTTAAGCTTAAGTCTTAGGGTTAAGCCTTAAGGTTAAGTGTCAGGGTTAATTCCTAAAGGTTAAGTCTTAAGTTTACATCTCATAGATTGAGCCTTAGGGTTAATTAAGTCTTAAGTTTACATCTCATAGATTGAGTCTTAGGGTTAAGTCTTCATCTTAAGTCTTAGGGTTAAGTCTTAGAGTACAATCTTGAGGATAAGTCTTATGGTTAAGTCTCAGGGTTAAGTCTTAATGTTAAGTCTTAAGGTTGAGCCTTAGGGTTAAGCCTTAGAGTTATGTCTTGGGGATAAGTCTTAGGGCTAAGTCTCAGGATTAAGTATCAAGGTTAAAGCTCAAGGATAAGTCTCAGGGCTACGTTTTAGGGTTAAGTCTTGAGGTTAAATCTTAGGTTTAAGTCTCAGTTTTCAGTTTTAGGGATAAGTCTTATGGATAAATTTCACGACTAAGTCTCAGGGCTGAGTCTTAAGGTTAAAACTTAACCTGAAGTCTTAGGGTTAAGTCTTATGGTTAAATCTTAATGTTAAATCGTAATTTTAAGTCTTAGCGTTCAGTCTAAAGTTTAAATCACAAGCTGAAGTCTTAGGGTTAACTCTTTAGAGTTACGTCTTGGGGATAAGTCTTAGGGTTAAGTCTTAACGTTTCAGTCCTAAGGTTAACTCTTAGGGTTAAATCTGTAAGGTCAACACTTAAGGTTAACTCTTAGGGTTAAGTTTAGGGTTAAGCCTTAAGGTTACATCTTCAAGTTAAATATTAAGGTTAAGTCTTAGGGTTATTTCTTAAGTTTAAGTCTGAGGGTTATATCTGAGCGTTCATTAGGAAGTTGAAGTCTTAGAGTTCATTCTCAGGGTTAAGTCTTCAAGTTACTTCTTAAGGTTGAGACTTAGGGTTAAGTTTTAAGGTTAAGTCCGAATGTTACATCTTAAAGTTAAGTCTTAGGGTTAAATCTCAGTGTTAAGTCTCAAGGTTAGGTCTCAGGGTAGGAGTCGTAAGGTTGTGTCTTAATGTTCAGTCTTATTGTTAAGTCTTAAAAGTTATATTTTAGGGTTCAGTCTTAGGGTTAAATTTTAAGGTTAAGTCTTCAGGCTAAGTCTTAAGGTGAAGTCTTATGGCTTGAGTCTTAGGGTTAAGTCTAAAGTTTAATTCATAACTTGAAGTCTTAGACTTAAGTCTTGGGGCTAAGTCTTAGGGTTAAGTCTTAAATCTTAGGTTTAAGTCTCAGTGTTGAGTCTTAGGGATAAGTCTTTGAATTAAGTCTTCAAGTTTTGTCTTAAGGTTTAACCTTAAGTTTAAGTCATAGGGTTAAGTCTTAGGGTTAAGTATTGAGTGTAAATCTTAAGGTTACGCTTTAAGGTTAAGTCTTAATGGTACATCTTCAAGTTAAGTCTTAGCATTAAGACTTAGGGTTAAATCCCAGGGTTAAATTTGAAGGTAAAGTCTCAAGGTTAAGTCTCAGGGTTACGTGGTCAAGTTGTGTCTTAGGATTCAGTCTTAGGGTTAAGTTTTGAAGTTAAACTTGAGGTTAAGTCTTAGGGTTAAGTCTCAGGATTATGTCTTAGGGATAAGTCTTAAGTTTAAACCTTAAGCTTAAGTCTTAGGGTTAAGCCTTAAGGTTAAGTGTCAGGGTTAATTCCTAAAGGTTAAGTCTTAAGTTTACATCTCATAGATTGAGCCTTAGGGTTAATTAAGTCTTAAGTTTACATCTCATAGATTGAGTCTTAGGGTTAAGTCTTCATCTTAAGTCTTAGAGTACAATCTTGAGGATAAGTCTTCTGGTTAAGTCTCAGGGTTAAGTCTTAATGTTAAGTCTTAAGGTTGAGCCTTAAGGTTAAGTCTTAGGGTTAAGCCTTAGAGTTATGTCTTGGGGATAAGTCTTAGGGCTAAGTCTCAGGATTAAGTATCAAGGTTAAAGCTCAAGGATAAGTCTCAGGGCTACGTTTTAGGGTTAAGTCTTGAGGTTAAATCTTAGGTTTAAGTCTCAGTTTTCAGTTTTAGGGATAAGTCTTATGGATAAATTTCATGACTAAGTCTCAGGGCTGAGTCTTAAGGTTAAAACTTAACCTGAAGTCTTAGGGTTAAGTCTTATGGTTAAATCTTAATGTTAAATCGTAATTTTAAGTCTTAGCGTTCAGTCTAAAGTTTAAATCACAAGCTGAAGTCTTAGGGTTAACTCTTTAGAGTTACGTCTTGGGGATAAGTCTTAGGGTTAAGTCTTAACGTTTCAGTCCTAAGGTTAACTCTTAGGGTTAAATCTGTAAGGTCAACACTTAAGGTTAACTCTTAGGGTTAAGTTTAGGGTTAAGCCTTAAGGTTACATCTTCAAGTTAAATATTAAGGTTAAGTCTTAGGGTTATTTCTTAAGTTTAAGTCTGAGGGTTATATCTGAGCGTTCATTATTAAGTTGAAGTCTTAGAGTTCATTCTCAGGGTTAAGTCTTCAAGTTACTTCTTAAGGTTGAGACTTAGGGTTAAGTTTTAAGGTTAAGTCCGAATGTTACATCTTAAAGTTAAGTCTTAGGGTTAAATCTCAGTGTTAAGTCTCAAGGTTAGGTCTCAGGGTAGGAGTCGTAAGGTTGTGTCTTAATGTTCAGTCTTATTGTTAAGTCTTAAAAGTTATATTTTAGGGTTCAGTCTTAGGGTTAAATTTTAAGGTTAAGTCTTCAGGCTAAGTCTTAAGGTGAAGTCTTATGGCTTGAGTCTTAGGGTTAAGTCTAAAGTTTAATTCATAACTTGAAGTCTTAGACTTAAGTCTTGGGGCTAAGTCTTAGGGTTAAGTCTTAAATCTTAGGTTTAAGTCTCAGTGTTGAGTCTTAGGGATAAGTCTTTGAATTAAGTCTTCAAGTTTTGTCTTAAGGTTTAACCTTAAGTTTAAGTCATAGGGTTAAGTCTTAGGGTTAAGTATTGAGTGTAAATCTTAAGGTTACGCTTTAAGGTTAAGTCTTAATGGTACATCTTCAAGTTAAGTCTTAGCATTAAGACTTAGGGTTAAATCCCAGGGTTAAATTTCAAGGTAAAGTCTCAAGGTTAAGTCTCAGGGTTACGTGGTCAAGTTGTGTCTTAGGATTCAGTCTTAGGGTTAAGTTTTGAAGTTAAACTTGAGGTTAAGTCTTAGGGTTAAGTCTCAGGATTATGTCTTAGGGATAAGTCTTAAGTTTAAACCTTAAGCTTAAGTCTTAGGGTTAAGCCTTAAGGTTAAGTGTCAGGGTTAATTCCTAAAGGTTAAGTCTTAAGTTTACATCTCATAGATTGAGCCTTAGGGTTAATTAAGTCTTAAGTTTACATCTCATAGATTGAGTCTTAGGGTTAAGTCTTCATCTTAAGTCTTAGAGTACAATCTTGAGGATAAGTCTTCTGGTTAAGTCTCAGGGTTAAGTCTTAATGTTAAGTCTTAAGGTTGAGCCTTAAGGTTAAGTCTTAGGGTTAAGCCTTAGAGTTATGTCTTGGGGATAAGTCTTAGGGCTAAGTCTCAGGATTAAGTATCAAGGTTAAAGCTCAAGGATAAGTCTCAGGGCTACGTTTTAGGGTTAAGTCTTGAGGTTAAATCTTAGGTTTAAGTCTCAGTTTTCAGTTTTAGGGATAAGTCTTATGGATAAATTTCATGACTAAGTCTCAGGGCTGAGTCTTAAGGTTAAAACTTAACCTGAAGTCTTAGGGTTAAGTCTTATGGTTAAATCTTAATGTTAAATCGTAATTTTAAGTCTTAGCGTTCAGTCTAAAGTTTAAATCACAAGCTGAAGTCTTAGGGTTAACTCTTTAGAGTTACGTCTTGGGGATAAGTCTTAGGGTTAAGTCTTAACGTTTCAGTCCTAAGGTTAACTCTTAGGGTTAAATCTGTAAGGTCAACACTTAAGGTTAACTCTTAGGGTTAAGTTTAGGGTTAAGCCTTAAGGTTACATCTTCAAGTTAAATATTAAGGTTAAGTCTTAGGGTTATTTCTTAAGTTTAAGTCTGAGGGTTATATCTGAGCGTTCATTAGGAAGTTGAAGTCTTAGAGTTCATTCTCAGGGTTAAGTCTTCAAGTTACTTCTTAAGGTTGAGACTTAGGGTTAAGTTTTAAGGTTAAGTCCGAATGTTACATCTTAAAGTTAAGTCTTAGGGTTAAATCTCAGTGTTAAGTCTCAAGGTTAGGTCTCAGGGTAGGAGTCGTAAGGTTGTGTCTTAATGTTCAGTCTTATTGTTAAGTCTTAAAAGTTATATTTTAGGGTTCAGTCTTAGGGTTAAATTTTAAGGTTAAGTCTTCAGGCTAAGTCTTAAGGTGAAGTCTTATGGCTTGAGTCTTAGGGTTAAGTCTAAAGTTTAATTCATAACTTGAAGTCTTAGACTTAAGTCTTGGGGCTAAGTCTTAGGGTTAAGTCTTAAATCTTAGGTTTAAGTCTCAGTGTTGAGTCTTAGGGATAAGTCTTTGAATTAAGTCTTCAGGTTTTGTCTTAAGGTTTAACCTTAAGTTTAAGTCATAGGGTTAAGTCTTAGGGTTAAGTATTGAGTGTAAATCTTAAGGTTACGCTTTAAGGTTAAGTCTTAATGGTACATCTTCAAGTTAAGTCTTAGCATTAAGACTTAGGGTTAAATCCCAGGGTTAAATTTGAAGGTAAAGTCTCAAGGTTAAGTCTCAGGGTTACGTGGTCAAGTTGTGTCTTAGGATTCAGTCTTAGGGTTAAGTTTTGAAGTTAAACTTGAGGTTAAGTCTTAGGGTTAAGTCTCAGGATTATGTCTTAGGGATAAGTCTTAAGTTTAAACCTTAAGCTTAAGTCTTAGGGTTAAGCCTTAAGGTTAAGTGTCAGGGTTAATTCCTAAAGGTTAAGTCTTAAGTTTACATCTCATAGATTGAGCCTTAGGGTTAATTAAGTCTTAAGTTTACATCTCATAGATTGAGTCTTAGGGTTAAGTCTTCATCTTAAGTCTTAGAGTACAATCTTGAGGATAAGTCTTCTGGTTAAGTCTCAGGGTTAAGTCTTAATGTTAAGTCTTAAGGTTGAGCCTTAAGGTTAAGTCTTAGGGTTAAGCCTTAGAGTTATGTCTTGGGGATAAGTCTTAGGGCTAAGTCTCAGGATTAAGTATCAAGGTTAAAGCTCAAGGATAAGTCTCAGGGCTACGTTTTAGGGTTAAGTCTTGAGGTTAAATCTTAGGTTTAAGTCTCAGTTTTCAGTTTTAGGGATAAGTCTTATGGATAAATTTCACGACTAAGTCTCAGGGCTGAGTCTTAAGGTTAAAACTTAACCTGAAGTCTTAGGGTTAAGTCTTATGGTTAAATCTTAATGTTAAATCGTAATTTAAGTCTTAGCGTTCAGTCTAAAGTTTAAATCACAAGCTGAAGTCTTAGGGTTAACTCTTTAGAGTTACGTCTTGGGGATAAGTCTTAGGGTTAAGTCTTAACGTTTCAGTCCTAAGGTTAACTCTTAGGGTTAAATCTGTAAGGTCAACACTTAAGGTTAACTCTTAGGGTTAAGTTTAGGGTTAAGCCTTAAGGTTACATCTTCAAGTTAAATATTAAGGTTAAGTCTTAGGGTTATTTCTTAAGTTTAAGTCTGAGGGTTATATCTGAGCGTTCATTAGGAAGTTGAAGTCTTAGAGTTCATTCTCAGGGTTAAGTCTTCAAGTTACTTCTTAAGGTTGAGACTTAGGGTTAAGTTTTAAGGTTAAGTCCGAATGTTACATCTTAAAGTTAAGTCTTAGGGTTAAATCTCAGTGTTAAGTCTCAAGGTTAGGTCTCAGGGTAGGAGTCGTAAGGTTGTGTCTTAATGTTCAGTCTTATTGTTAAGTCTTAAAAGTTATATTTTAGGGTTCAGTCTTAGGGTTAAATTTTAAGGTTAAGTCTTCAGGCTAAGTCTTAAGGTGAAGTCTTATGGCTTGAGTCTTAGGGTTAAGTCTAAAGTTTAATTCATAAGTTTAAGTCTTAGACTTAAGTCTTGGGGCTAAGTCTTAGGGTTAAGTCTTAAATCTTAGGTTTAAGTCTCAGTGTTGAGTCTTAGGGATAAGTCTTTGAATTAAGTCTTCAGGTTTTGTCTTAAGGTTTAACCTTAAGTTTAAGTCATAGGGTTAAGTCTTAGGGTTAAGTATTGAGTGTAAATCTTAAGGTTACGCTTTAAGGTTAAGTCTTAATGGTACATCTTCAAGTTAAGTCTTAGCATTAAGACTTAGGGTTAAATCCCAGGGTTAAATTTGAAGGTAAAGTCTCAAGGTTAAGTCTCAGGGTTACGTGGTCAAGTTGTGTCTTAGGATTCAGTCTTAGGGTTAAGTTTTGAAGTTAAACTTGAGGTTAAGTCTTAGGGTTAAGTCTCAGGATTATGTCTTAGGGATAAGTCTTAAGTTTAAACCTTAAGCTTAAGTCTTAGGGTTAAGCCTTAAGGTTAAGTGTCAGGGTTAATTCCTAAAGGTTAAGTCTTAAGTTTACATCTCATAGATTGAGCCTTAGGGTTAATTAAGTCTTAAGTTTACATCTCATAGATTGAGTCTTAGGGTTAAGTCTTCATCTTAAGTCTTAGGGTTAAGTCTTAGAGTACAATCTTGAGGATAAGTCTTATGGTTAAGTCTCAGGGTTAAGTCTTAATGTTAAGTCTTAAGGTTGAGCCTTAAGGTTAAGTCTTAGGGTTATGTCTTGGGGATAAGTCTTAGGGCTAAGTCTCAGGATTAAGTATCAAGGTTAAAGCTCAAGGATAAGTCTCAGGGCTACGTTTTAGGGTTAAGTCTTGAGGTTAAATCTTAGGTTTAAGTCTCAGTTTTCAGTTTTAGGGATAAGTCTTATGGATAAATTTCACGACTAAGTCTCAGGGCTGAGTCTTAAGGTTAAAACTTAACCTGAAGTCTTAGGGTTAAGTCTTATGGTTAAATCTTAATGTTAAATCGTAATTTTAAGTCTTAGCATTCAGTCTAAAGTTTAAATCACAAGCTGAAGTCTTAGGGTTAACTCTTTAGAGTTACGTCTTGGGGATAAGTCTTAGGGTTAAGTCTTAACGTTTCAGTCCTAAGGTTAACTCTTAGGGTCAAATCTGTAAGGTCAACACTTAAGGTTAACTCTTAGGGTTAAGTTTAGGGTTAAGCCTTAAGGTTACATCTTCAAGTTAAATATTAAGGTTAAGTCTTAGGGTTATTTCTTAAGTTTAAGTCTGAGGGTTATATCTGAGCGTTCATTAGGAAGTTGAAGTCTTAGAGTTCATTCTCAGGGTTAAGTCTTCAAGTTACTTCTTAAGGTTGAGACTTAGGGTTAAGTTTTAAGGTTAAGTCCGAATGTTACATCTTAAAGTTAAGTCTTAGGGTTAAATCTCAGTGTTAAGTCTCAAGGTTAGGTCTCAGGGTAGAAGTCGTAAGGTTGTGTCTTAATGTTCAGTCTTATTGTTAAGTCTTAAAAGTTATATTTTAGGGTTCAGTCTTAGGGTTAAATTTTAAGGTTAAGTCTTCAGGTGAAGTCTTATGGCTTGAGTCTTAGGGTTAAGTCTAAAGTTTAATTCATAACTTGAAGTCTTAGACTTAAGTCTTGGGGCTAAGTCTTAGGGTTAAGTCTTAAATCTTAGGTTTAAGTCTCAGTGTTGAGTCTTAGGGATAAGTCTTTGAATTAAGTCTTCAGGTTTTGTCTTAAGGTTTAACCTTAAGTTTAAGTCATAGGGTTAAGTCTTAGGGTTAAGTATTGAGTGTAAATCTTAAGGTTACGCTTTAAGGTTAAGTCTTAATGGTACATCTTCAAGTTAAGTCTTAGCATTAAGACTTAGGGTTAAATCCCAGGGTTAAATTTCAAGGTAAAGTCTCAAGGTTAAGTCTCAGGGTTACGTGGTCAAGTTGTGTCTTAGGATTCAGTCTTAGGGTTAAGTTTTGAAGTTAAACTTGAGGTTAAGTCTTAGGGTTAAGTCTCAGGATTATGTCTTAGGGATAAGTCTTAAGTTTAAACCTTAAGCTTAAGTCTTAGGGTTAAGCCTTAAGGTTAAGTGTCAGGGTTAATTCCTAAAGGTTAAGTCTTAAGTTTACATCTCATAGATTGAGCCTTAGGGTTAATTAAGTCTTAAGTTTACATCTCATAGATTGAGTCTTAGGGTTAAGTCTTCATCTTAAGTCTTAGGGTTAAGTCTTAGAGTACAATCTTGAGGATAAGTCTTATGGTTAAGTCTCAGGGTTAAGTCTTAATGTTAAGTCTTAAGGTTGAGCCTTAGGGTTAAGCCTTAGAGTTATGTCTTGGGGATAAGTCTTAGGGCTAAGTCTCAGGATTAAGTATCAAGGTTAAAGCTCAAGGATAAGTCTCAGGGCTACGTTTTAGGGTTAAGTCTTGAGGTTAAATCTTAGGTTTAAGTCTCAGTTTTCAGTTTTAGGGATAAGTCTTATGGATAAATTTCACGACTAAGTCTCAGGGCTGAGTCTTAAGGTTAAAACTTAACCTGAAGTCTTAGGGTTAAGTCTTATGGTTAAATCTTAATGTTAAATCGTAATTTTAAGTCTTAGCGTTCAGTCTAAAGTTTAAATCACAAGCTGAAGTCTTAGGGTTAACTCTTTAGAGTTACGTCTTGGGGATAAGTCTTAGGGTTAAGTCTTAACGTTTCAGTCCTAAGGTTAACTCTTAGGGTTAAATCTGTAAGGTCAACACTTAAGGTTAACTCTTAGGGTTAAGTTTAGGGTTAAGCCTTAAGGTTACATCTTCAAGTTAAATATTAAGGTTAAGTCTTAGGGTTATTTCTTAAGTTTAAGTCTGAGGGTTATATCTGAGCGTTCATTAGGAAGTTGAAGTCTTAGAGTTCATTCTCAGGGTTAAGTCTTCAAGTTACTTCTTAAGGTTGAGACTTAGGGTTAAGTTTTAAGGTTAAGTCCGAATGTTACATCTTAAAGTTAAGTCTTAGGGTTAAATCTCAGTGTTAAGTCTCAAGGTTAGGTCTCAGGGTAGGAGTCGTAAGGTTGTGTCTTAATGTTCAGTCTTATTGTTAAGTCTTAAAAGTTATATTTTAGGGTTCAGTCTTAGGGTTAAATTTTAAGGTTAAGTCTTCAGGCTAAGTCTTAAGGTGAAGTCTTATGGCTTGAGTCTTAGGGTTAAGTCTAAAGTTTAATTCATAACTTGAAGTCTTAGACTTAAGTCTTGGGGCTAAGTCTTAGGGTTAAGTCTTAAATCTTAGGTTTAAGTCTCAGTGTTGAGTCTTAGGGATAAGTCTTTGAATTAAGTCTTCAAGTTTTGTCTTAAGGTTTAACCTTAAGTTTAAGTCATAGGGTTAAGTCTTAGGGTTAAGTATTGAGTGTAAATCTTAAGGTTACGCTTTAAGGTTAAGTCTTAATGGTACATCTTCAAGTTAAGTCTTAGCATTAAGACTTAGGGTTAAATCCCAGGGTTAAATTTGAAGGTAAAGTCTCAAGGTTAAGTCTCAGGGTTACGTGGTCAAGTTGTGTCTTAGGATTCAGTCTTAGGGTTAAGTTTTGAAGTTAAACTTGAGGTTAAGTCTTAGGGTTAAGTCTCAGGATTATGTCTTAGGGATAAGTCTTAAGTTTAAACCTTAAGCTTAAGTCTTAGGGTTAAGCCTTAAGGTTAAGTGTCAGGGTTAATTCCTAAAGGTTAAGTCTTAAGTTTACATCTCATAGATTGAGCCTTAGGGTTAATTAAGTCTTAAGTTTACATCTCATAGATTGAGTCTTAGGGTTAAGTCTTCATCTTAAGTCTTAGAGTACAATCTTGAGGATAAGTCTTCTGGTTAAGTCTCAGGGTTAAGTCTTAATGTTAAGTCTTAAGGTTGAGCCTTAAGGTTAAGTCTTAGGGTTAAGCCTTAGAGTTATGTCTTGGGGATAAGTCTTAGGGCTAAGTCTCAGGATTAAGTATCAAGGTTAAAGCTCAAGGATAAGTCTCAGGGCTACGTTTTAGGGTTAAGTCTTGAGGTTAAATCTTAGGTTTAAGTCTCAGTTTTCAGTTTTAGGGATAAGTCTTATGGATAAATTTCATGACTAAGTCTCAGGGCTGAGTCTTAAGGTTAAAACTTAACCTGAAGTCTTAGGGTTAAGTCTTATGGTTAAATCTTAATGTTAAATCGTAATTTTAAGTCTTAGCGTTCAGTCTAAAGTTTAAATCACAAGCTGAAGTCTTAGGGTTAACTCTTTAGAGTTACGTCTTGGGGATAAGTCTTAGGGTTAAGTCTTAACGTTTCAGTCCTAAGGTTAACTCTTAGGGTTAAATCTGTAAGGTCAACACTTAAGGTTAACTCTTAGGGTTAAGTTTAGGGTTAAGCCTTAAGGTTACATCTTCAAGTTAAATATTAAGGTTAAGTCTTAGGGTTATTTCTTAAGTTTAAGTCTGAGGGTTATATCTGAGCGTTCATTAGGAAGTTGAAGTCTTAGAGTTCATTCTCAGGGTTAAGTCTTCAAGTTACTTCTTAAGGTTGAGACTTAGGGTTAAGTTTTAAGGTTAAGTCCGAATGTTACATCTTAAAGTTAAGTCTTAGGGTTAAATCTCAGTGTTAAGTCTCAAGGTTAGGTCTCAGGGTAGGAGTCGTAAGGTTGTGTCTTAATGTTCAGTCTTATTGTTAAGTCTTAAAAGTTATATTTTAGGGTTCAGTCTTAGGGTTAAATTTTAAGGTTAAGTCTTCAGGCTAAGTCTTAAGGTGAAGTCTTATGGCTTGAGTCTTAGGGTTAAGTCTAAAGTTTAATTCATAAGTTTAAGTCTTAGACTTAAGTCTTGGGGCTAAGTCTTAGGGTTAAGTCTTAAATCTTAGGTTTAAGTCTCAGTGTTGAGTCTTAGGGATAAGTCTTTGAATTAAGTCTTCAAGTTTTGTCTTAAGGTTTAACCTTAAGTTTAAGTCATAGGGTTAAGTCTTAGGGTTAAGTATTGAGTGTAAATCTTAAGGTTACGCTTTAAGGTTAAGTCTTAATGGTACATCTTCAAGTTAAGTCTTAGCATTAAGACTTAGGGTTAAATCCCAGGGTTAAATTTGAAGGTAAAGTCTCAAGGTTAAGTCTCAGGGTTACGTGGTCAAGTTGTGTCTTAGGATTCAGTCTTAGGGTTAAGTTTTGAAGTTAAACTTGAGGTTAAGTCTTAGGGTTAAGTCTCAGGATTATGTCTTAGGGATAAGTCTTAAGTTTAAACCTTAAGCTTAAGTCTTAGGGTTAAGCCTTAAGGTTAAGTGTCAGGGTTAATTCCTAAAGGTTAAGTCTTAAGTTTACATCTCATAGATTGAGCCTTAGGGTTAATTAAGTCTTAAGTTTACATCTCATAGATTGAGTCTTAGGGTTAAGTCTTCATCTTAAGTCTTAGAGTACAATCTTGAGGATAAGTCTTCTGGTTAAGTCTCAGGGTTAAGTCTTAATGTTAAGTCTTAAGGTTGAGCCTTAAGGTTAAGTCTTAGGGTTAAGCCTTAGAGTTATGTCTTGGGGATAAGTCTTAGGGCTAAGTCTCAGGATTAAGTATCAAGGTTAAAGCTCAAGGATAAGTCTCAGGGCTACGTTTTAGGGTTAAGTCTTGAGGTTAAATCTTAGGTTTAAGTCTCAGTTTTCAGTTTTAGGGATAAGTCTTATGGATAAATTTCATGACTAAGTCTCAGGGCTGAGTCTTAAGGTTAAAACTTAACCTGAAGTCTTAGGGTTAAGTCTTATGGTTAAATCTTAATGTTAAATCGTAATTTTAAGTCTTAGCGTTCAGTCTAAAGTTTAAATCACAAGCTGAAGTCTTAGGGTTAACTCTTTAGAGTTACGTCTTGGGGATAAGTCTTAGGGTTAAGTCTTAACGTTTCAGTCCTAAGGTTAACTCTTAGGGTTAAATCTGTAAGGTCAACACTTAAGGTTAACTCTTAGGGTTAAGTTTAGGGTTAAGCCTTAAGGTTACATCTTCAAGTTAAATATTAAGGTTAAGTCTTAGGGTTATTTCTTAAGTTTAAGTCTGAGGGTTATATCTGAGCGTTCATTAGGAAGTTGAAGTCTTAGAGTTCATTCTCAGGGTTAAGTCTTCAAGTTACTTCTTAAGGTTGAGACTTAGGGTTAAGTTTTAAGGTTAAGTCCGAATGTTACATCTTAAAGTTAAGTCTTAGGGTTAAATCTCAGTGTTAAGTCTCAAGGTTAGGTCTCAGGGTAGGAGTCGTAAGGTTGTGTCTTAATGTTCAGTCTTATTGTTAAGTCTTAAAAGTTATATTTTAGGGTTCAGTCTTAGGGTTAAATTTTAAGGTTAAGTCTTCAGGCTAAGTCTTAAGGTGAAGTCTTATGGCTTGAGTCTTAGGGTTAAGTCTAAAGTTTAATTCATAACTTGAAGTCTTAGACTTAAGTCTTGGGGCTAAGTCTTAGGGTTAAGTCTTAAATCTTAGGTTTAAGTCTCAGTGTTGAGTCTTAGGGATAAGTCTTTGAATTAAGTCTTCAAGTTTTGTCTTAAGGTTTAACCTTAAGTTTAAGTCATAGGGTTAAGTCTTAGGGTTAAGTATTGAGTGTAAATCTTAAGGTTACGCTTTAAGGTTAAGTCTTAATGGTACATCTTCAAGTTAAGTCTTAGCATTAAGACTTAGGGTTAAATCCCAGGGTTAAATTTGAAGGTAAAGTCTCAAGGTTAAGTCTCAGGGTTACGTGGTCAAGTTGTGTCTTAGGATTCAGTCTTAGGGTTAAGTTTTGAAGTTAAACTTGAGGTTAAGTCTTAGGGTTAAGTCTCAGGATTATGTCTTAGGGATAAGTCTTAAGTTTAAACCTTAAGCTTAAGTCTTAGGGTTAAGCCTTAAGGTTAAGTGTCAGGGTTAATTCCTAAAGGTTAAGTCTTAAGTTTACATCTCATAGATTGAGCCTTAGGGTTAATTAAGTCTTAAGTTTACATCTCATAGATTGAGTCTTAGGGTTAAGTCTTCATCTTAAGTCTTAGAGTACAATCTTGAGGATAAGTCTTCTGGTTAAGTCTCAGGGTTAAGTCTTAATGTTAAGTCTTAAGGTTGAGCCTTAAGGTTAAGTCTTAGGGTTAAGCCTTAGAGTTATGTCTTGGGGATAAGTCTTAGGGCTAAGTCTCAGGATTAAGTATCAAGGTTAAAGCTCAAGGATAAGTCTCAGGGCTACGTTTTAGGGTTAAGTCTTGAGGTTAAATCTTAGGTTTAAGTCTCAGTTTTCAGTTTTAGGGATAAGTCTTATGGATAAATTTCATGACTAAGTCTCAGGGCTGAGTCTTAAGGTTAAAACTTAACCTGAAGTCTTAGGGTTAAGTCTTATGGTTAAATCTTAATGTTAAATCGTAATTTTAAGTCTTAGCGTTCAGTCTAAAGTTTAAATCACAAGCTGAAGTCTTAGGGTTAACTCTTTAGAGTTACGTCTTGGGGATAAGTCTTAGGGTTAAGTCTTAACGTTTCAGTCCTAAGGTTAACTCTTAGGGTTAAATCTGTAAGGTCAACACTTAAGGTTAACTCTTAGGGTTAAGTTTAGGGTTAAGCCTTAAGGTTACATCTTCAAGTTAAATATTAAGGTTAAGTCTTAGGGTTATTTCTTAAGTTTAAGTCTGAGGGTTATATCTGAGCGTTCATTAGGAAGTTGAAGTCTTAGAGTTCATTCTCAGGGTTAAGTCTTCAAGTTACTTCTTAAGGTTGAGACTTAGGGTTAAGTTTTAAGGTTAAGTCCGAATGTTACATCTTAAAGTTAAGTCTTAGGGTTAAATCTCAGTGTTAAGTCTCAAGGTTAGGTCTCAGGGTAGGAGTCGTAAGGTTGTGTCTTAATGTTCAGTCTTATTGTTAAGTCTTAAAAGTTATATTTTAGGGTTCAGTCTTAGGGTTAAATTTTAAGGTTAAGTCTTCAGGCTAAGTCTTAAGGTGAAGTCTTATGGCTTGAGTCTTAGGGTTAAGTCTAAAGTTTAATTCATAACTTGAAGTCTTAGACTTAAGTCTTGGGGCTAAGTCTTAGGGTTAAGTCTTAAATCTTAGGTTTAAGTCTCAGTGTTGAGTCTTAGGGATAAGTCTTTGAATTAAGTCTTCAAGTTTTGTCTTAAGGTTTAACCTTAAGTTTAAGTCATAGGGTTAAGTCTTAGGGTTAAGTATTGAGTGTAAATCTTAAGGTTACGCTTTAAGGTTAAGTCTTAATGGTACATCTTCAAGTTAAGTCTTAGCATTAAGACTTAGGGTTAAATCCCAGGGTTAAATTTGAAGGTAAAGTCTCAAGGTTAAGTCTCAGGGTTACGTGGTCAAGTTGTGTCTTAGGATTCAGTCTTAGGGTTAAGTTTTGAAGTTAAACTTGAGGTTAAGTCTTAGGGTTAAGTCTCAGGATTATGTCTTAGGGATAAGTCTTAAGTTTAAACCTTAAGCTTAAGTCTTAGGGTTAAGCCTTAAGGTT
Source organism: Falco punctatus (assembly GCF_963210335.1). NCBI lineage: Eukaryota > Metazoa > Chordata > Aves > Falconiformes > Falconidae > Falco > Falco punctatus. The sequence goes on from NW_027660109.1 coordinate 258,932, forward strand.
AAGTGTCAGGGTTAATTCCTAAAGGTTAAGTCTTAAGTTTACATCTCATAGATTGAGCCTTAGGGTTAATTAAGTCTTAAGTTTACATCTCATAGATTGAGTCTTAGGGTTAAGTCTTCATCTTAAGTCTTAGAGTACAATCTTGAGGATAAGTCTTCTGGTTAAGTCTCAGGGTTAAGTCTTAATGTTAAGTCTTAAGGTTGAGCCTTAAGGTTAAGTCTTAGGGTTAAGCCTTAGAGTTATGTCTTGGGGATAAGTCTTAGGGCTAAGTCTCAGGATTAAGTATCAAGGTTAAAGCTCAAGGATAAGTCTCAGGGCTACGTTTTAGGGTTAAGTCTTGAGGTTAAATCTTAGGTTTAAGTCTCAGTTTTCAGTTTTAGGGATAAGTCTTATGGATAAATTTCATGACTAAGTCTCAGGGCTGAGTCTTAAGGTTAAAACTTAACCTGAAGTCTTAGGGTTAAGTCTTATGGTTAAATCTTAATGTTAAATCGTAATTTTAAGTCTTAGCGTTCAGTCTAAAGTTTAAATCACAAGCTGAAGTCTTAGGGTTAACTCTTTAGAGTTACGTCTTGGGGATAAGTCTTAGGGTTAAGTCTTAACGTTTCAGTCCTAAGGTTAACTCTTAGGGTTAAATCTGTAAGGTCAACACTTAAGGTTAACTCTTAGGGTTAAGTTTAGGGTTAAGCCTTAAGGTTACATCTTCAAGTTAAATATTAAGGTTAAGTCTTAGGGTTATTTCTTAAGTTTAAGTCTGAGGGTTATATCTGAGCGTTCATTAGGAAGTTGAAGTCTTAGAGTTCATTCTCAGGGTTAAGTCTTCAAGTTACTTCTTAAGGTTGAGACTTAGGGTTAAGTTTTAAGGTTAAGTCCGAATGTTACATCTTAAAGTTAAGTCTTAGGGTTAAATCTCAGTGTTAAGTCTCAAGGTTAGGTCTCAGGGTAGGAGTCGTAAGGTTGTGTCTTAATGTTCAGTCTTATTGTTAAGTCTTAAAAGTTATATTTTAGGGTTCAGTCTTAGGGTTAAATTTTAAGGTTAAGTCTTCAGGCTAAGTCTTAAGGTGAAGTCTTATGGCTTGAGTCTTAGGGTTAAGTCTAAAGTTTAATTCATAACTTGAAGTCTTAGACTTAAGTCTTGGGGCTAAGTCTTAGGGTTAAGTCTTAAATCTTAGGTTTAAGTCTCAGTGTTGAGTCTTAGGGATAAGTCTTTGAATTAAGTCTTCAAGTTTTGTCTTAAGGTTTAACCTTAAGTTTAAGTCATAGGGTTAAGTATTGAGTGTAAATCTTAAGGTTACGCTTTAAGGTTAAGTCTTAATGGTACATCTTCAAGTTAAGTCTTAGCATTAAGACTTAGGGTTAAATCCCAGGGTTAAATTTCAAGGTAAAGTCTCAAGGTTAAGTCTCAGGGTTACGTGGTCAAGTTGTGTCTTAGGATTCAGTCTTAGGGTTAAGTTTTGAAGTTAAACTTGAGGTTAAGTCTTAGGGTTAAGTCTCAGGATTATGTCTTAGGGATAAGTCTTAAGTTTAAACCTTAAGCTTAAGTCTTAGGGTTAAGCCTTAAGGTTAAGTGTCAGGGTTAATTCCTAAAGGTTAAGTCTTAAGTTTACATCTCATAGATTGAGCCTTAGGGTTAATTAAGTCTTAAGTTTACATCTCATAGATTGAGTCTTAGGGTTAAGTCTTCATCTTAAGTCTTAGAGTACAATCTTGAGGATAAGTCTTCTGGTTAAGTCTCAGGGTTAAGTCTTAATGTTAAGTCTTAAGGTTGAGCCTTAAGGTTAAGTCTTAGGGTTAAGCCTTAGAGTTATGTCTTGGGGATAAGTCTTAGGGCTAAGTCTCAGGATTAAGTATCAAGGTTAAAGCTCAAGGATAAGTCTCAGGGCTACGTTTTAGGGTTAAGTCTTGAGGTTAAATCTTAGGTTTAAGTCTCAGTTTTCAGTTTTAGGGATAAGTCTTATGGATAAATTTCATGACTAAGTCTCAGGGCTGAGTCTTAAGGTTAAAACTTAACCTGAAGTCTTAGGGTTAAGTCTTATGGTTAAATCTTAATGTTAAATCGTAATTTTAAGTCTTAGCGTTCAGTCTAAAGTTTAAATCACAAGCTGAAGTCTTAGGGTTAACTCTTTAGAGTTACGTCTTGGGGATAAGTCTTAGGGTTAAGTCTTAACGTTTCAGTCCTAAGGTTAACTCTTAGGGTTAAATCTGTAAGGTCAACACTTAAGGTTAACTCTTAGGGTTAAGTTTAGGGTTAAGCCTTAAGGTTACATCTTCAAGTTAAATATTAAGGTTAAGTCTTAGGGTTATTTCTTAAGTTTAAGTCTGAGGGTTATATCTGAGCGTTCATTAGGAAGTTGAAGTCTTAGAGTTCATTCTCAGGGTTAAGTCTTCAAGTTACTTCTTAAGGTTGAGACTTAGGGTTAAGTTTGAAGGTTAAGTCCGAATGTTACATCTTAAAGTTAAGTCTTAGGGTTAAATCTCAGTGTTAAGTCTCAAGGTTAGGTCTCAGGGTAGGAGTCGTAAGGTTGTGTCTTAATGTTCAGTCTTATTGTTAAGTCTTAAAAGTTATATTTTAGGGTTCAGTCTTAGGGTTAAATTTTAAGGTTAAGTCTTCAGGCTAAGTCTTAAGGTGAAGTCTTATGGCTTGAGTCTTAGGGTTAAGTCTAAAGTTTAATTCATAACTTGAAGTCTTAGACTTAAGTCTTGGGGCTAAGTCTTAGGGTTAAGTCTTAAATCTTAGGTTTAAGTCTCAGTGTTGAGTCTTAGGGATAAGTCTTTGAATTAAGTCTTCAAGTTTTGTCTTAAGGTTTAACCTTAAGTTTAAGTCATAGGGTTAAGTCTTAGGGTTAAGTATTGAGTGTAAATCTTAAGGTTACGCTTTAAGGTTAAGTCTTAATGGTACATCTTCAAGTTAAGTCTTAGCATTAAGACTTAGGGTTAAATCCCAGGGTTAAATTTCAAGGTAAAGTCTCAAGGTTAAGTCTCAGGGTTACGTGGTCAAGTTGTGTCTTAGGATTCAGTCTTAGGGTTAAGTTTTGAAGTTAAACTTGAGGTTAAGTCTTAGGGTTAAGTCTCAGGATTATGTCTTAGGGATAAGTCTTAAGTTTAAACCTTAAGCTTAAGTCTTAGGGTTAAGCCTTAAGGTTAAGTGTCAGGGTTAATTCCTAAAGGTTAAGTCTTAAGTTTACATCTCATAGATTGAGCCTTAGGGTTAATTAAGTCTTAAGTTTACATCTCATAGATTGAGTCTTAGGGTTAAGTCTTCATCTTAAGTCTTAGAGTACAATCTTGAGGATAAGTCTTCTGGTTAAGTCTCAGGGTTAAGTCTTAATGTTAAGTCTTAAGGTTGAGCCTTAAGGTTAAGTCTTAGGGTTAAGCCTTAGAGTTATGTCTTGGGGATAAGTCTTAGGGCTAAGTCTCAGGATTAAGTATCAAGGTTAAAGCTCAAGGATAAGTCTCAGGGCTACGTTTTAGGGTTAAGTCTTGAGGTTAAATCTTAGGTTTAAGTCTCAGTTTTCAGTTTTAGGGATAAGTCTTATGGATAAATTTCACGACTAAGTCTCAGGGCTGAGTCTTAAGGTTAAAACTTAACCTGAAGTCTTAGGGTTAAGTCTTATGGTTAAATCTTAATGTTAAATCGTAATTTTAAGTCTTAGCGTTCAGTCTAAAGTTTAAATCACAAGCTGAAGTCTTAGGGTTAACTCTTTAGAGTTACGTCTTGGGGATAAGTCTTAGGGTTAAGTCTTAACGTTTCAGTCCTAAGGTTAACTCTTAGGGTTAAATCTGTAAGGTCAACACTTAAGGTTAACTCTTAGGGTTAAGTTTAGGGTTAAGCCTTAAGGTTACATCTTCAAGTTAAATATTAAGGTTAAGTCTTAGGGTTATTTCTTAAGTTTAAGTCTGAGGGTTATATCTGAGCGTTCATTAGGAAGTTGAAGTCTTAGAGTTCATTCTCAGGGTTAAGTCTTCAAGTTACTTCTTAAGGTTGAGACTTAGGGTTAAGTTTTAAGGTTAAGTCCGAATGTTACATCTTAAAGTTAAGTCTTAGGGTTAAATCTCAGTGTTAAGTCTCAAGGTTAGGTCTCAGGGTAGGAGTCGTAAGGTTGTGTCTTAATGTTCAGTCTTATTGTTAAGTCTTAAAAGTTATATTTTAGGGTTCAGTCTTAGGGTTAAATTTTAAGGTTAAGTCTTCAGGCGAAGTCTTAAGGTGAAGTCTTATGGCTTGAGTCTTAGGGTTAAGTCTAAAGTTTAATTCATAACTTGAAGTCTTAGTCTTAAGTCTTGGGGCTAAGTCTTAGGGTTAAGTCTTAAATCTTAGGTTTAAGTCTCAGTGTTGAGTCTTAGGGATAAGTCTTTGAATTAAGTCTTCAAGTTTTGTCTTAAGGTTTAACCTTAAGTTTAAGTCATAGGGTTAAGTCTTAGGGTTAAGTATTGAGTGTAAATCTTAAGGTTACGCTTTAAGGTTAAGTCTTAATGGTACATCTTCAAGTTAAGTCTTAGCATTAAGACTTAGGGTTAAATCCCAGGGTTAAATTTCAAGGTAAAGTCTCAAGGTTAAGTCTCAGGGTTACGTGGTCAAGTTGTGTCTTAGGATTCAGTCTTAGGGTTAAGTTTTGAAGTTAACCTTGAGGTTAAGTCTTAGGGTTAAGTCTCAGGATTATGTCTTAGGGATAAGTCTTAAGTTTAAACCTTAAGCTTAAGTCTTAGGGTTAAGCCTTAAGGTTAAGTGTCAGGGTTAATTCCTAAAGGTTAAGTCTTAAGTTTACATCTCATAGATTGAGCCTTAGGGTTAATTAAGTCTTAAGTTTACATCTCATAGATTGAGTCTTAGGGTTAAGTCTTCATCTTAAGTCTTAGGGTTAAGTCTTAGAGTACAATCTTGAGGATAAGTCTTATGGTTAAGTCTCAGGGTTAAGTCTTAATGTTAAGTCTTAAGGTTGAGCCTTAGGGTTAAGCCTTAGAGTTATGTCTTGGGGATAAGTCTTAGGGCTAAGTCTCAGGATTAAGTATCAAGGTTAAAGCTCAAGGATAAGTCTCAGGGCTACGTTTTAGGGTTAAGTCTTGAGGTTAAATCTTAGGTTTAAGTCTCAGTTTTCAGTTTTAGGGATAAGTCTTATGGATAAATTTCACGACTAAGTCTCAGGGCTGAGTCTTAAGGTTAAAACTTAACCTGAAGTCTTAGGGTTAAGTCTTATGGTTAAATCTTAATGTTAAATCGTAATTTTAAGTCTTAGCGTTCAGTCTAAAGTTTAAATCACAAGCTGAAGTCTTAGGGTTAACTCTTTAGAGTTACGTCTTGGGGATAAGTCTTAGGGTTAAGTCTTAACGTTTCAGTCCTAAGGTTAACTCTTAGGGTCAAATCTGTAAGGTCAACACTTAAGGTTAACTCTTAGGGTTAAGTTTAGGGTTAAGCCTTAAGGTTACATCTTCAAGTTAAATATTAAGGTTAAGTCTTAGGGTTATTTCTTAAGTTTAAGTCTGAGGGTTATATCTGAGCGTTCATTATTAAGTTGAAGTCTTAGAGTTCATTCTCAGGGTTAAGTCTTCAAGTTACTTCTTAAGGTTGAGACTTAGGGTTAAGTTTTAAGGTTAAGTCCGAATGTTACATCTTAAAGTTAAGTCTTAGGGTTAAATCTCAGTGTTAAGTCTCAAGGTTAGGTCTCAGGGTAGGAGTTGTAAGGTTGTGTCTTAATGTTCAGTCTTATTGTTAAGTCTTAAAAGTTTTATTTTAGGGTTCAGTCTTAGGGTTAAATTTTAAGGTTAAGTCTTCAGGTGAAGTCTTAAGGTGAAGTCTTATGGCTTGAGTCTTAGGGTTAAGTCTAAAGTTTAATTCATAACTTGAAGTCTTAGACTTAAGTCTTGGGGCTAAGTCTTAGGGTTAAGTCTTAAATCTTAGGTTTAAGTCTCAGTGTTGAGTCTTAGGGATAAGTCTTTGAATTAAGTCTTCAAGTTTTGTCTTAAGGTTTAACCTTAAGTTTAAGTCATAGGGTTAAGTCTTAGGGTTAAGTATTGAGTGTAAATCTTAAGGTTACGCTTTAAGGTTAAGTCTTAATGGTACATCTTCAAGTTAAGTCTTAGCATTAAGACTTAGGGTTAAATCCCAGGGTTAAATTTCAAGGTAAAGTCTCAAGGTTAAGTCTCAGGGTTACGTGGTCAAGTTGTGTCTTAGGATTCAGTCTTAGGGTTAAGTTTTGAAGTTAAACTTGAGGTTAAGTCTTAGGGTTAAGTCTCAGGATTATGTCTTAGGGATAAGTCTTAAGTTTAAACCTTAAGCTTAAGTCTTAGGGTTAAGCCTTAAGGTTAAGTGTCAGGGTTAATTCCTAAAGGTTAAGTCTTAAGTTTACATCTCATAGATTGAGCCTTAGGGTTAATTAAGTCTTAAGTTTACATCTCATAGATTGAGTCTTAGGGTTAAGTCTTCATCTTAAGTCTTAGGGTTAAGTCTTAGAGTACAATCTTGAGGATAAGTCTTCTGGTTAAGTCTCAGGGTTAAGTCTTAATGTTAAGTCTTAAGGTTGAGCCTTAAGGTTAAGTCTTAGGGTTAAGCCTTAGAGTTATGTCTTGGGGATAAGTCTTAGGGCTAAGTCTCAGGATTAAGTATCAAGGTTAAAGCTCAAGGATAAGTCTCAGGGCTACGTTTTAGGGTTAAGTCTTGAGGTTAAATCTTAGGTTTAAGTCTCAGTTTTCAGTTTTAGGGATAAGTCTTATGGATAAATTTCACGACTAAGTCTCAGGGCTGAGTCTTAAGGTTAAAACTTAACCTGAAGTCTTAGGGTTAAGTCTTATGGTTAAATCTTAATGTTAAATCGTAATTTTAAGTCTTAGCGTTCAGTCTAAAGTTTAAATCACAAGCTGAAGTCTTAGGGTTAACTCTTTAGAGTTACGTCTTGGGGATAAGTCTTAGGGTTAAGTCTTAACGTTTCAGTCCTAAGGTTAACTCTTAGGGTTAAATCTGTAAGGTCAACACTTAAGGTTAACTCTTAGGGTTAAGTTTAGGGTTAAGCCTTAAGGTTACATCTTCAAGTTAAATATTAAGGTTAAGTCTTAGGGTTATTTCTTAAGTTTAAGTCTGAGGGTTATATCTGAGCGTTCATTATTAAGTTGAAGTCTTAGAGTTCATTCTCAGGGTTAAGTCTTCAAGTTACTTCTTAAGGTTGAGACTTAGGGTTAAGTTTGAAGGTTAAGTCCGAATGTTACATCTTAAAGTTAAGTCTTAGGGTTAAATCTCAGTGTTAAGTCTCAAGGTTAGGTCTCAGGGTAGGAGTCGTAAGGTTGTGTCTTAATGTTCAGTCTTATTGTTAAGTCTTAAAAGTTATATTTTAGGGTTCAGTCTTAGGGTTAAATTTTAAGGTTAAGTCTTTAGGTGAAGTCTTATGGCTTGAGTCTTAGGGTTAAGTCTAAAGTTTAATTCATAACTTGAAGTCTTAGACTTAAGTCTTGGGGCTAAGTCTTAGGGTTAAGTCTTAAATCTTAGGTTTAAGTCTCAGTGTTGAGTCTTAGGGATAAGTCTTTGAATTAAGTCTTCAGGTTTTGTCTTAAGGTTTAACCTTAAGTTTAAGTCATAGGGTTAAGTCTTAGGGTTAAGTATTGAGTGTAAATCTTAAGGTTACGCTTTAAGGTTAAGTCTTAATGGTACATCTTCAAGTGAAGTCTTAGCATTAAGACTTAGGGTTAAATCCCAGGGTTAAATTTCAAGGTAAAGTCTCAAGGTTAAGTCTCAGGGTTACGTGGTCAAGTTGTGTCTTAGGATTCAGTCTTAGGGTTAAGTTTTGAAGTTAACCTTGAGGTTAAGTCTTAGGGTTAAGTCTCAGGATTATGTCTTAGGGATAAGTCTTAAGTTTAAACCTTAAGCTTAAGTCTTAGGGTTAAGCCTTAAGGTTAAGTGTCAGGGTTAATTCCTAAAGGTTAAGTCTTAAGTTTACATCTCATAGATTGAGCCTTAGGGTTAATTAAGTCTTAAGTTTACATCTCATAGATTGAGTCTTAGGGTTAAGTCTTCATCTTAAGTCTTAGGGTTAAGTCTTAGAGTACAATCTTGAGGATAAGTCTTATGGTTAAGTCTCAGGGTTAAGTCTTAATGTTAAGTCTTAAGGTTGAGCCTTAAGGTTAAGTCTTAGGGTTAAGCCTTAGAGTTATGTCTTGGGGATAAGTCTTAGGGCTAAGTCTCAGGATTAAGTATCAAGGTTAAAGCTCAAGGATAAGTCTCAGGGCTACGTTTTAGGGTTAAGTCTTGAGGTTAAATCTTAGGTTTAAGTCTCAGTTTTCAGTTTTAGGGATAAGTCTTATGGATAAATTTCACGACTAAGTCTCAGGGCTGAGTCTTAAGGTTAAAACTTAACCTGAAGTCTTAGGGTTAAGTCTTATGGTTAAATCTTAATGTTAAATCGTAATTTTAAGTCTTAGCGTTCAGTCTAAAGTTTAAATCACAAGCTGAAGTCTTAGGGTTAACTCTTTAGAGTTACGTCTTGGGGATAAGTCTTAGGGTTAAGTCTTAACGTTTCAGTCCTAAGGTTAACTCTTAGGGTTAAATCTGTAAGGTCAACACTTAAGGTTAACTCTTAGGGTTAAGTTTAGGGTTAAGCCTTAAGGTTACATCTTCAAGTTAAATATTAAGGTTAAGTCTTAGGGTTATTTCTTAAGTTTAAGTCTGAGGGTTATATCTGAGCGTTCATTAGGAAGTTGAAGTCTTAGAGTTCATTCTCAGGGTTAAGTCTTCAAGTTACTTCTTAAGGTTGAGACTTAGGGTTAAGTTTGAAGGTTAAGTCCGAATGTTACATCTTAAAGTTAAGTCTTAGGGTTAAATCTCAGTGTTAAGTCTCAAGGTTAGGTCTCAGGGTAGAAGTCGTAAGGTTGTGTCTTAATGTTCAGTCTTATTGTTAAGTCTTAAAAGTTATATTTTAGGGTTCAGTCTTAGGGTTAAATTTTAAGGTTAAGTCTTTAGGTGAAGTCTTATGGCTTGAGTCTTAGGGTTAAGTCTAAAGTTTAATTCATAACTTGAAGTCTTAGACTTAAGTCTTGGGGCTAAGTCTTAGGGTTAAGTCTTAAATCTTAGGTTTAAGTCTCAGTGTTGAGTCTTAGGGATAAGTCTTTGAATTAAGTCTTCAGGTTTTGTCTTAAGGTTTAACCTTAAGTTTAAGTCATAGGGTTAAGTCTTAGGGTTAAGTATTGAGTGTAAATCTTAAGGTTACGCTTTAAGGTTAAGTCTTAATGGTACATCTCAAAGTTAAGTCTTAGCATTAAGACTTAGGGTTAAATCCCAGGGTTAAATTTCAAGGTAAAGTCTCAAGGTTAAGTCTCAGGGTTACGTGGTCAAGTTGTGTCTTAGGATTCAGTCTTAGGGTTAAGTTTTGAAGTTAAACTTGAGGTTAAGTCTTAGGGTTAAGTCTCAGGATTATGTCTTAGGGATAAGTCTTAAGTTTAAACCTTAAGCTTAAGTCTTAGGGTTAAGCCTTAAGGTTAAGTGTCAGGGTTAATTCCTAAAGGTTAAGTCTTAAGTTTACATCTCATAGATTGAGCCTTAGGGTTAATTAAGTCTTAAGTTTACATCTCATAGATTGAGTCTTAGGGTTAAGTCTTCATCTTAAGTCTTAGGGTTAAGTCTTAGAGTACAATCTTGAGGATAAGTCTTATGGTTAAGTCTTAATGTTAAGTCTTAAGGTTGAGCCTTAAGGTTAAGTCTTAGGGTTAAGCCTTAGAGTTATGTCTTGGGGATAAGTCTTAGGGCTAAGTCTCAGGATTAAGTATCAAGGTTAAAGCTCAAGGATAAGTCTCAGGGCTACGTTTTAGGGTTAAGTCTTCAGGTTAAATCTTAGGTTTAAGTCTCAGTTTTCAGTTTTAGGGATAAGTCTTATGGATAAATTTCACGACTAAGTCTCAGGGCTGAGTCTTAAGGTTAAAACTTAACCTGAAGTCTTAGGGTTAAGTCTTATGGTTAAATCTTAATGTTAAATCGTAATTTTAAGTCTTAGCGTTCAGTCTAAAGTTTAAATCACAAGCTGAAGTCTTAGGGTTAACTCTTTAGAGTTACGTCTTGGGGATAAGTCTTAGGGTTAAGTCTTAACGTTTCAGTCCTAAGGTTAACTCTTAGGGTTAAATCTGTAAGGTCAACACTTAAGGTTAACTCTTAGGGTTAAGTTTAGGGTTAAGCCTTAAGGTTACATCTTCAAGTTAAATATTAAGGTTAAGTCTTAGGGTTATTTCTTAAGTTTAAGTCTGAGGGTTATATCTGAGCGTTCATTAGGAAGTTGAAGTCTTAGAGTTCATTCTCAGGGTTAAGTCTTCAAGTTACTTCTTAAGGTTGAGACTTAGGGTTAAGTTTTAAGGTTAAGTCCGAATGTTACATCTTAAAGTTAAGTCTTAGGGTTAAATCTCAGTGTTAAGTCTCAAGGTTAGGTCTCAGGGTAGGAGTCGTAAGGTTGTGTCTTAATGTTCAGTCTTATTGTTAAGTCTTAAAAGTTATATTTTAGGGTTCAGTCTTAGGGTTAAATTTTAAGGTTAAGTCTTTAGGTGAAGTCTTATGGCTTGAGTCTTAGGGTTAAGTCTAAAGTTTAATTCATAACTTGAAGTCTTAGACTTAAGTCTTGGGGCTAAGTCTTAGGGTTAAGTCTTAAATCTTAGGTTTAAGTCTCAGTGTTGAGTCTTAGGGATAAGTCTTTGAATTAAGTCTTCAGGTTTTGTCTTAAGGTTTAACCTTAAGTTTAAGTCATAGGGTTAAGTCTTAGGGTTAAGTATTGAGTGTAAATCTTAAGGTTACGCTTTAAGGTTAAGTCTTAATGGTACATCTCAAAGTTAAGTCTTAGCATTAAGACTTAGGGTTAAATCCCAGGGTTAAATTTCAAGGTAAAGTCTCAAGGTTAAGTCTCAGGGTTACGTGGTCAAGTTGTGTCTTAGGATTCAGTCTTAGGGTTAAGTTTTGAAGTTAAACTTGAGGTTAAGTCTTAGGGTTAAGTCTCAGGATTATGTCTTAGGGATAAGTCTTAAGTTTAAACCTTAAGCTTAAGTCTTAGGGTTAAGCCTTAAGGTTAAGTGTCAGGGTTAATTCCTAAAGGTTAAGTCTTAAGTTTACATCTCATAGATTGAGCCTTAGGGTTAATTAAGTCTTAAGTTTACATCTCATAGATTGAGTCTTAGGGTTAAGTCTTCATCTTAAGTCTTAGGGTTAAGTCTTAGAGTACAATCTTGAGGATAAGTCTTATGGTTAAGTCTTAATGTTAAGTCTTAAGGTTGAGCCTTAAGGTTAAGTCTTAGGGTTAAGCCTTAGAGTTATGTCTTGGGGATAAGTCTTAGGGCTAAGTCTCAGGATTAAGTATCAAGGTTAAAGCTCAAGGATAAGTCTCAGGGCTACGTTTTAGGGTTAAGTCTTGAGGTTAAATCTTAGGTTTAAGTCTCAGTTTTCAGTTTTAGGGATAAGTCTTATGGATAAATTTCACGACTAAGTCTCAGGGCTGAGTCTTAAGGTTAAAACTTAACCTGAAGTCTTAGGGTTAAGTCTTATGGTTAAATCTTAATGTTAAATCGTAATTTTAAGTCTTAGCGTTCAGTCTAAAGTTTAAATCACAAGCTGAAGTCTTAGGGTTAACTCTTTAGAGTTACGTCTTGGGGATAAGTCTTAGGGTTAAGTCTTAACGTTTCAGTCCTAAGGTTAACTCTTAGGGTTAAATCTGTAAGGTCAACACTTAAGGTTAACTCTTAGGGTTAAGTTTAGGGTTAAGCCTTAAGGTTACATCTTCAAGTTAAATATTAAGGTTAAGTCTTAGGGTTATTTCTTAAGTTTAAGTCTGAGGGTTATATCTGAGCGTTCATTAGGAAGTTGAAGTCTTAGAGTTCATTCTCAGGGTTAAGTCTTCAAGTTACTTCTTAAGGTTGAGACTTAGGGTTAAGTTTTAAGGTTAAGTCCGAATGTTACATCTTAAAGTTAAGTCTTAGGGTTAAATCTCAGTGTTAAGTCTCAAGGTTAGGTCTCAGGGTAGGAGTCGTAAGGTTGTGTCTTAATGTTCAGTCTTATTGTTAAGTCTTAAAAGTTATATTTTAGGGTTCAGTCTTAGGGTTAAATTTTAAGGTTAAGTCTTCAGGCTAAGTCTTAAGGTGAAGTCTTATGGCTTGAGTCTTAGGGTTAAGTCTAAAGTTTAATTCATAAGTTTAAGTCTTAGACTTAAGTCTTGGGGCTAAGTCTTAGGGTTAAGTCTTAAATCTTAGGTTTAAGTCTCAGTGTTGAGTCTTAGGGATAAGTCTTTGAATTAAGTCTTCAAGTTTTGTCTTAAGGTTTAACCTTAAGTTTAAGTCATAGGGTTAAGTATTGAGTGTAAATCTTAAGGTTACGCTTTAAGGTTAAGTCTTAATGGTACATCTTCAAGTTAAGTCTTAGCATTAAGACTTAGGGTTAAATCCCAGGGTTAAATTTCAAGGTAAAGTCTCAAGGTTAAGTCTCAGGGTTACGTGGTCAAGTTGTGTCTTAGGATTCAGTCTTAGGGTTAAGTTTTGAAGTTAAACTTGAGGTTAAGTCTTAGGGTTAAGTCTCAGGATTATGTCTTAGGGATAAGTCTTAAGTTTAAACCTTAAGCTTAAGTCTTAGGGTTAAGCCTTAAGGTTAAGTGTCAGGGTTAATTCCTAAAGGTTAAGTCTTAAGTTTACATCTCATAGATTGAGCCTTAGGGTTAATTAAGTCTTAAGTTTACATCTCATAGATTGAGTCTTAGGGTTAAGTCTTCATCTTAAGTCTTAGGGTTAAGTCTTAGAGTACAATCTTGAGGATAAGTCTTATGGTTAAGTCTCAGGGTTAAGTCTTAATGTTAAGTCTTAAGGTTGAGCCTTAGGGTTAAGCCTTAGAGTTATGTCTTGGGGATAAGTCTTAGGGCTAAGTCTCAGGATTAAGTATCAAGGTTAAAGCTCAAGGATAAGTCTCAGGGCTACGTTTTAGGGTTAAGTCTTGAGGTTAAATCTTAGGTTTAAGTCTCAGTTTTCAGTTTTAGGGATAAGTCTTATGGATAAATTTCACGACTAAGTCTCAGGGCTGAGTCTTAAGGTTAAAACTTAACCTGAAGTCTTAGGGTTAAGTCTTATGGTTAAATCTTAATGTTAAATCGTAATTTTAAGTCTTAGCGTTCAGTCTAAAGTTTAAATCACAAGCTGAAGTCTTAGGGTTAACTCTTTAGAGTTACGTCTTGGGGATAAGTCTTAGGGTTAAGTCTTAACGTTTCAGTCCTAAGGTTAACTCTTAGGGTCAAATCTGTAAGGTCAACACTTAAGGTTAACTCTAAGGGTTAAGTTTAGGGTTAAGCCTTAAGGTTACATCTTCAAGTTAAATATTAAGGTTAAGTCTTAGGGTTATTTCTTAAGTTTAAGTCTGAGGGTTATATCTGAGCGTTCATTATTAAGTTGAAGTCTTAGAGTTCATTCTCAGGGTTAAGTCTTCAAGTTACTTCTTAAGGTTGAGACTTAGGGTTAAGTTTGAAGGTTAAGTCCGAATGTTACATCTTAAAGTTAAGTCTTAGGGTTAAATCTCAGTGTTAAGTCTCAAGGTTAGGTCTCAGGGTAGAAGTCGTAAGGTTGTGTCTTAATGTTCAGTCTTATTGTTAAGTCTTAAAAGTTATATTTTAGGGTTCAGTCTTAGGGTTAAATTTTAAGGTTAAGTCTTCAGGTGAAGTCTTATGGCTTGAGTCTTAGGGTTAAGTCTAAAGTTTAATTCATAAGTTTAAGTCTTAGACTTAAGTCTTGGGGCTAAGTCTTAGGGTTAAGTCTTAAATCTTAGGTTTAAGTCTCAGTGTTGAGTCTTAGGGATAAGTCTTTGAATTAAGTCTTCAGGTTTTGTTTTAAGGTTTAACCTTAAGTTTAAGTCATAGGGTTAAGTCTTAGGGTTAAGTATTGAGTGTAAATCTTAAGGTTACGCTTTAAGGTTAAGTCTTAATGGTACATCTTCAAGTTAAGTCTTAGCATTAAGACTTAGGGTTAAATCCCAGGGTTAAATTTCAAGGTAAAGTCTCAAGGTTAAGTCTCAGGGTTACGTGGTCAAGTTGTGTCTTAGGATTCAGTCTTAGGGTTAAGTTTTGAAGTTAAACTTGAGGTTAAGTCTTAGGGTTAAGTCTCAGGATTATGTCTTAGGGATAAGTCTTAAGTTTAAACCTTAAGCTTAAGTCTTAGGGTTAAGCCTTAAGGTTAAGTGTCAGGGTTAATTCCTAAAGGTTAAGTCTTAAGTTTACATCTCATAGATTGAGCCTTAGGGTTAATTAAGTCTTAAGTTTACATCTCATAGATTGAGTCTTAGGGTTAAGTCTTCATCTTAAGTCTTAGAGTACAATCTTGAGGATAAGTCTTCTGGTTAAGTCTCAGGGTTAAGTCTTAATGTTAAGTCTTAAGGTTGAGCCTTAAGGTTAAGTCTTAGGGTTAAGCCTTAGAGTTATGTCTTGGGGATAAGTCTTAGGGCTAAGTCTCAGGATTAAGTATCAAGGTTAAAGCTCAAGGATAAGTCTCAGGGCTACGTTTTAGGGTTAAGTCTTGAGGTTAAATCTTAGGTTTAAGTCTCAGTTTTCAGTTTTAGGGATAAGTCTTATGGATAAATTTCATGACTAAGTCTCAGGGCTGAGTCTTAAGGTTAAAACTTAACCTGAAGTCTTAGGGTTAAGTCTTATGGTTAAATCTTAATGTTAAATCGTAATTTTAAGTCTTAGCGTTCAGTCTAAAGTTTAAATCACAAGCTGAAGTCTTAGGGTTAACTCTTTAGAGTTACGTCTTGGGGATAAGTCTTAGGGTTAAGTCTTAACGTTTCAGTCCTAAGGTTAACTCTTAGGGTTAAATCTGTAAGGTCAACACTTAAGGTTAACTCTTAGGGTTAAGTTTAGGGTTAAGCCTTAAGGTTACATCTTCAAGTTAAATATTAAGGTTAAGTCTTAGGGTTATTTCTTAAGTTTAAGTCTGAGGGTTATATCTGAGCGTTCATTAGGAAGTTGAAGTCTTAGAGTTCATTCTCAGGGTTAAGTCTTCAAGTTACTTCTTAAGGTTGAGACTTAGGGTTAAGTTTTAAGGTTAAGTCCGAATGTTACATCTTAAAGTTAAGTCTTAGGGTTAAATCTCAGTGTTAAGTCTCAAGGTTAGGTCTCAGGGTAGGAGTCGTAAGGTTGTGTCTTAATGTTCAGTCTTATTGTTAAGTCTTAAAAGTTATATTTTAGGGTTCAGTCTTAGGGTTAAATTTTAAGGATAAGTCTTCAGGTGAAGTCTTAAGGTGAAGTCTTATGGCTTGAGTCTTAGGGTTAAGTCTAAAGTTTAATTCATAACTTGAAGTCTTAGACTTAAGTCTTGGGGCTAAGTCTTAGGGTTAAGTCTTAAATCTTAGGTTTAAGTCTCAGTGTTGAGTCTTAGGGATAAGTCTTTGAATTAAGTCTTCAGGTTTTGTCTTAAGGTTTAACCTTAAGTTTAAGTCATAGGGTTAAGTCTTAGGGTTAAGTATTGAGTGTAAATCTTAAGGTTACGCTTTAAGGTTAAGTCTTAATGGTACATCTCAAAGTTAAGTCTTAGCATTAAGACTTAGGGTTAAATCCCAGGGTTAAATTTCAAGGTAAAGTCTCAAGGTTAAGTCTCAGGGTTACGTGGTCAAGTTGTGTCTTAGGATTCAGTCTTAGGGTTAAGTTTTGAAGTTAAACTTGAGGTTAAGTCTTAGGGTTAAGTCTCAGGATTATGTCTTAGGGATAAGTCTTAAGTTTAAACCTTAAGCTTAAGTCTTAGGGTTAAGCCTTAAGGTTAAGTGTCAGGGTTAATTCCTAAAGGTTAAGTCTTAAGTTTACATCTCATAGATTGAGCCTTAGGGTTAATTAAGTCTTAAGTTTACATCTCATAGATTGAGTCTTAGGGTTAAGTCTTCATCTTAAGTCTTAGGGTTAAGTCTTAGAGTACAATCTTGAGGATAAGTCTTATGGTTAAGTCTCAGGGTTAAGTCTTAATGTTAAGTCTTAAGGTTGAGCCTTAGGGTTAAGCCTTAGAGTTATGTCTTGGGGATAAGTCTTAGGGCTAAGTCTCAGGATTAAGTATCAAGGTTAAAGCTCAAGGATAAGTCTCAGGGCTACGTTTTAGGGTTAAGTCTTCAGGTTAAATCTTAGGTTTAAGTCTCAGTTTTCAGTTTTAGGGATAAGTCTTATGGATAAATTTCACGACTAAGTCTCAGGGCTGAGTCTTAAGGTTAAAACTTAACCTGAAGTCTTAGGGTTAAGTCTTATGGTTAAATCTTAATGTTAAATCGTAATTTTAAGTCTTAGCGTTCAGTCTAAAGTTTAAATCACAAGCTGAAGTCTTAGGGTTAACTCTTTAGAGTTACGTCTTGGGGATAAGTCTTAGGGTTAAGTCTTAACGTTTCAGTCCTAAGGTTAACTCTTAGGGTCAAATCTGTAAGGTCAACACTTAAGGTTAACTCTTAGGGTTAAGTTTAGGGTTAAGCCTTAAGGTTACATCTTCAAGTTAAATATTAAGGTTAAGTCTTAGGGTTATTTCTTAAGTTTAAGTCTGAGGGTTATATCTGAGCGTTCATTATTAAGTTGAAGTCTTAGAGTTCATTCTCAGGGTTAAGTCTTCAAGTTACTTCTTAAGGTTGAGACTTAGGGTTAAGTTTTAAGGTTAAGTCCGAATGTTACATCTTAAAGTTAAGTCTTAGGGTTAAATCTCAGTGTTAAGTCTCAAGGTTAGGTCTCAGGGTAGAAGTCGTAAGGTTGTGTCTTAATGTTCAGTCTTATTGTTAAGTCTTAAAAGTTATATTTTAGGGTTCAGTCTTAGGGTTAAATTTTAAGGTTAAGTCTTCAGGTGAAGTCTTATGGCTTGAGTCTTAGGGTTAAGTCTAAAGTTTAATTCATAAGTTTAAGTCTTAGACTTAAGTCTTGGGGCTAAGTCTTAGGGTTAAGTCTTAAATCTTAGGTTTAAGTCTCAGTGTTGAGTCTTAGGGATAAGTCTTTGAATTAAGTCTTCAGGTTTTGTTTTAAGGTTTAACCTTAAGTTTAAGTCATAGGGTTAAGTCTTAGGGTTAAGTATTGAGTGTAAATCTTAAGGTTACGCTTTAAGGTTAAGTCTTAATGGTACATCTTCAAGTTAAGTCTTAGCATTAAGACTTAGGGTTAAATCCCAGGGTTAAATTTCAAGGTAAAGTCTCAAGGTTAAGTCTCAGGGTTACGTGGTCAAGTTGTGTCTTAGGATTCAGTCTTAGGGTTAAGTTTTGAAGTTAAACTTGAGGTTAAGTCTTAGGGTTAAGTCTCAGGATTATGTCTTAGGGATAAGTCTTAAGTTTAAACCTTAAGCTTAAGTCTTAGGGTTAAGCCTTAAGGTTAAGTGTCAGGGTTAATTCCTAAAGGTTAAGTCTTAAGTTTACATCTCATAGATTGAGCCTTAGGGTTAATTAAGTCTTAAGTTTACATCTCATAGATTGAGTCTTAGGGTTAAGTCTTCATCTTAAGTCTTAGAGTACAATCTTGAGGATAAGTCTTCTGGTTAAGTCTCAGGGTTAAGTCTTAATGTTAAGTCTTAAGGTTGAGCCTTAAGGTTAAGTCTTAGGGTTAAGCCTTAGAGTTATGTCTTGGGGATAAGTCTTAGGGCTAAGTCTCAGGATTAAGTATCAAGGTTAAAGCTCAAGGATAAGTCTCAGGGCTACGTTTTAGGGTTAAGTCTTGAGGTTAAATCTTAGGTTTAAGTCTCAGTTTTCAGTTTTAGGGATAAGTCTTATGGATAAATTTCATGACTAAGTCTCAGGGCTGAGTCTTAAGGTTAAAACTTAACCTGAAGTCTTAGGGTTAAGTCTTATGGTTAAATCTTAATGTTAAATCGTAATTTTAAGTCTTAGCGTTCAGTCTAAAGTTTAAATCACAAGCTGAAGTCTTAGGGTTAACTCTTTAGAGTTACGTCTTGGGGATAAGTCTTAGGGTTAAGTCTTAACGTTTCAGTCCTAAGGTTAACTCTTAGGGTTAAATCTGTAAGGTCAACACTTAAGGTTAACTCTTAGGGTTAAGCCTTAAGGTTACATCTTCAAGTTAAATATTAAGGTTAAGTCTTAGGGTTATTTCTTAAGTTTAAGTCTGAGGGTTATATCTGAGCGTTCATTAGGAAGTTGAAGTCTTAGAGTTCATTCTCAGGGTTAAGTCTTCAAGTTACTTCTTAAGGTTGAGACTTAGGGTTAAGTTTTAAGGTTAAGTCCGAATGTTACATCTTAAAGTTAAGTCTTAGGGTTAAATCTCAGTGTTAAGTCTCAAGGTTAGGTCTCAGGGTAGGAGTCGTAAGGTTGTGTCTTAATGTTCAGTCTTATTGTTAAGTCTTAAAAGTTATATTTTAGGGTTCAGTCTTAGGGTTAAATTTTAAGGATAAGTCTTCAGGTGAAGTCTTAAGGTGAAGTCTTATGGCTTGAGTCTTAGGGTTAAGTCTAAAGTTTAATTCATAACTTGAAGTCTTAGACTTAAGTCTTGGGGCTAAGTCTTAGGGTTAAGTCTTAAATCTTAGGTTTAAGTCTCAGTGTTGAGTCTTAGGGATAAGTCTTTGAATTAAGTCTTCAAGTTTTGTCTTAAGGTTTAACCTTAAGTTTAAGTCATAGGGTTAAGTCTTAGGGTTAAGTATTGAGTGTAAATCTTAAGGTTACGCTTTAAGGTTAAGTCTTAATGGTACATCTTCAAGTGAAGTCTTAGCATTAAGACTTAGGGTTAAATCCCAGGGTTAAATTTCAAGGTAAAGTCTCAAGGTTAAGTCTCAGGGTTACGTGGTCAAGTTGTGTCTTAGGATTCAGTCTTAGGGTTAAGTTTTGAAGTTAAACTTGAGGTTAAGTCTTAGGGTTAAGTCTCAGGATTATGTCTTAGGGATAAGTCTTAAGTTTAAACCTTAAGCTTAAGTCTTAGGGTTAAGCCTTAAGGTTAAGTGTCAGGGTTAATTCCTAAAGGTTAAGTCTTAAGTTTACATCTCATAGATTGAGCCTTAGGGTTAATTAAGTCTTAAGTTTACATCTCATAGATTGAGTCTTAGGGTTAAGTCTTCATCTTAAGTCT
The DNA here is from genome assembly GCF_963210335.1 of Falco punctatus. NCBI lineage: Eukaryota > Metazoa > Chordata > Aves > Falconiformes > Falconidae > Falco > Falco punctatus. The sequence continues at coordinate 277,921 of NW_027660109.1, forward strand.
TAGGGTTAAGTCTTAGAGTACAATCTTGAGGATAAGTCTTATGGTTAAGTCTCAGGGTTAAGTCTTAATGTTAAGTCTTAAGGTTGAGCCTTAGGGTTAAGCCTTAGAGTTATGTCTTGGGGATAAGTCTTAGGGCTAAGTCTCAGGATTAAGTATCAAGGTTAAAGCTCAAGGATAAGTCTCAGGGCTACGTTTTAGGGTTAAGTCTTGAGGTTAAATCTTAGGTTTAAGTCTCAGTTTTCAGTTTTAGGGATAAGTCTTATGGATAAATTTCATGACTAAGTCTCAGGGCTGAGTCTTAAGGTTAAAACTTAACCTGAAGTCTTAGGGTTAAGTCTTATGGTTAAATCTTAATGTTAAATCGTAATTTTAAGTCTTAGCGTTCAGTCTAAAGTTTAAATCACAAGCTGAAGTCTTAGGGTTAACTCTTTAGAGTTACGTCTTGGGGATAAGTCTTAGGGTTAAGTCTTAACGTTTCAGTCCTAAGGTTAACTCTTAGGGTCAAATCTGTAAGGTCAACACTTAAGGTTAACTCTTAGGGTTAAGTTTAGGGTTAAGCCTTAAGGTTACATCTTCAAGTTAAATATTAAGGTTAAGTCTTAGGGTTATTTCTTAAGTTTAAGTCTGAGGGTTATATCTGAGCGTTCATTATTAAGTTGAAGTCTTAGAGTTCATTCTCAGGGTTAAGTCTTCAAGTTACTTCTTAAGGTTGAGACTTAGGGTTAAGTTTTAAGGTTAAGTCCGAATGTTACATCTTAAAGTTAAGTCTTAGGGTTAAATCTCAGTGTTAAGTCTCAAGGTTAGGTCTCAGGGTAGAAGTCGTAAGGTTGTGTCTTAATGTTCAGTCTTATTGTTAAGTCTTAAAAGTTATATTTTTGGGTTCAGTCTTAGGGTTAAATTTTAAGGTTAAGTCTTAAGGTGAAGTCTTATGGCTTGAGTCTTAGGGTTAAGTCTAAAGTTTAATTCATAAGTTTAAGTCTTAGACTTAAGTCTTGGGGCTAAGTCTTAGGGTTAAGTCTTAAATCTTAGGTTTAAGTCTCAGTGTTGAGTCTTAGGGATAAGTCTTTGAATTAAGTCTTCAGGTTTTGTTTTAAGGTTTAACCTTAAGTTTAAGTCATAGGGTTAAGTCTTAGGGTTAAGTATTGAGTGTAAATCTTAAGGTTACGCTTTAAGGTTAAGTCTTAATGGTACATCTTCAAGTTAAGTCTTAGCATTAAGACTTAGGGTTAAATCCCAGGGTTAAATTTCAAGGTAAAGTCTCAAGGTTAAGTCTCAGGGTTACGTGGTCAAGTTGTGTCTTAGGATTCAGTCTTAGGGTTAAGTTTTGAAGTTAAACTTGAGGTTAAGTCTTAGGGTTAAGTCTCAGGATTATGTCTTAGGGATAAGTCTTAAGTTTAAACCTTAAGCTTAAGTCTTAGGGTTAAGCCTTAAGGTTAAGTGTCAGGGTTAATTCCTAAAGGTTAAGTCTTAAGTTTACATCTCATAGATTGAGCCTTAGGGTTAATTAAGTCTTAAGTTTACATCTCATAGATTGAGTCTTAGGGTTAAGTCTTCATCTTAAGTCTTAGAGTACAATCTTGAGGATAAGTCTTCTGGTTAAGTCTCAGGGTTAAGTCTTAATGTTAAGTCTTAAGGTTGAGCCTTAAGGTTAAGTCTTAGGGTTAAGCCTTAGAGTTATGTCTTGGGGATAAGTCTTAGGGCTAAGTCTCAGGATTAAGTATCAAGGTTAAAGCTCAAGGATAAGTCTCAGGGCTACGTTTTAGGGTTAAGTCTTGAGGTTAAATCTTAGGTTTAAGTCTCAGTTTTCAGTTTTAGGGATAAGTCTTATGGATAAATTTCATGACTAAGTCTCAGGGCTGAGTCTTAAGGTTAAAACTTAACCTGAAGTCTTAGGGTTAAGTCTTATGGTTAAATCTTAATGTTAAATCGTAATTTTAAGTCTTAGCGTTCAGTCTAAAGTTTAAATCACAAGCTGAAGTCTTAGGGTTAACTCTTTAGAGTTACGTCTTGGGGATAAGTCTTAGGGTTAAGTCTTAACGTTTCAGTCCTAAGGTTAACTCTTAGGGTTAAATCTGTAAGGTCAACACTTAAGGTTAACTCTTAGGGTTAAGCCTTAAGGTTACATCTTCAAGTTAAATATTAAGGTTAAGTCTTAGGGTTATTTCTTAAGTTTAAGTCTGAGGGTTATATCTGAGCGTTCATTAGGAAGTTGAAGTCTTAGAGTTCATTCTCAGGGTTAAGTCTTCAAGTTACTTCTTAAGGTTGAGACTTAGGGTTAAGTTTTAAGGTTAAGTCCGAATGTTACATCTTAAAGTTAAGTCTTAGGGTTAAATCTCAGTGTTAAGTCTCAAGGTTAGGTCTCAGGGTAGGAGTCGTAAGGTTGTGTCTTAATGTTCAGTCTTATTGTTAAGTCTTAAAAGTTATATTTTAGGGTTCAGTCTTAGGGTTAAATTTTAAGGATAAGTCTTCAGGTGAAGTCTTAAGGTGAAGTCTTATGGCTTGAGTCTTAGGGTTAAGTCTAAAGTTTAATTCATAACTTGAAGTCTTAGACTTAAGTCTTGGGGCTAAGTCTTAGGGTTAAGTCTTAAATCTTAGGTTTAAGTCTCAGTGTTGAGTCTTAGGGATAAGTCTTTGAATTAAGTCTTCAGGTTTTGTCTTAAGGTTTAACCTTAAGTTTAAGTCATAGGGTTAAGTCTTAGGGTTAAGTATTGAGTGTAAATCTTAAGGTTACGCTTTAAGGTTAAGTCTTAATGGTACATCTCAAAGTTAAGTCTTAGCATTAAGACTTAGGGTTAAATCCCAGGGTTAAATTTCAAGGTAAAGTCTCAAGGTTAAGTCTCAGGGTTACGTGGTCAAGTTGTGTCTTAGGATTCAGTCTTAGGGTTAAGTTTTGAAGTTAAACTTGAGGTTAAGTCTTAGGGTTAAGTCTCAGGATTATGTCTTAGGGATAAGTCTTAAGTTTAAACCTTAAGCTTAAGTCTTAGGGTTAAGCCTTAAGGTTAAGTGTCAGGGTTAATTCCTAAAGGTTAAGTCTTAAGTTTACATCTCATAGATTGAGCCTTAGGGTTAATTAAGTCTTAAGTTTACATCTCATAGATTGAGTCTTAGGGTTAAGTCTTCATCTTAAGTCTTAGGGTTAAGTCTTAGAGTACAATCTTGAGGATAAGTCTTATGGTTAAGTCTCAGGGTTAAGTCTTAATGTTAAGTCTTAAGGTTGAGCCTTAGGGTTAAGCCTTAGAGTTATGTCTTGGGGATAAGTCTTAGGGCTAAGTCTCAGGATTAAGTATCAAGGTTAAAGCTCAAGGATAAGTCTCAGGGCTACGTTTTAGGGTTAAGTCTTGAGGTTAAATCTTAGGTTTAAGTCTCAGTTTTCAGTTTTAGGGATAAGTCTTATGGATAAATTTCACGACTAAGTCTCAGGGCTGAGTCTTAAGGTTAAAACTTAACCTGAAGTCTTAGGGTTAAGTCTTATGGTTAAATCTTAATGTTAAATCGTAATTTTAAGTCTTAGCGTTCAGTCTAAAGTTTAAATCACAAGCTGAAGTCTTAGGGTTAACTCTTTAGAGTTACGTCTTGGGGATAAGTCTTAGGGTTAAGTCTTAACGTTTCAGTCCTAAGGTTAACTCTTAGGGTTAAATCTGTAAGGTCAACACTTAAGGTTAACTCTTAGGGTTAAGTTTAGGGTTAAGCCTTAAGGTTACATCTTCAAGTTAAATATTAAGGTTAAGTCTTAGGGTTATTTCTTAAGTTTAAGTCTGAGGGTTATATCTGAGCGTTCATTAGGAAGTTGAAGTCTTAGAGTTCATTCTCAGGGTTAAGTCTTCAAGTTACTTCTTAAGGTTGAGACTTAGGGTTAAGTTTTAAGGTTAAGTCCGAATGTTACATCTTAAAGTTAAGTCTTAGGGTTAAATCTCAGTGTTAAGTCTCAAGGTTAGGTCTCAGGGTAGGAGTCGTAAGGTTGTGTCTTAATGTTCAGTCTTATTGTTAAGTCTTAAAAGTTATATTTTAGGGTTCAGTCTTAGGGTTAAATTTTAAGGTTAAGTCTTTAGGTGAAGTCTTATGGCTTGAGTCTTAGGGTTAAGTCTAAAGTTTAATTCATAACTTGAAGTCTTAGACTTAAGTCTTGGGGCTAAGTCTTAGGGTTAAGTCTTAAATCTTAGGTTTAAGTCTCAGTGTTGAGTCTTAGGGATAAGTCTTTGAATTAAGTCTTCAGGTTTTGTCTTAAGGTTTAACCTTAAGTTTAAGTCATAGGGTTAAGTCTTAGGGTTAAGTATTGAGTGTAAATCTTAAGGTTACGCTTTAAGGTTAAGTCTTAATGGTACATCTCAAAGTTAAGTCTTAGCATTAAGACTTAGGGTTAAATCCCAGGGTTAAATTTCAAGGTAAAGTCTCAAGGTTAAGTCTCAGGGTTACGTGGTCAAGTTGTGTCTTAGGATTCAGTCTTAGGGTTAAGTTTTGAAGTTAAACTTGAGGTTAAGTCTTAGGGTTAAGTCTCAGGATTATGTCTTAGGGATAAGTCTTAAGTTTAAACCTTAAGCTTAAGTCTTAGGGTTAAGCCTTAAGGTTAAGTGTCAGGGTTAATTCCTAAAGGTTAAGTCTTAAGTTTACATCTCATAGATTGAGCCTTAGGGTTAATTAAGTCTTAAGTTTACATCTCATAGATTGAGTCTTAGGGTTAAGTCTTCATCTTAAGTCTTAGGGTTAAGTCTTAGAGTACAATCTTGAGGATAAGTCTTATGGTTAAGTCTTAATGTTAAGTCTTAAGGTTGAGCCTTAAGGTTAAGTCTTAGGGTTAAGCCTTAGAGTTATGTCTTGGGGATAAGTCTTAGGGCTAAGTCTCAGGATTAAGTATCAAGGTTAAAGCTCAAGGATAAGTCTCAGGGCTACGTTTTAGGGTTAAGTCTTGAGGTTAAATCTTAGGTTTAAGTCTCAGTTTTCAGTTTTAGGGATAAGTCTTATGGATAAATTTCACGACTAAGTCTCAGGGCTGAGTCTTAAGGTTAAAACTTAACCTGAAGTCTTAGGGTTAAGTCTTATGGTTAAATCTTAATGTTAAATCGTAATTTTAAGTCTTAGCGTTCAGTCTAAAGTTTAAATCACAAGCTGAAGTCTTAGGGTTAACTCTTTAGAGTTACGTCTTGGGGATAAGTCTTAGGGTTAAGTCTTAACGTTTCAGTCCTAAGGTTAACTCTTAGGGTTAAATCTGTAAGGTCAACACTTAAGGTTAACTCTTAGGGTTAAGTTTAGGGTTAAGCCTTAAGGTTACATCTTCAAGTTAAATATTAAGGTTAAGTCTTAGGGTTATTTCTTAAGTTTAAGTCTGAGGGTTATATCTGAGCGTTCATTAGGAAGTTGAAGTCTTAGAGTTCATTCTCAGGGTTAAGTCTTCAAGTTACTTCTTAAGGTTGAGACTTAGGGTTAAGTTTTAAGGTTAAGTCCGAATGTTACATCTTAAAGTTAAGTCTTAGGGTTAAATCTCAGTGTTAAGTCTCAAGGTTAGGTCTCAGGGTAGGAGTCGTAAGGTTGTGTCTTAATGTTCAGTCTTATTGTTAAGTCTTAAAAGTTATATTTTAGGGTTCAGTCTTAGGGTTAAATTTTAAGGTTAAGTCTTCAGGCTAAGTCTTAAGGTGAAGTCTTATGGCTTGAGTCTTAGGGTTAAGTCTAAAGTTTAATTCATAAGTTTAAGTCTTAGACTTAAGTCTTGGGGCTAAGTCTTAGGGTTAAGTCTTAAATCTTAGGTTTAAGTCTCAGTGTTGAGTCTTAGGGATAAGTCTTTGAATTAAGTCTTCAAGTTTTGTCTTAAGGTTTAACCTTAAGTTTAAGTCATAGGGTTAAGTCTTAGGGTTAAGTATTGAGTGTAAATCTTAAGGTTACGCTTTAAGGTTAAGTCTTAATGGTACATCTTCAAGTTAAGTCTTAGCATTAAGACTTAGGGTTAAATCCCAGGGTTAAATTTCAAGGTAAAGTCTCAAGGTTAAGTCTCAGGGTTACGTGGTCAAGTTGTGTCTTAGGATTCAGTCTTAGGGTTAAGTTTTGAAGTTAAACTTGAGGTTAAGTCTTAGGGTTAAGTCTCAGGATTATGTCTTAGGGATAAGTCTTAAGTTTAAACCTTAAGCTTAAGTCTTAGGGTTAAGCCTTAAGGTTAAGTGTCAGGGTTAATTCCTAAAGGTTAAGTCTTAAGTTTACATCTCATAGATTGAGCCTTAGGGTTAATTAAGTCTTAAGTTTACATCTCATAGATTGAGTCTTAGGGTTAAGTCTTCATCTTAAGTCTTAGGGTTAAGTCTTAGAGTACAATCTTGAGGATAAGTCTTATGGTTAAGTCTCAGGGTTAAGTCTTAATGTTAAGTCTTAAGGTTGAGCCTTAGGGTTAAGCCTTAGAGTTATGTCTTGGGGATAAGTCTTAGGGCTAAGTCTCAGGATTAAGTATCAAGGTTAAAGCTCAAGGATAAGTCTCAGGGCTACGTTTTAGGGTTAAGTCTTGAGGTTAAATCTTAGGTTTAAGTCTCAGTTTTCAGTTTTAGGGATAAGTCTTATGGATAAATTTCACGACTAAGTCTCAGGGCTGAGTCTTAAGGTTAAAACTTAACCTGAAGTCTTAGGGTTAAGTCTTATGGTTAAATCTTAATGTTAAATCGTAATTTCAAGTCTTAGCGTTCAGTCTAAAGTTTAAATCACAAGCTGAAGTCTTAGGGTTAACTCTTTAGAGTTACGTCTTGGGGATAAGTCTTAGGGTTAAGTCTTAACGTTTCAGTCCTAAGGTTAACTCTTAGGGTCAAATCTGTAAGGTCAACACTTAAGGTTAACTCTAAGGGTTAAGTTTAGGGTTAAGCCTTAAGGTTACATCTTCAAGTTAAATATTAAGGTTAAGTCTTAGGGTTATTTCTTAAGTTTAAGTCTGAGGGTTATATCTGAGCGTTCATTATTAAGTTGAAGTCTTAGAGTTCATTCTCAGGGTTAAGTCTTCAAGTTACTTCTTAAGGTTGAGACTTAGGGTTAAGTTTTAAGGTTAAGTCCGAATGTTACATCTTAAAGTTAAGTCTTAGGGTTAAATCTCAGTGTTAAGTCTCAAGGTTAGGTCTCAGGGTAGAAGTCGTAAGGTTGTGTCTTAATGTTCAGTCTTATTGTTAAGTCTTAAAAGTTATATTTTAGGGTTCAGTCTTAGGGTTAAATTTTAAGGTTAAGTCTTCAGGTGAAGTCTTATGGCTTGAGTCTTAGGGTTAAGTCTAAAGTTTAATTCATAACTTGAAGTCTTAGACTTAAGTCTTGGGGCTAAGTCTTAGGGTTAAGTCTTAAATCTTAGGTTTAAGTCTCAGTGTTGAGTCTTAGGGATAAGTCTTTGAATTAAGTCTTCAGGTTTTGTCTTAAGGTTTAACCTTAAGTTTAAGTCATAGGGTTAAGTCTTAGGGTTAAGTATTGAGTGTAAATCTTAAGGTTACGCTTTAAGGTTAAGTCTTAATGGTACATCTTCAAGTTAAGTCTTAGCATTAAGACTTAGGGTTAAATCCCAGGGTTAAATTTCAAGGTAAAGTCTCAAGGTTAAGTCTCAGGGTTACGTGGTCAAGTTGTGTCTTAGGATTCAGTCTTAGGGTTAAGTTTTGAAGTTAAACTTGAGGTTAAGTCTTAGGGTTAAGTCTCAGGATTATGTCTTAGGGATAAGTCTTAAGTTTAAACCTTAAGCTTAAGTCTTAGGGTTAAGCCTTAAGGTTAAGTGTCAGGGTTAATTCCTAAAGGTTAAGTCTTAAGTTTACATCTCATAGATTGAGCCTTAGGGTTAATTAAGTCTTAAGTTTACATCTCATAGATTGAGTCTTAGGGTTAAGTCTTCATCTTAAGTCTTAGAGTACAATCTTGAGGATAAGTCTTATGGTTAAGTCTCAGGGTTAAGTCTTAATGTTAAGTCTTAAGGTTGAGCCTTAGGGTTAAGCCTTAGAGTTATGTCTTGGGGATAAGTCTTAGGGCTAAGTCTCAGGATTAAGTATCAAGGTTAAAGCTCAAGGATAAGTCTCAGGGCTACGTTTTAGGGTTAAGTCTTGAGGTTAAATCTTAGGTTTAAGTCTCAGTTTTCAGTTTTAGGGATAAGTCTTATGGATAAATTTCATGACTAAGTCTCAGGGCTGAGTCTTAAGGTTAAAACTTAACCTGAAGTCTTAGGGTTAAGTCTTATGGTTAAATCTTAATGTTAAATCGTAATTTTAAGTCTTAGCGTTCAGTCTAAAGTTTAAATCACAAGCTGAAGTCTTAGGGTTAACTCTTTAGAGTTACGTCTTGGGGATAAGTCTTAGGGTTAAGTCTTAACGTTTCAGTCCTAAGGTTAACTCTTAGGGTTAAATCTGTAAGGTCAACACTTAAGGTTAACTCTTAGGGTTAAGTTTAGGGTTAAGCCTTAAGGTTACATCTTCAAGTTAAATATTAAGGTTAAGTCTTAGGGTTATTTCTTAAGTTTAAGTCTGAGGGTTATATCTGAGCGTTCATTAGGAAGTTGAAGTCTTAGAGTTCATTCTCAGGGTTAAGTCTTCAAGTTACTTCTTAAGGTTGAGACTTAGGGTTAAGTTTTAAGGTTAAGTCCGAATGTTACATCTTAAAGTTAAGTCTTAGGGTTAAATCTCAGTGTTAAGTCTCAAGGTTAGGTCTCAGGGTAGGAGTCGTAAGGTTGTGTCTTAATGTTCAGTCTTATTGTTAAGTCTTAAAAGTTATATTTTAGGGTTCAGTCTTAGGGTTAAATTTTAAGGATAAGTCTTCAGGTGAAGTCTTAAGGTGAAGTCTTATGGCTTGAGTCTTAGGGTTAAGTCTAAAGTTTAATTCATAACTTGAAGTCTTAGACTTAAGTCTTGGGGCTAAGTCTTAGGGTTAAGTCTTAAATCTTAGGTTTAAGTCTCAGTGTTGAGTCTTAGGGATAAGTCTTTGAATTAAGTCTTCAGGTTTTGTCTTAAGGTTTAACCTTAAGTTTAAGTCATAGGGTTAAGTCTTAGGGTTAAGTATTGAGTGTAAATCTTAAGGTTACGCTTTAAGGTTAAGTCTTAATGGTACATCTCAAAGTTAAGTCTTAGCATTAAGACTTAGGGTTAAATCCCAGGGTTAAATTTCAAGGTAAAGTCTCAAGGTTAAGTCTCAGGGTTACGTGGTCAAGTTGTGTCTTAGGATTCAGTCTTAGGGTTAAGTTTTGAAGTTAAACTTGAGGTTAAGTCTTAGGGTTAAGTCTCAGGATTATGTCTTAGGGATAAGTCTTAAGTTTAAACCTTAAGCTTAAGTCTTAGGGTTAAGCCTTAAGGTTAAGTGTCAGGGTTAATTCCTAAAGGTTAAGTCTTAAGTTTACATCTCATAGATTGAGCCTTAGGGTTAATTAAGTCTTAAGTTTACATCTCATAGATTGAGTCTTAGGGTTAAGTCTTCATCTTAAGTCTTAGAGTACAATCTTGAGGATAAGTCTTCTGGTTAAGTCTCAGGGTTAAGTCTTAATGTTAAGTCTTAAGGTTGAGCCTTAAGGTTAAGTCTTAGGGTTAAGCCTTAGAGTTATGTCTTGGGGATAAGTCTTAGGGCTAAGTCTCAGGATTAAGTATCAAGGTTAAAGCTCAAGGATAAGTCTCAGGGCTACGTTTTAGGGTTAAGTCTTGAGGTTAAATCTTAGGTTTAAGTCTCAGTTTTCAGTTTTAGGGATAAGTCTTATGGATAAATTTCATGACTAAGTCTCAGGGCTGAGTCTTAAGGTTAAAACTTAACCTGAAGTCTTAGGGTTAAGTCTTATGGTTAAATCTTAATGTTAAATCGTAATTTTAAGTCTTAGCGTTCAGTCTAAAGTTTAAATCACAAGCTGAAGTCTTAGGGTTAACTCTTTAGAGTTACGTCTTGGGGATAAGTCTTAGGGTTAAGTCTTAACGTTTCAGTCCTAAGGTTAACTCTTAGGGTTAAATCTGTAAGGTCAACACTTAAGGTTAACTCTTAGGGTTAAGTTTAGGGTTAAGCCTTAAGGTTACATCTTCAAGTTAAATATTAAGGTTAAGTCTTAGGGTTATTTCTTAAGTTTAAGTCTGAGGGTTATATCTGAGCGTTCATTAGGAAGTTGAAGTCTTAGAGTTCATTCTCAGGGTTAAGTCTTCAAGTTACTTCTTAAGGTTGAGACTTAGGGTTAAGTTTTAAGGTTAAGTCCGAATGTTACATCTTAAAGTTAAGTCTTAGGGTTAAATCTCAGTGTTAAGTCTCAAGGTTAGGTCTCAGGGTAGGAGTCGTAAGGTTGTGTCTTAATGTTCAGTCTTATTGTTAAGTCTTAAAAGTTATATTTTAGGGTTCAGTCTTAGGGTTAAATTTTAAGGATAAGTCTTCAGGTGAAGTCTTAAGGTGAAGTCTTATGGCTTGAGTCTTAGGGTTAAGTCTAAAGTTTAATTCATAACTTGAAGTCTTAGACTTAAGTCTTGGGGCTAAGTCTTAGGGTTAAGTCTTAAATCTTAGGTTTAAGTCTCAGTGTTGAGTCTTAGGGATAAGTCTTTGAATTAAGTCTTCAAGTTTTGTCTTAAGGTTTAACCTTAAGTTTAAGTCATAGGGTTAAGTCTTAGGGTTAAGTATTGAGTGTAAATCTTAAGGTTACGCTTTAAGGTTAAGTCTTAATGGTACATCTTCAAGTGAAGTCTTAGCATTAAGACTTAGGGTTAAATCCCAGGGTTAAATTTCAAGGTAAAGTCTCAAGGTTAAGTCTCAGGGTTACGTGGTCAAGTTGTGTCTTAGGATTCAGTCTTAGGGTTAAGTTTTGAAGTTAAACTTGAGGTTAAGTCTTAGGGTTAAGTCTCAGGATTATGTCTTAGGGATAAGTCTTAAGTTTAAACCTTAAGCTTAAGTCTTAGGGTTAAGCCTTAAGGTTAAGTGTCAGGGTTAATTCCTAAAGGTTAAGTCTTAAGTTTACATCTCATAGATTGAGCCTTAGGGTTAATTAAGTCTTAAGTTTACATCTCATAGATTGAGTCTTAGGGTTAAGTCTTCATCTTAAGTCTTAGGGTTAAGTCTTAGAGTACAATCTTGAGGATAAGTCTTATGGTTAAGTCTCAGGGTTAAGTCTTAATGTTAAGTCTTAAGGTTGAGCCTTAGGGTTAAGCCTTAGAGTTATGTCTTGGGGATAAGTCTTAGGGCTAAGTCTCAGGATTAAGTATCAAGGTTAAAGCTCAAGGATAAGTCTCAGGGCTACGTTTTAGGGTTAAGTCTTGAGGTTAAATCTTAGGTTTAAGTCTCAGTTTTCAGTTTTAGGGATAAGTCTTATGGATAAATTTCATGACTAAGTCTCAGGGCTGAGTCTTAAGGTTAAAACTTAACCTGAAGTCTTAGGGTTAAGTCTTATGGTTAAATCTTAATGTTAAATCGTAATTTTAAGTCTTAGCGTTCAGTCTAAAGTTTAAATCACAAGCTGAAGTCTTAGGGTTAACTCTTTAGAGTTACGTCTTGGGGATAAGTCTTAGGGTTAAGTCTTAACGTTTCAGTCCTAAGGTTAACTCTTAGGGTCAAATCTGTAAGGTCAACACTTAAGGTTAACTCTTAGGGTTAAGTTTAGGGTTAAGCCTTAAGGTTACATCTTCAAGTTAAATATTAAGGTTAAGTCTTAGGGTTATTTCTTAAGTTTAAGTCTGAGGGTTATATCTGAGCGTTCATTATTAAGTTGAAGTCTTAGAGTTCATTCTCAGGGTTAAGTCTTCAAGTTACTTCTTAAGGTTGAGGCTTAGGGTTAAGTTTTAAGGTTAAGTCCGAATGTTACATCTTAAAGTTAAGTCTTAGGGTTAAATCTCAGTGTTAAGTCTCAAGGTTAGGTCTCAGGGTAGAAGTCGTAAGGTTGTGTCTTAATGTTCAGTCTTATTGTTAAGTCTTAAAAGTTATATTTTAGGGTTCAGTCTTAGGGTTAAATTTTAAGGTTAAGTCTTAAGGTGAAGTCTTATGGCTTGAGTCTTAGGGTTAAGTCTAAAGTTTAATTCATAAGTTTAAGTCTTAGACTTAAGTCTTGGGGCTAAGTCTTAGGGTTAAGTCTTAAATCTTAGGTTTAAGTCTCAGTGTTGAGTCTTAGGGATAAGTCTTTGAATTAAGTCTTCAGGTTTTGTTTTAAGGTTTAACCTTAAGTTTAAGTCATAGGGTTAAGTCTTAGGGTTAAGTATTGAGTGTAAATCTTAAGGTTACGCTTTAAGGTTAAGTCTTAATGGTACATCTTCAAGTTAAGTCTTAGCATTAAGACTTAGGGTTAAATCCCAGGGTTAAATTTCAAGGTAAAGTCTCAAGGTTAAGTCTCAGGGTTACGTGGTCAAGTTGTGTCTTAGGATTCAGTCTTAGGGTTAAGTTTTGAAGTTAAACTTGAGGTTAAGTCTTAGGGTTAAGTCTCAGGATTATGTCTTAGGGATAAGTCTTAAGTTTAAACCTTAAGCTTAAGTCTTAGGGTTAAGCCTTAAGGTTAAGTGTCAGGGTTAATTCCTAAAGGTTAAGTCTTAAGTTTACATCTCATAGATTGAGCCTTAGGGTTAATTAAGTCTTAAGTTTACATCTCATAGATTGAGTCTTAGGGTTAAGTCTTCATCTTAAGTCTTAGAGTACAATCTTGAGGATAAGTCTTATGGTTAAGTCTCAGGGTTAAGTCTTAATGTTAAGTCTTAAGGTTGAGCCTTAAGGTTAAGTCTTAGGGTTAAGCCTTAGAGTTATGTCTTGGGGATAAGTCTTAGGGCTAAGTCTCAGGATTAAGTATCAAGGTTAAAGCTCAAGGATAAGTCTCAGGGCTACGTTTTAGGGTTAAGTCTTCAGGTTAAATCTTAGGTTTAAGTCTCAGTTTTCAGTTTTAGGGATAAGTCTTATGGATAAATTTCACGACTAAGTCTCAGGGCTGAGTCTTAAGGTTAAAACTTAACCTGAAGTCTTAGGGTTAAGTCTTATGGTTAAATCTTAATGTTAAATCGTAATTTTAAGTCTTAGCGTTCAGTCTAAAGTTTAAATCACAAGCTGAAGTCTTAGGGTTAACTCTTTAGAGTTACGTCTTGGGGATAAGTCTTAGGGTTAAGTCTTAACGTTTCAGTCCTAAGGTTAACTCTTAGGGTTAAATCTGTAAGGTCAACACTTAAGGTTAACTCTTAGGGTTAAGTTTAGGGTTAAGCCTTAAGGTTACATCTTCAAGTTAAATATTAAGGTTAAGTCTTAGGGTTATTTCTTAAGTTTAAGTCTGAGGGTTATATCTGAGCGTTCATTAGGAAGTTGAAGTCTTAGAGTTCATTCTCAGGGTTAAGTCTTCAAGTTACTTCTTAAGGTTGAGACTTAGGGTTAAGTTTTAAGGTTAAGTCCGAATGTTACATCTTAAAGTTAAGTCTTAGGGTTAAATCTCAGTGTTAAGTCTCAAGGTTAGGTCTCAGGGTAGGAGTCGTAAGGTTGTGTCTTAATGTTCAGTCTTATTGTTAAGTCTTAAAAGTTATATTTTAGGGTTCAGTCTTAGGGTTAAATTTTAAGGTTAAGTCTTCAGGCTAAGTCTTAAGGTGAAGTCTTATGGCTTGAGTCTTAGGGTTAAGTCTAAAGTTTAATTCATAAGTTTAAGTCTTAGACTTAAGTCTTGGGGCTAAGTCTTAGGGTTAAGTCTTAAATCTTAGGTTTAAGTCTCAGTGTTGAGTCTTAGGGATAAGTCTTTGAATTAAGTCTTCAAGTTTTGTCTTAAGGTTTAACCTTAAGTTTAAGTCATAGGGTTAAGTCTTAGGGTTAAGTATTGAGTGTAAATCTTAAGGTTACGCTTTAAGGTTAAGTCTTAATGGTACATCTTCAAGTGAAGTCTTAGCATTAAGACTTAGGGTTAAATCCCAGGGTTAAATTTCAAGGTAAAGTCTCAAGGTTAAGTCTCAGGGTTACGTGGTCAAGTTGTGTCTTAGGATTCAGTCTTAGGGTTAAGTTTTGAAGTTAACCTTGAGGTTAAGTCTTAGGGTTAAGTCTCAGGATTATGTCTTAGGGATAAGTCTTAAGTTTAAACCTTAAGCTTAAGTCTTAGGGTTAAGCCTTAAGGTTAAGTGTCAGGGTTAATTCCTAAAGGTTAAGTCTTAAGTTTACATCTCATAGATTGAGCCTTAGGGTTAATTAAGTCTTAAGTTTACATCTCATAGATTGAGTCTTAGGGTTAAGTCTTCATCTTAAGTCTTAGGGTTAAGTCTTAGAGTACAATCTTGAGGATAAGTCTTATGGTTAAGTCTCAGGGTTAAGTCTTAATGTTAAGTCTTAAGGTTGAGCCTTAAGGTTAAGTCTTAGGGTTAAGCCTTAGAGTTATGTCTTGGGGATAAGTCTTAGGGCTAAGTCTCAGGATTAAGTATCAAGGTTAAAGCTCAAGGATAAGTCTCAGGGCTACGTTTTAGGGTTAAGTCTTCAGGTTAAATCTTAGGTTTAAGTCTCAGTTTTCAGTTTTAGGGATAAGTCTTATGGATAAATTTCATGACTAAGTCTCAGGGCTGAGTCTTAAGGTTAAAACTTAACCTGAAGTCTTAGGGTTAAGTCTTATGGTTAAATCTTAATGTTAAATCGTAATTTTAAGTCTTAGCGTTCAGTCTAAAGTTTAAATCACAAGCTGAAGTCTTAGGGTTAACTCTTTAGAGTTACGTCTTGGGGATAAGTCTTAGGGTTAAGTCTTAACGTTTCAGTCCTAAGGTTAACTCTTAGGGTCAAATCTGTAAGGTCAACACTTAAGGTTAACTCTTAGGGTTAAGTTTAGGGTTAAGCCTTAAGGTTACATCTTCAAGTTAAATATTAAGGTTAAGTCTTAGGGTTATTTCTTAAGTTTAAGTCTGAGGGTTATATCTGAGCGTTCATTATTAAGTTGAAGTCTTAGAGTTCATTCTCAGGGTTAAGTCTTCAAGTTACTTCTTAAGGTTGAGACTTAGGGTTAAGTTTTAAGGTTAAGTCCGAATGTTACATCTTAAAGTTAAGTCTTAGGGTTAAATCTCAGTGTTAAGTCTCAAGGTTAGGTCTCAGGGTAGAAGTCGTAAGGTTGTGTCTTAATGTTCAGTCTTATTGTTAAGTCTTAAAAGTTATATTTTAGGGTTCAGTCTTAGGGTTAAATTTTAAGGTTAAGTCTTAAGGTGAAGTCTTATGGCTTGAGTCTTAGGGTTAAGTCTAAAGTTTAATTCATAAGTTTAAGTCTTAGACTTAAGTCTTGGGGCTAAGTCTTAGGGTTAAGTCTTAAATCTTAGGTTTAAGTCTCAGTGTTGAGTCTTAGGGATAAGTCTTTGAATTAAGTCTTCAGGTTTTGTTTTAAGGTTTAACCTTAAGTTTAAGTCATAGGGTTAAGTCTTAGGGTTAAGTATTGAGTGTAAATCTTAAGGTTACGCTTTAAGGTTAAGTCTTAATGGTACATCTTCAAGTTAAGTCTTAGCATTAAGACTTAGGGTTAAATCCCAGGGTTAAATTTCAAGGTAAAGTCTCAAGGTTAAGTCTCAGGGTTACGTGGTCAAGTTGTGTCTTAGGATTCAGTCTTAGGGTTAAGTTTTGAAGTTAAACTTGAGGTTAAGTCTTAGGGTTAAGTCTCAGGATTATGTCTTAGGGATAAGTCTTAAGTTTAAACCTTAAGCTTAAGTCTTAGGGTTAAGCCTTAAGGTTAAGTGTCAGGGTTAATTCCTAAAGGTTAAGTCTTAAGTTTACATCTCATAGATTGAGCCTTAGGGTTAATTAAGTCTTAAGTTTACATCTCATAGATTGAGTCTTAGGGTTAAGTCTTCATCTTAAGTCTTAGAGTACAATCTTGAGGATAAGTCTTCTGGTTAAGTCTCAGGGTTAAGTCTTAATGTTAAGTCTTAAGGTTGAGCCTTAAGGTTAAGTCTTAGGGTTAAGCCTTAGAGTTATGTCTTGGGGATAAGTCTTAGGGCTAAGTCTCAGGATTAAGTATCAAGGTTAAAGCTCAAGGATAAGTCTCAGGGCTACGTTTTAGGGTTAAGTCTTGAGGTTAAATCTTAGGTTTAAGTCTCAGTTTTCAGTTTTAGGGATAAGTCTTATGGATAAATTTCATGACTAAGTCTCAGGGCTGAGTCTTAAGGTTAAAACTTAACCTGAAGTCTTAGGGTTAAGTCTTATGGTTAAATCTTAATGTTAAATCGTAATTTTAAGTCTTAGCGTTCAGTCTAAAGTTTAAATCACAAGCTGAAGTCTTAGGGTTAACTCTTTAGAGTTACGTCTTGGGGATAAGTCTTAGGGTTAAGTCTTAACGTTTCAGTCCTAAGGTTAACTCTTAGGGTTAAATCTGTAAGGTCAACACTTAAGGTTAACTCTTAGGGTTAAGTTTAGGGTTAAGCCTTAAGGTTACATCTTCAAGTTAAATATTAAGGTTAAGTCTTAGGGTTATTTCTTAAGTTTAAGTCTGAGGGTTATATCTGAGCGTTCATTAGGAAGTTGAAGTCTTAGAGTTCATTCTCAGGGTTAAGTCTTCAAGTTACTTCTTAAGGTTGAGACTTAGGGTTAAGTTTTAAGGTTAAGTCCGAATGTTACATCTTAAAGTTAAGTCTTAGGGTTAAATCTCAGTGTTAAGTCTCAAGGTTAGGTCTCAGGGTAGGAGTCGTAAGGTTGTGTCTTAATGTTCAGTCTTATTGTTAAGTCTTAAAAGTTATATTTTAGGGTTCAGTCTTAGGGTTAAATTTTAAGGTTAAGTCTTCAGGCTAAGTCTTAAGGTGAAGTCTTATGGCTTGAGTCTTAGGGTTAAGTCTAAAGTTTAATTCATAAGTTTAAGTCTTAGACTTAAGTCTTGGGGCTAAGTCTTAGGGTTAAGTCTTAAATCTTAGGTTTAAGTCTCAGTGTTGAGTCTTAGGGATAAGTCTTTGAATTAAGTCTTCAAGTTTTGTCTTAAGGTTTAACCTTAAGTTTAAGTCATAGGGTTAAGTCTTAGGGTTAAGTATTGAGTGTAAATCTTAAGGTTACGCTTTAAGGTTAAGTCTTAATGGTACATCTTCAAGTTAAGTCTTAGAATTAAGACTTAGGGTTAAATCCCAGGGTTAAATTTCAAGGTAAAGTCTCAAGGTTAAGTCTCAGGGTTACGTGGTCAAGTTGTGTCTTAGGATTCAGTCTTAGGGTTAAGTTTTGAAGTTAAACTTGAGGTTAAGTCTTAGGGTTAAGTCTCAGGATTATGTCTTAGGGATAAGTCTTAAGTTTAAACCTTAAGCTTAAGTCTTAGGGTTAAGCCTTAAGGTTAAGTGTCAGGGTTAATTCCTAAAGGTTAAGTCTTAAGTTTACATCTCATAGATTGAGCCTTAGGGTTAATTAAGTCTTAAGTTTACATCTCATAGATTGAGTCTTAGGGTTAAGTCTTCATCTTAAGTCTTAGGGTTAAGTCTTAGAGTACAATCTTGAGGATAAGTCTTATGGTTAAGTCTCAGGGTTAAGTCTTAATGTTAAGTCTTAAGGTTGAGCCTTAGGGTTAAGCCTTAGAGTTATGTCTTGGGGATAAGTCTTAGGGCTAAGTCTCAGGATTAAGTATCAAGGTTAAAGCTCAAGGATAAGTCTCAGGGCTACGTTTTAGGGTTAAGTCTTGAGGTTAAATCTTAGGTTTAAGTCTCAGTTTTCAGTTTTAGGGATAAGTCTTATGGATAAATTTCACGACTAAGTCTCAGGGCTGAGTCTTAAGGTTAAAACTTAACCTGAAGTCTTAGGGTTAAGTCTTATGGTTAAATCTTAATGTTAAATCGTAATTTTAAGTCTTAGCGTTCAGTCTAAAGTTTAAATCACAAGCTGAAGTCTTAGGGTTAACTCTTTAGAGTTACGTCTTGGGGATAAGTCTTAGGGTTAAGTCTTAACGTTTCAGTCCTAAGGTTAACTCTTAGGGTCAAATCTGTAAGGTCAACACTTAAGGTTAACTCTTAGGGTTAAGTTTAGGGTTAAGCCTTAAGGTTACATCTTCAAGTTAAATATTAAGGTTAAGTCTTAGGGTTATTTCTTAAGTTTAAGTCTGAGGGTTATATCTGAGCGTTCATTAGGAAGTTGAAGTCTTAGAGTTCATTCTCAGGGTTAAGTCTTCAAGTTACTTCTTAAGGTTGAGACTTAGGGTTAAGTTTTAAGGTTAAGTCCGAATGTTACATCTTAAAGTTAAGTCTTAGGGTTAAATCTCAGTGTTAAGTCTCAAGGTTAGGTCTCAGGGTAGAAGTCGTAAGGTTGTGTCTTAATGTTCAGTCTTATTGTTAAGTCTTAAAAGTTATATTTTAGGGTTCAGTCTTAGGGTTAAATTTTAAGGTTAAGTCTTCAGGTGAAGTCTTATGGCTTGAGTCTTAGGGTTAAGTCTAAAGTTTAATTCATAAGTTTAAGTCTTAGACTTAAGTCTTGGGGCTAAGTCTTAGGGTTAAGTCTTAAATCTTAGGTTTAAGTCTCAGTGTTGAGTCTTAGGGATAAGTCTTTGAATTAAGTCTTCAGGTTTTGTTTTAAGGTTTAACCTTAAGTTTAAGTCATAGGGTTAAGTCTTAGGGTTAAGTATTGAGTGTAAATCTTAAGGTTACGCTTTAAGGTTAAGTCTTAATGGTACATCTTCAAGTTAAGTCTTAGCATTAAGACTTAGGGTTAAATCCCAGGGTTAAATTTCAAGGTAAAGTCTCAAGGTTAAGTCTCAGGGTTACGTGGTCAAGTTGTGTCTTAGGATTCAGTCTTAGGGTTAAGTTTTGAAGTTAAACTTGAGGTTAAGTCTTAGGGTTAAGTCTCAGGATTATGTCTTAGGGATAAGTCTTAAGTTTAAACCTTAAGCTTAAGTCTTAGGGTTAAGCCTTAAGGTTAAGTGTCAGGGTTAATTCCTAAAGGTTAAGTCTTAAGTTTACATCTCATAGATTGAGCCTTAGGGTTAATTAAGTCTTAAGTTTACATCTCATAGATTGAGTCTTAGGGTTAAGTCTTCATCTTAAGTCTTAGAGTACAATCTTGAGGATAAGTCTTCTGGTTAAGTCTCAGGGTTAAGTCTTAATGTTAAGTCTTAAGGTTGAGCCTTAAGGTTAAGTCTTAGGGTTAAGCCTTAGAGTTATGTCTTGGGGATAAGTCTTAGGGCTAAGTCTCAGGATTAAGTATCAAGGTTAAAGCTCAAGGATAAGTCTCAGGGCTACGTTTTAGGGTTAAGTCTTGAGGTTAAATCTTAGGTTTAAGTCTCAGTTTTCAGTTTTAGGGATAAGTCTTATGGATAAATTTCATGACTAAGTCTCAGGGCTGAGTCTTAAGGTTAAAACTTAACCTGAAGTCTTAGGGTTAAGTCTTATGGTTAAATCTTAATGTTAAATCGTAATTTTAAGTCTTAGCGTTCAGTCTAAAGTTTAAATCACAAGCTGAAGTCTTAGGGTTAACTCTTTAGAGTTACGTCTTGGGGATAAGTCTTAGGGTTAAGTCTTAACGTTTCAGTCCTAAGGTTAACTCTTAGGGTTAAATCTGTAAGGTCAACACTTAAGGTTAACTCTTAGGGTTAAGTTTAGGGTTAAGCCTTAAGGTTACATCTTCAAGTTAAATATTAAGGTTAAGTCTTAGGGTTATTTCTTAAGTTTAAGTCTGAGGGTTATATCTGAGCGTTCATTAGGAAGTTGAAGTCTTAGAGTTCATTCTCAGGGTTAAGTCTTCAAGTTACTTCTTAAGGTTGAGACTTAGGGTTAAGTTTTAAGGTTAAGTCCGAATGTTACATCTTAAAGTTAAGTCTTAGGGTTAAATCTCAGTGTTAAGTCTCAAGGTTAGGTCTCAGGGTAGGAGTCGTAAGGTTGTGTCTTAATGTTCAGTCTTATTGTTAAGTCTTAAAAGTTATATTTTAGGGTTCAGTCTTAGGGTTAAATTTTAAGGTTAAGTCTTCAGGCTAAGTCTTAAGGTGAAGTCTTATGGCTTGAGTCTTAGGGTTAAGTCTAAAGTTTAATTCATAAGTTTAAGTCTTAGACTTAAGTCTTGGGGCTAAGTCTTAGGGTTAAGTCTTAAATCTTAGGTTTAAGTCTCAGTGTTGAGTCTTAGGGATAAGTCTTTGAATTAAGTCTTCAAGTTTTGTCTTAAGGTTTAACCTTAAGTTTAAGTCATAGGGTTAAGTCTTAGGGTTAAGTATTGAGTGTAAATCTTAAGGTTACGCTTTAAGGTTAAGTCTTAATGGTACATCTTCAAGTTAAGTCTTAGCATTAAGACTTAGGGTTAAATCCCAGGGTTAAATTTCAAGGTAAAGTCTCAAGGTTAAGTCTCAGGGTTACGTGGTCAAGTTGTGTCTTAGGATTCAGTCTTAGGGTTAAGTTTTGAAGTTAAACTTGAGGTTAAGTCTTAGGGTTAAGTCTCAGGATTATGTCTTAGGGATAAGTCTTAAGTTTAAACCTTAAGCTTAAGTCTTAGGGTTAAGCCTTAAGGTTAAGTGTCAGGGTTAATTCCTAAAGGTTAAGTCTTAAGTTTACATCTCATAGATTGAGCCTTAGGGTTAATTAAGTCTTAAGTTTACATCTCATAGATTGAGTCTTAGGGTTAAGTCTTCATCTTAAGTCTTAGAGTACAATCTTGAGGATAAGTCTTCTGGTTAAGTCTCAGGGTTAAGTCTTAATGTTAAGTCTTAAGGTTGAGCCTTAAGGTTAAGTCTTAGGGTTAAGCCTTAGAGTTATGTCTTGGGGATAAGTCTTAGGGCTAAGTCTCAGGATTAAGTATCAAGGTTAAAGCTCAAGGATAAGTCTCAGGGCTACGTTTTAGGGTTAAGTCTTCAGGTTAAATCTTAGGTTTAAGTCTCAGTTTTCAGTTTTAGGGATAAGTCTTATGGATAAATTTCACGACTAAGTCTCAGGGCTGAGTCTTAAGGTTAAAACTTAACCTGAAGTCTTAGGGTTAAGTCTTATGGTTAAATCTTAATGTTAAATCGTAATTTTAAGTCTTAGCGTTCAGTCTAAAGTTTAAATCACAAGCTGAAGTCTTAGGGTTAACTCTTTAGAGTTACGTCTTGGGGATAAGTCTTAGGGTTAAGTCTTAACGTTTCAGTCCTAAGGTTAACTCTTAGGGTTAAATCTGTAAGGTCAACACTTAAGGTTAACTCTTAGGGTTAAGTTTAGGGTTAAGCCTTAAGGTTACATCTTCAAGTTAAATATTAAGGTTAAGTCTTAGGGTTATTTCTTAAGTTTAAGTCTGAGGGTTATATCTGAGCGTTAATTATTAAGTTGAAGTCTTAGAGTTCATTCTCAGGGTTAAGTCTTCAAGTTACTTCTTAAGGTTGAGGCTTAGGGTTAAGTTTTAAGGTTAAGTCCGAATGTTACATCTTAAAGTTAAGTCTTAGGGTTAAATCTCAGTGTTAAGTCTCAAGGTTAGGTCTCAGGGTAGGAGTCGTAAGGTTGTGTCTTAATGTTCAGTCTTATTGTTAAGTCTTAAAAGTTATATTTTAGGGTTCAGTCTTAGGGTTAAATTTTAAGGTTAAGTCTTTAGGTGAAGTCTTATGGCTTGAGTCTTAGGGTTAAGTCTAAAGTTTAATTCATAACTTGAAGTCTTAGACTTAAGTCTTGGGGCTAAGTCTTAGGGTTAAGTCTTAAATCTTAGGTTTAAGTCTCAGTGTTGAGTCTTAGGGATAAGTCTTTGAATTAAGTCTTCAGGTTTTGTCTTAAGGTTTAACCTTAAGTTTAAGTCATAGGGTTAAGTCTTAGGGTTAAGTATTGAGTGTAAATCTTAAGGTTACGCTTTAAGGTTAAGTCTTAATGGTACATCTTCAAGTTAAGTCTTAGCATTAAGACTTAGGGTTAAATCCCAGGGTTAAATTTCAAGGTAAAGTCTCAAGGTTAAGTCTCAGGGTTACGTGGTCAAGTTGTGTCTTAGGATTCAGTCTTAGGGTTAAGTTTTGAAGTTAAACTTGAGGTTAAGTCTTAGGGTTAAGTCTCAGGATTATGTCTTAGGGATAAGTCTTAAGTTTAAACCTTAAGCTTAAGTCTTAGGGTTAAGCCTTAAGGTTAAGTGTCAGGGTTAATTCCTAAAGGTTAAGTCTTAAGTTTACATCTCATAGATTGAGCCTTAGGGTTAATTAAGTCTTAAGTTTACATCTCATAGATTGAGTCTTAGGGTTAAGTCTTCATCTTAAGTCTTAGGGTTAAGTCTTAGAGTACAATCTTGAGGATAAGTCTTATGGTTAAGTCTCAGGGTTAAGTCTTAATGTTAAGTCTTAAGGTTGAGCCTTAGGGTTAAGCCTTAGAGTTATGTCTTGGGGATAAGTCTTAGGGCTAAGTCTCAGGATTAAGTATCAAGGTTAAAGCTCAAGGATAAGTCTCAGGGCTACGTTTTAGGGTTAAGTCTTGAGGTTAAATCTTAGGTTTAAGTCTCAGTTTTCAGTTTTAGGGATAAGTCTTATGGATAAATTTCACGACTAAGTCTCAGGGCTGAGTCTTAAGGTTAAAACTTAACCTGAAGTCTTAGGGTTAAGTCTTATGGTTAAATCTTAATGTTAAATCGTAATTTTAAGTCTTAGCGTTCAGTCTAAAGTTTAAATCACAAGCTGAAGTCTTAGGGTTAACTCTTTAGAGTTACGTCTTGGGGATAAGTCTTAGGGTTAAGTCTTAACGTTTCAGTCCTAAGGTTAACTCTTAGGGTCAAATCTGTAAGGTCAACACTTAAGGTTAACTCTTAGGGTTAAGTTTAGGGTTAAGCCTTAAGGTTACATCTTCAAGTTAAATATTAAGGTTAAGTCTTAGGGTTATTTCTTAAGTTTAAGTCTGAGGGTTATATCTGAGCGTTCATTATTAAGTTGAAGTCTTAGAGTTCATTCTCAGGGTTAAGTCTTCAAGTTACTTCTTAAGGTTGAGACTTAGGGTTAAGTTTTAAGGTTAAGTCCGAATGTTACATCTTAAAGTTAAGTCTTAGGGTTAAATCTCAGTGTTAAGTCTCAAGGTTAGGTCTCAGGGTAGAAGTCGTAAGGTTGTGTCTTAATGTTCAGTCTTATTGTTAAGTCTTAAAAGTTATATTTTAGGGTTCAGTCTTAGGGTTAAATTTTAAGGTTAAGTCTTCAGGTGAAGTCTTATGGCTTGAGTCTTAGGGTTAAGTCTAAAGTTTAATTCATAAGTTTAAGTCTTAGACTTAAGTCTTGGGGCTAAGTCTTAGGGTTAAGTCTTAAATCTTAGGTTTAAGTCTCAGTGTTGAGTCTTAGGGATAAGTCTTTGAATTAAGTCTTCAGGTTTTGTTTTAAGGTTTAACCTTAAGTTTAAGTCATAGGGTTAAGTCTTAGGGTTAAGTATTGAGTGTAAATCTTAAGGTTACGCTTTAAGGTTAAGTCTTAATGGTACATCTTCAAGTTAAGTCTTAGCATTAAGACTTAGGGTTAAATCCCAGGGTTAAATTTCAAGGTAAAGTCTCAAGGTTAAGTCTCAGGGTTACGTGGTCAAGTTGTGTCTTAGGATTCAGTCTTAGGGTTAAGTTTTGAAGTTAAACTTGAGGTTAAGTCTTAGGGTTAAGTCTCAGGATTATGTCTTAGGGATAAGTCTTAAGTTTAAACCTTAAGCTTAAGTCTTAGGGTTAAGCCTTAAGGTTAAGTGTCAGGGTTAATTCCTAAAGGTTAAGTCTTAAGTTTACATCTCATAGATTGAGCCTTAGGGTTAATTAAGTCTTAAGTTTACATCTCATAGATTGAGTCTTAGGGTTAAGTCTTCATCTTAAGTCTTAGAGTACAATCTTGAGGATAAGTCTTCTGGTTAAGTCTCAGGGTTAAGTCTTAATGTTAAGTCTTAAGGTTGAGCCTTAAGGTTAAGTCTTAGGGTTAAGCCTTAGAGTTATGTCTTGGGGATAAGTCTTAGGGCTAAGTCTCAGGATTAAGTATCAAGGTTAAAGCTCAAGGATAAGTCTCAGGGCTACGTTTTAGGGTTAAGTCTTGAGGTTAAATCTTAGGTTTAAGTCTCAGTTTTCAGTTTTAGGGATAAGTCTTATGGATAAATTTCATGACTAAGTCTCAGGGCTGAGTCTTAAGGTTAAAACTTAACCTGAAGTCTTAGGGTTAAGTCTTATGGTTAAATCTTAATGTTAAATCGTAATTTTAAGTCTTAGCGTTCAGTCTAAAGTTTAAATCACAAGCTGAAGTCTTAGGGTTAACTCTTTAGAGTTACGTCTTGGGGATAAGTCTTAGGGTTAAGTCTTAACGTTTCAGTCCTAAGGTTAACTCTTAGGGTTAAATCTGTAAGGTCAACACTTAAGGTTAACTCTTAGGGTTAAGTTTAGGGTTAAGCCTTAAGGTTACATCTTCAAGTTAAATATTAAGGTTAAGTCTTAGGGTTATTTCTTAAGTTTAAGTCTGAGGGTTATATCTGAGCGTTAATTATTAAGTTGAAGTCTTAGAGTTCATTCTCAGGGTTAAGTCTTCAAGTTACTTCTTAAGGTTGAGGCTTAGGGTTAAGTTTTAAGGTTAAGTCCGAATGTTACATCTTAAAGTTAAGTCTTAGGGTTAAATCTCAGTGTTAAGTCTCAAGGTTAGGTCTCAGGGTAGGAGTCGTAAGGTTGTGTCTTAATGTTCAGTCTTATTGTTAAGTCTTAAAAGTTATATTTTAGGGTTCAGTCTTAGGGTTAAATTTTAAGGTTAAGTCTTTAGGTGAAGTCTTATGGCTTGAGTCTTAGGGTTAAGTCTAAAGTTTAATTCATAACTTGAAGTCTTAGACTTAAGTCTTG
Source organism: Falco punctatus (assembly GCF_963210335.1). NCBI lineage: Eukaryota > Metazoa > Chordata > Aves > Falconiformes > Falconidae > Falco > Falco punctatus. Next base: position 302,470 of record NW_027660109.1, read on the forward strand.
GGGCTAAGTCTTAGGGTTAAGTCTTAAATCTTAGGTTTAAGTCTCAGTGTTGAGTCTTAGGGATAAGTCTTTGAATTAAGTCTTCAGGTTTTGTCTTAAGGTTTAACCTTAAGTTTAAGTCATAGGGTTAAGTCTTAGGGTTAAGTATTGAGTGTAAATCTTAAGGTTACGCTTTAAGGTTAAGTCTTAATGGTACATCTTCAAGTTAAGTCTTAGCATTAAGACTTAGGGTTAAATCCCAGGGTTAAATTTCAAGGTAAAGTCTCAAGGTTAAGTCTCAGGGTTACGTGGTCAAGTTGTGTCTTAGGATTCAGTCTTAGGGTTAAGTTTTGAAGTTAAACTTGAGGTTAAGTCTTAGGGTTAAGTCTCAGGATTATGTCTTAGGGATAAGTCTTAAGTTTAAACCTTAAGCTTAAGTCTTAGGGTTAAGCCTTAAGGTTAAGTGTCAGGGTTAATTCCTAAAGGTTAAGTCTTAAGTTTACATCTCATAGATTGAGCCTTAGGGTTAATTAAGTCTTAAGTTTACATCTCATAGATTGAGTCTTAGGGTTAAGTCTTCATCTTAAGTCTTAGGGTTAAGTCTTAGAGTACAATCTTGAGGATAAGTCTTATGGTTAAGTCTCAGGGTTAAGTCTTAATGTTAAGTCTTAAGGTTGAGCCTTAGGGTTAAGCCTTAGAGTTATGTCTTGGGGATAAGTCTTAGGGCTAAGTCTCAGGATTAAGTATCAAGGTTAAAGCTCAAGGATAAGTCTCAGGGCTACGTTTTAGGGTTAAGTCTTCAGGTTAAATCTTAGGTTTAAGTCTCAGTTTTCAGTTTTAGGGATAAGTCTTATGGATAAATTTCATGACTAAGTCTCAGGGCTGAGTCTTAAGGTTAAAACTTAACCTGAAGTCTTAGGGTTAAGTCTTATGGTTAAATCTTAATGTTAAATCGTAATTTTAAGTCTTAGCGTTCAGTCTAAAGTTTAAATCACAAGCTGAAGTCTTAGGGTTAACTCTTTAGAGTTACGTCTTGGGGATAAGTCTTAGGGTTAAGTCTTAACGTTTCAGTCCTAAGGTTAACTCTTAGGGTTAAATCTGTAAGGTCAACACTTAAGGTTAACTCTTAGGGTTAAGTTTAGGGTTAAGCCTTAAGGTTACATCTTCAAGTTAAATATTAAGGTTAAGTCTTAGGGTTATTTCTTAAGTTTAAGTCTGAGGGTTATATCTGAGCGTTAATTATTAAGTTGAAGTCTTAGAGTTCATTCTCAGGGTTAAGTCTTCAAGTTACTTCTTAAGGTTGAGACTTAGGGTTAAGTTTTAAGGTTAAGTCCGAATGTTACATCTTAAAGTTAAGTCTTAGGGTTAAATCTCAGTGTTAAGTCTCAAGGTTAGGTCTCAGGGTAGGAGTCGTAAGGTTGTGTCTTAATGTTCAGTCTTATTGTTAAGTCTTAAAAGTTATATTTTAGGGTTCAGTCTTAGGGTTAAATTTTAAGGTTAAGTCTTCAGGTTAAGTCTTAAGGTGAAGTCTTATGGCTTGAGTCTTAGGGTTAAGTCTAAAGTTTAATTCATAACTTGAAGTCTTAGTCTTAAGTCTTGGGGCTAAGTCTTAGGGTTAAGTCTTAAATCTTAGGTTTAAGTCTCAGTGTTGAGTCTTAGGGATAAGTCTTTGAATTAAGTCTTCAAGTTTTGTCTTAAGGTTTAACCTTAAGTTTAAGTCATAGGGTTAAGTCTTAGGGTTAAGTATTGAGTGTAAATCTTAAGGTTATGCTTTAAGGTTAAGTCTTAATGGTACATCTTCAAGTGAAGTCTTAGCATTAAGACTTAGGGTTAAATCCCAGGGTTAAATTTCAAGGTAAAGTCTCAAGGTTAAGTCTCAGGGTTACGTGGTCAAGTTGTGTCTTAGGATTCAGTCTTAGGGTTAAGTTTTGAAGTTAAACTTGAGGTTAAGTCTTAGGGTTAAGTCTCAGGATTATGTCTTAGGGATAAGTCTTAAGTTTAAACCTTAAGCTTAAGTCTTAGGGTTAAGCCTTAAGGTTAAGTGTCAGGGTTAATTCCTAAAGGTTAAGTCTTAAGTTTACATCTCATAGATTGAGCCTTAGGGTTAATTAAGTCTTAAGTTTACATCTCATAGATTGAGTCTTAGGGTTAAGTCTTCATCTTAAGTCTTAGGGTTAAGTCTTAGAGTACAATCTTGAGGATAAGTCTTCTGGTTAAGTCTCAGGGTTAAGTCTTAAGGTTGAGCCTTAAGGTTAAGTCTTAGGGTTAAGCCTTAGAGTTATGTCTTGGGGATAAGTCTTAGGGCTAAGTCTCAGGATTAAGTATCAAGGTTAAAGCTCAAGGATAAGTCTCAGGGCTACGTTTTAGGGTTAAGTCTTGAGGTTAAATCTTAGGTTTAAGTCTCAGTTTTCATTTTTAGGGATAAGTCTTATGGATAAATTTCACGACTAAGTCTCAGGGCTGAGTCTTAAGGTTAAAACTTAACCTGAAGTCTTAGGGTTAAGTCTTATGGTTAAATCTTAATGTTAAATCGTAATTTTAAGTCTTAGCGTTCAGTCTAAAGTTTAAATCACAAGCTGAAGTCTTAGGGTTAACTCTTTAGAGTTACGTCTTGGGGATAAGTCTTAGGGTTAAGTCTTAACGTTTCAGTCCTAAGGTTAACTCTTAGGGTTAAATCTGTAAGGTCAACACTTAAGGTTAACTCTTAGGGTTAAGTTTAGGGTTAAGCCTTAAGGTTACATCTTCAAGTTAAATATTAAGGTTAAGTCTTAGGGTTATTTCTTAAGTTTAAGTCTGAGGGTTATATCTGAGCGTTCATTAGGAAGTTGAAGTCTTAGAGTTCATTCTCAGGGTTAAGTCTTCAAGTTACTTCTTAAGGTTGAGACTTAGGGTTAAGTTTTAAGGTTAAGTCCGAATGTTACATCTTAAAGTTAAGTCTTAGGGTTAAATCTCAGTGTTAAGTCTCAAGGTTAGGTCTCAGGGTAGAAGTCGTAAGGTTGTGTCCTAATGTTCAGTCTTATTGTTAAGTCTTAAAAGTTATATTTTAGGGTTCAGTCTTAGGGTTAAATTTTAAGGTTAAGTCTTAAGGTGAAGTCTTATGGCTTGAGTCTTAGGGTTAAGTCTAAAGTTTAATTCATAACTTGAAGTCTTAGACTTAAGTCTTGGGGCTAAGTCTTAGGGTTAAGTCTTAAATCTTAGGTTTAAGTCTCAGTGTTGAGTCTTAGGGATAAGTCTTTGAATTAAGTCTTCAAGTTTTGTCTTAAGGTTTAACCTTAAGTTTAAGTCATAGGGTTAAGTCTTAGGGTTAAGTATTGAGTGTAAATCTTAAGGTTACGCTTTAAGGTTAAGTCTTAATGGTACATCTTCAAGTTAAGTCTTAGCATTAAGACTTAGGGTTAAATCCCAGGGTTAAATTTCAAGGTAAAGTCTCAAGGTTAAGTCTCAGGGTTACGTGGTCAAGTTGTGTCTTAGGATTCAGTCTTAGGGTTAAGTTTTGAAGTTAAACTTGAGGTTAAGTCTTAGGGTTAAGTCTCAGGATTATGTCTTAGGGATAAGTCTTAAGTTTAAACCTTAAGCTTAAGTCTTAGGGTTAAGCCTTAAGGTTAAGTGTCAGGGTTAATTCCTAAAGGTTAAGTCTTAAGTTTACATCTCATAGATTGAGTCTTAGGGTTAATTAAGTCTTAAGTTTACATCTCATAGATTGAGTCTTAGGGTTAAGTCTTCATCTTAAGTCTTAGGGTTAAGTCTTAGAGTACAATCTTGAGGATAAGTCTTATGGTTAAGTCTCAGGGTTAAGTCTTAAGGTTGAGCCTTAAGGTTAAGTCTTAGGGTTAAGCCTTAGAGTTATGTCTTGGGGATAAGTCTTAGGGCTAAGTCTCAGGATTAAGTATCAAGGTTAAAGCTCAAGGATAAGTCTCAGGGCTACGTTTTAGGGTTAAGTCTTGAGGTTAAATCTTAGGTTTAAGTCTCAGTTTTCAGTTTTAGGGATAAGTCTTATGGATAAATTTCACGACTAAGTCTCAGGGCTGAGTCTTAAGGTTAAAACTTAACCTGAAGTCTTAGGGTTAAGTCTTATGGTTAAATCTTAATGTTAAATCGTAATTTTAAGTCTTAGCGTTCAGTCTAAAGTTTAAATCACAAGCTGAAGTCTTAGGGTTAACTCTTTAGAGTTACGTCTTGGGGATAAGTCTTAGGGTTAAGTCTTAACGTTTCAGTCCTAAGGTTAACTCTTAGGGTTAAATCTGTAAGGTCAACACTTAAGGTTAACTCTTAGGGTTAAGTTTAGGGTTAAGCCTTAAGGTTACATCTTCAAGTTAAATATTAAGGTTAAGTCTTAGGGTTATTTCTTAAGTTTAAGTCTGAGGGTTATATCTGAGCGTTAATTATTAAGTTGAAGTCTTAGAGTTCATTCTCAGGGTTAAGTCTTCAAGTTACTTCTTAAGGTTCAGACTTAGGGTTAAGTTTTAAGGTTAAGTCCGAATGTTACATCTTAAAGTTAAGTCTTAGGGTTAAATCTCAGTGTTAAGTCTCAAGGTTAGGTCTCAGGGTAGGAGTCGTAAGGTTGTGTCTTAATGTTCAGTCTTATTGTTAAGTCTTAAAAGTTATATTTTAGGGTTCAGTCTTAGGGTTAAATTTTAAGGTTAAGTCTTCAGGTGAAGTCTTAAGGTGAAGTCTTATGGCTTGAGTCTTAGGGTTAAGTCTAAAGTTTAATTCATAACTTGAAGTCTTAGACTTAAGTCTTGGGGCAAAGTCTTAGGGTTAAGTCTTAAATCTTAGGTTTAAGTCTCAGTGTTGAGTCTTAGGGATAAGTCTTTGAATTAAGTCTTCAAGTTTTGTCTTAAGGTTTAACCTTAAGTTTAAGTCATAGGGTTAAGTCTTAGGGTTAAGTATTGAGTGTAAATCTTAAGGTTACGCTTTAAGGTTAAGTCTTAATGGTACATCTTCAAGTGAAGTCTTAGCATTAAGACTTAGGGTTAAATCCCAGGGTTAAATTTCAAGGTAAAGTCTCAAGGTTAAGTCTCAGGGTTACGTGGTCAAGTTGTGTCTTAGGATTCAGTCTTAGGGTTAAGTTTTGAAGTTAAACTTGAGGTTAAGTCTTAGGGTTAAGTCTCAGGATTATGTCTTAGGGATAAGTCTTAAGTTTAAACCTTAAGCTTAAGTCTTAGGGTTAAGCCTTAAGGTTAAGTGTCAGGGTTAATTCCTAAAGGTTAAGTCTTAAGTTTACATCTCATAGATTGAGCCTTAGGGTTAATTAAGTCTTAAGTTTACATCTCATAGATTGAGTCTTAGGGTTAAGTCTTCATCTTAAGTCTTAGGGTTAAGTCTTAGAGTACAATCTTGAGGATAAGTCTTATGGTTAAGTCTCAGGGTTAAGTCTTAATGTTAAGTCTTAAGGTTGAGCCTTAGGGTTAAGCCTTAGAGTTATGTCTTGGGGATAAGTCTTAGGGCTAAGTCTCAGGATTAAGTATCAAGGTTAAAGCTCAAGGATAAGTCTCAGGGCTACGTTTTAGGGTTAAGTCTTGAGGTTAAATCTTAGGTTTAAGTCTCAGTTTTCAGTTTTAGGGATAAGTCTTATGGATAAATTTCATGACTAAGTCTCAGGGCTGAGTCTTAAGGTTAAAACTTAACCTGAAGTCTTAGGGTTAAGTCTTATGGTTAAATCTTAATGTTAAATCGTAATTTTAAGTCTTAGCGTTCAGTCTAAAGTTTAAATCACAAGCTGAAGTCTTAGGGTTAACTCTTTAGAGTTACGTCTTGGGGATAAGTCTTAGGGTTAAGTCTTAACGTTTCAGTCCTAAGGTTAACTCTTAGGGTTAAATCTGTAAGGTCAACACTTAAGGTTAACTCTTAGGGTTAAGTTTAGGGTTAAGCCTTAAGGTTACATCTTCAAGTTAAATATTAAGGTTAAGTCTTAGGGTTATTTCTTAAGTTTAAGTCTGAGGGTTATATCTGAGCGTTCATTAGGAAGTTGAAGTCTTAGAGTTCATTCTCAGGGTTAAGTCTTCAAGTTACTTCTTAAGGTTGAGACTTAGGGTTAAGTTTTAAGGTTAAGTCCGAATGTTACATCTTAAAGTTAAGTCTTAGGGTTAAATCTCAGTGTTAAGTCTCAAGGTTAGGTCTCAGGGTAGGAGTCGTAAGGTTGTGTCTTAATGTTCAGTCTTATTGTTAAGTCTTAAAAGTTATATTTTAGGGTTCAGTCTTAGGGTTAAATTTTAAGGTTAAGTCTTCAGGTGAAGTCTTAAGGTGAAGTCTTATGGCTTGAGTCTTAGGGTTAAGTCTAAAGTTTAATTCATAACTTGAAGTCTTAGTCTTAAGTCTTGGGGCTAAGTCTTAGGGTTAAGTCTTAAATCTTAGGTTTAAGTCTCAGTGTTGAGTCTTAGGGATAAGTCTTTGAATTAAGTCTTCAAGTTTTGTCTTAAGGTTTAACCTTAAGTTTAAGTCATAGGGTTAAGTCTTAGGGTTAAGTATTGAGTGTAAATCTTAAGGTTATGCTTTAAGGTTAAGTCTTAATGGTACATCTTCAAGTGAAGTCTTAGCATTAAGACTTAGGGTTAAATCCCAGGGTTAAATTTCAAGGTAAAGTCTCAAGGTTAAGTCTCAGGGTTACGTGGTCAAGTTGTGTCTTAGGATTCAGTCTTAGGGTTAAGTTTTGAAGTTAAACTTGAGGTTAAGTCTTAGGGTTAAGTCTCAGGATTATGTCTTAGGGATAAGTCTTAAGTTTAAACCTTAAGCTTAAGTCTTAGGGTTAAGCCTTAAGGTTAAGTGTCAGGGTTAATTCCTAAAGGTTAAGTCTTAAGTTTACATCTCATAGATTGAGCCTTAGGGTTAATTAAGTCTTAAGTTTACATCTCATAGATTGAGTCTTAGGGTTAAGTCTTCATCTTAAGTCTTAGGGTTAAGTCTTAGAGTACAATCTTGAGGATAAGTCTTATGGTTAAGTCTCAGGGTTAAGTCTTAATGTTAAGTCTTAAGGTTGAGCCTTAGGGTTAAGCCTTAGAGTTATGTCTTGGGGATAAGTCTTAGGGCTAAGTCTCAGGATTAAGTATCAAGGTTAAAGCTCAAGGATAAGTCTCAGGGCTACGTTTTAGGGTTAAGTCTTGAGGTTAAATCTTAGGTTTAAGTCTCAGTTTTCAGTTTTAGGGATAAGTCTTATGGATAAATTTCACGACTAAGTCTCAGGGCTGAGTCTTAAGGTTAAAACTTAACCTGAAGTCTTAGGGTTAAGTCTTATGGTTAAATCTTAATGTTAAATCGTAATTTTAAGTCTTAGCGTTCAGTCTAAAGTTTAAATCACAAGCTGAAGTCTTAGGGTTAACTCTTTAGAGTTACGTCTTGGGGATAAGTCTTAGGGTTAAGTCTTAACGTTTCAGTCCTAAGGTTAACTCTTAGGGTTAAATCTGTAAGGTCAACACTTAAGGTTAACTCTTAGGGTTAAGTTTAGGGTTAAGCCTTAAGGTTACATCTTCAAGTTAAATATTAAGGTTAAGTCTTAGGGTTATTTCTTAAGTTTAAGTCTGAGGGTTATATCTGAGCGTTCATTAGGAAGTTGAAGTCTTAGAGTTCATTCTCAGGGTTAAGTCTTCAAGTTACTTCTTAAGGTTGAGACTTAGGGTTAAGTTTTAAGGTTAAGTCCGAATGTTACATCTTAAAGTTAAGTCTTAGGGTTAAATCTCAGTGTTAAGTCTCAAGGTTAGGTCTCAGGGTAGGAGTCGTAAGGTTGTGTCTTAATGTTCAGTCTTATTGTTAAGTCTAAAAAGTTATATTTTAGGGTTCAGTCTTAGGGTTAAATTTTAAGGTTAAGTCTTCAGGTGAAGTCTTAAGGTGAAGTCTTATGGCTTGAGTCTTAGGGTTAAGTCTAAAGTTTAATTCATAACTTGAAGTCTTAGACTTAAGTCTTGGGGCTAAGTCTTAGGGTTAAGTCTTAAATCTTAGGTTTAAGTCTCAGTGTTGAGTCTTAGGGATAAGTCTTTGAATTAAGTCTTCAGGTTTTGTCTTAAGGTTTAACCTTAAGTTTAAGTCATAGGGTTAAGTCTTAGGGTTAAGTATTGAGTGTAAATCTTAAGGTTACGCTTTAAGGTTAAGTCTTAATGGTACATCTTCAAGTTAAGTCTTAGCATTAAGACTTAGGGTTAAATCCCAGGGTTAAATTTCAAGGTAAAGTCTCAAGGTTAAGTCTCAGGGTTACGTGGTCAAGTTGTGTCTTAGGATTCAGTCTTAGGGTTAAGTTTTGAAGTTAAACTTGAGGTTAAGTCTTAGGGTTAAGTCTCAGGATTATGTCTTAGGGATAAGTCTTAAGTTTAAACCTTAAGCTTAAGTCTTAGGGTTAAGCCTTAAGGTTAAGTGTCAGGGTTAATTCCTAAAGGTTAAGTCTTAAGTTTACATCTCATAGATTGAGTCTTAGGGTTAATTAAGTCTTAAGTTTACATCTCATAGATTGAGTCTTAGGGTTAAGTCTTCATCTTAAGTCTTAGGGTTAAGTCTTAGAGTACAATCTTGAGGATAAGTCTTATGGTTAAGTCTCAGGGTTAAGTCTTAAGGTTGAGCCTTAAGGTTAAGTCTTAGGGTTAAGCCTTAGAGTTATGTCTTGGGGATAAGTCTTAGGGCTAAGTCTCAGGATTAAGTATCAAGGTTAAAGCTCAAGGATAAGTCTCAGGGCTACGTTTTAGGGTTAAGTCTTGAGGTTAAATCTTAGGTTTAAGTCTCAGTTTTCAGTTTTAGGGATAAGTCTTATGGATAAATTTCACGACTAAGTCTCAGGGCTGAGTCTTAAGGTTAAAACTTAACCTGAAGTCTTAGGGTTAAGTCTTATGGTTAAATCTTAATGTTAAATCGTAATTTTAAGTCTTAGCGTTCAGTCTAAAGTTTAAATCACAAGCTGAAGTCTTAGGGTTAACTCTTTAGAGTTACGTCTTGGGGATAAGTCTTAGGGTTAAGTCTTAACGTTTCAGTCCTAAGGTTAACTCTTAGGGTTAAATCTGTAAGGTCAACACTTAAGGTTAACTCTTAGGGTTAAGTTTAGGGTTAAGCCTTAAGGTTACATCTTCAAGTTAAATATTAAGGTTAAGTCTTAGGGTTATTTCTTAAGTTTAAGTCTGAGGGTTATATCTGAGCGTTAATTATTAAGTTGAAGTCTTAGAGTTCATTCTCAGGGTTAAGTCTTCAAGTTACTTCTTAAGGTTCAGACTTAGGGTTAAGTTTTAAGGTTAAGTCCGAATGTTACATCTTAAAGTTAAGTCTTAGGGTTAAATCTCAGTGTTAAGTCTCAAGGTTAGGTCTCAGGGTAGGAGTCGTAAGGTTGTGTCTTAATGTTCAGTCTTATTGTTAAGTCTTAAAAGTTATATTTTAGGGTTCAGTCTTAGGGTTAAATTTTAAGGTTAAGTCTTCAGGTGAAGTCTTAAGGTGAAGTCTTATGGCTTGAGTCTTAGGGTTAAGTCTAAAGTTTAATTCATAACTTGAAGTCTTAGACTTAAGTCTTGGGGCAAAGTCTTAGGGTTAAGTCTTAAATCTTAGGTTTAAGTCTCAGTGTTGAGTCTTAGGGATAAGTCTTTGAATTAAGTCTTCAAGTTTTGTCTTAAGGTTTAACCTTAAGTTTAAGTCATAGGGTTAAGTCTTAGGGTTAAGTATTGAGTGTAAATCTTAAGGTTACGCTTTAAGGTTAAGTCTTAATGGTACATCTTCAAGTGAAGTCTTAGCATTAAGACTTAGGGTTAAATCCCAGGGTTAAATTTCAAGGTAAAGTCTCAAGGTTAAGTCTCAGGGTTACGTGGTCAAGTTGTGTCTTAGGATTCAGTCTTAGGGTTAAGTTTTGAAGTTAAACTTGAGGTTAAGTCTTAGGGTTAAGTCTCAGGATTATGTCTTAGGGATAAGTCTTAAGTTTAAACCTTAAGCTTAAGTCTTAGGGTTAAGCCTTAAGGTTAAGTGTCAGGGTTAATTCCTAAAGGTTAAGTCTTAAGTTTACATCTCATAGATTGAGCCTTAGGGTTAATTAAGTCTTAAGTTTACATCTCATAGATTGAGTCTTAGGGTTAAGTCTTCATCTTAAGTCTTAGGGTTAAGTCTTAGAGTACAATCTTGAGGATAAGTCTTATGGTTAAGTCTCAGGGTTAAGTCTTAATGTTAAGTCTTAAGGTTGAGCCTTAGGGTTAAGCCTTAGAGTTATGTCTTGGGGATAAGTCTTAGGGCTAAGTCTCAGGATTAAGTATCAAGGTTAAAGCTCAAGGATAAGTCTCAGGGCTACGTTTTAGGGTTAAGTCTTGAGGTTAAATCTTAGGTTTAAGTCTCAGTTTTCAGTTTTAGGGATAAGTCTTATGGATAAATTTCATGACTAAGTCTCAGGGCTGAGTCTTAAGGTTAAAACTTAACCTGAAGTCTTAGGGTTAAGTCTTATGGTTAAATCTTAATGTTAAATCGTAATTTTAAGTCTTAGCGTTCAGTCTAAAGTTTAAATCACAAGCTGAAGTCTTAGGGTTAACTCTTTAGAGTTACGTCTTGGGGATAAGTCTTAGGGTTAAGTCTTAACGTTTCAGTCCTAAGGTTAACTCTTAGGGTTAAATCTGTAAGGTCAACACTTAAGGTTAACTCTTAGGGTTAAGTTTAGGGTTAAGCCTTAAGGTTACATCTTCAAGTTAAATATTAAGGTTAAGTCTTAGGGTTATTTCTTAAGTTTAAGTCTGAGGGTTATATCTGAGCGTTCATTAGGAAGTTGAAGTCTTAGAGTTCATTCTCAGGGTTAAGTCTTCAAGTTACTTCTTAAGGTTGAGACTTAGGGTTAAGTTTTAAGGTTAAGTCCGAATGTTACATCTTAAAGTTAAGTCTTAGGGTTAAATCTCAGTGTTAAGTCTCAAGGTTAGGTCTCAGGGTAGGAGTCGTAAGGTTGTGTCTTAATGTTCAGTCTTATTGTTAAGTCTTAAAAGTTATATTTTAGGGTTCAGTCTTAGGGTTAAATTTTAAGGTTAAGTCTTCAGGTGAAGTCTTAAGGTGAAGTCTTATGGCTTGAGTCTTAGGGTTAAGTCTAAAGTTTAATTCATAACTTGAAGTCTTAGTCTTAAGTCTTGGGGCTAAGTCTTAGGGTTAAGTCTTAAATCTTAGGTTTAAGTCTCAGTGTTGAGTCTTAGGGATAAGTCTTTGAATTAAGTCTTCAAGTTTTGTCTTAAGGTTTAACCTTAAGTTTAAGTCATAGGGTTAAGTCTTAGGGTTAAGTATTGAGTGTAAATCTTAAGGTTATGCTTTAAGGTTAAGTCTTAATGGTACATCTTCAAGTGAAGTCTTAGCATTAAGACTTAGGGTTAAATCCCAGGGTTAAATTTCAAGGTAAAGTCTCAAGGTTAAGTCTCAGGGTTACGTGGTCAAGTTGTGTCTTAGGATTCAGTCTTAGGGTTAAGTTTTGAAGTTAAACTTGAGGTTAAGTCTTAGGGTTAAGTCTCAGGATTATGTCTTAGGGATAAGTCTTAAGTTTAAACCTTAAGCTTAAGTCTTAGGGTTAAGCCTTAAGGTTAAGTGTCAGGGTTAATTCCTAAAGGTTAAGTCTTAAGTTTACATCTCATAGATTGAGCCTTAGGGTTAATTAAGTCTTAAGTTTACATCTCATAGATTGAGTCTTAGGGTTAAGTCTTCATCTTAAGTCTTAGGGTTAAGTCTTAGAGTACAATCTTGAGGATAAGTCTTATGGTTAAGTCTCAGGGTTAAGTCTTAATGTTAAGTCTTAAGGTTGAGCCTTAGGGTTAAGCCTTAGAGTTATGTCTTGGGGATAAGTCTTAGGGCTAAGTCTCAGGATTAAGTATCAAGGTTAAAGCTCAAGGATAAGTCTCAGGGCTACGTTTTAGGGTTAAGTCTTCAGGTTAAATCTTAGGTTTAAGTCTCAGTTTTCAGTTTTAGGGATAAGTCTTATGGATAAATTTCACGACTAAGTCTCAGGGCTGAGTCTTAAGGTTAAAACTTAACCTGAAGTCTTAGGGTTAAGTCTTATGGTTAAATCTTAATGTTAAATCGTAATTTTAAGTCTTAGCGTTCAGTCTAAAGTTTAAATCACAAGCTGAAGTCTTAGGGTTAACTCTTTAGAGTTACGTCTTGGGGATAAGTCTTAGGGTTAAGTCTTAACGTTTCAGTCCTAAGGTTAACTCTTAGGGTTAAATCTGTAAGGTCAACACTTAAGGTTAACTCTTAGGGTTAAGTTTAGGGTTAAGCCTTAAGGTTACATCTTCAAGTTAAATATTAAGGTTAAGTCTTAGGGTTATTTCTTAAGTTTAAGTCTGAGGGTTATATCTGAGCGTTCATTAGGAAGTTGAAGTCTTAGAGTTCATTCTCAGGGTTAAGTCTTCAAGTTACTTCTTAAGGTTGAGACTTAGGGTTAAGTTTTAAGGTTAAGTCCGAATGTTACATCTTAAAGTTAAGTCTTAGGGTTAAATCTCAGTGTTAAGTCTCAAGGTTAGGTCTCAGGGTAGGAGTCGTAAGGTTGTGTCTTAATGTTCAGTCTTATTGTTAAGTCTAAAAAGTTATATTTTAGGGTTCAGTCTTAGGGTTAAATTTTAAGGTTAAGTCTTCAGGTGAAGTCTTAAGGTGAAGTCTTATGGCTTGAGTCTTAGGGTTAAGTCTAAAGTTTAATTCATAACTTGAAGTCTTAGTCTTAAGTCTTGGGGCTAAGTCTTAGGGTTAAGTCTTAAATCTTAGGTTTAAGTCTCAGTGTTGAGTCTTAGGGATAAGTCTTTGAATTAAGTCTTCAAGTTTTGTCTTAAGGTTTAACCTTAAGTTTAAGTCATAGGGTTAAGTCTTAGGGTTAAGTATTGAGTGTAAATCTTAAGGTTACGCTTTAAGGTTAAGTCTTAATGGTACATCTTCAAGTTAAGTCTTAGCATTAAGACTTAGGGTTAAATCCCAGGGTTAAATTTCAAGGTAAAGTCTCAAGGTTAAGTCTCAGGGTTACGTGGTCAAGTTGTGTCTTAGGATTCAGTCTTAGGGTTAAGTTTTGAAGTTAAACTTGAGGTTAAGTCTTAGGGTTAAGTCTCAGGATTATGTCTTAGGGATAAGTCTTAAGTTTAAACCTTAAGCTTAAGTCTTAGGGTTAAGCCTTAAGGTTAAGTGTCAGGGTTAATTCCTAAAGGTTAAGTCTTAAGTTTACATCTCATAGATTGAGCCTTAGGGTTAATTAAGTCTTAAGTTTACATCTCATAGATTGAGTCTTAGGGTTAAGTCTTCATCTTAAGTCTTAGGGTTAAGTCTTAGAGTACAATCTTGAGGATAAGTCTTATGGTTAAGTCTCAGGGTTAAGTCTTAAGGTTGAGCCTTAAGGTTAAGTCTTAGGGTTAAGCCTTAGAGTTATGTCTTGGGGATAAGTCTTAGGGCTAAGTCTCAGGATTAAGTATCAAGGTTAAAGCTCAAGGATAAGTCTCAGGGCTACGTTTTAGGGTTAAGTCTTGAGGTTAAATCTTAGGTTTAAGTCTCAGTTTTCAGTTTTAGGGATAAGTCTTATGGATAAATTTCACGACTAAGTCTCAGGGCTGAGTCTTAAGGTTAAAACTTAACCTGAAGTCTTAGGGTTAAGTCTTATGGTTAAATCTTAATGTTAAATCGTAATTTTAAGTCTTAGCGTTCAGTCTAAAGTTTAAATCACAAGCTGAAGTCTTAGGGTTAACTCTTTAGAGTTACGTCTTGGGGATAAGTCTTAGGGTTAAGTCTTAACGTTTCAGTCCTAAGGTTAACTCTTAGGGTTAAATCTGTAAGGTCAACACTTAAGGTTAACTCTTAGGGTTAAGTTTAGGGTTAAGCCTTAAGGTTACATCTTCAAGTTAAATATTAAGGTTAAGTCTTAGGGTTATTTCTTAAGTTTAAGTCTGAGGGTTATATCTGAGCGTTAATTATTAAGTTGAAGTCTTAGAGTTCATTCTCAGGGTTAAGTCTTCAAGTTACTTCTTAAGGTTGAGACTTAGGGTTAAGTTTTAAGGTTAAGTCCGAATGTTACATCTTAAAGTTAAGTCTTAGGGTTAAATCTCAGTGTTAAGTCTCAAGGTTAGGTCTCAGGGTAGGAGTCGTAAGGTTGTGTCTTAATGTTCAGTCTTATTGTTAAGTCTTAAACGTTATATTTTAGGGTTCAGTCTTAGGGTTAAATTTTAAGGTTAAGTCTTCAGGTGAAGTCTTAAGGTGAAGTCTTATGGCTTGAGTCTTAGGGTTAAGTCTAAAGTTTAATTCATAACTTGAAGTCTTAGTCTTAAGTCTTGGGGCTAAGTCTTAGGGTTAAGTCTTAAATCTTAGGTTTAAGTCTCAGTGTTGAGTCTTAGGGATAAGTCTTTGAATTAAGTCTTCAAGTTTTGTCTTAAGGTTTAACCTTAAGTTTAAGTCATAGGGTTAAGTCTTAGGGTTAAGTATTGAGTGTAAATCTTAAGGTTACGCTTTAAGGTTAAGTCTTAATGGTACATCTTCAAGTTAAGTCTTAGCATTAAGACTTAGGGTTAAATCCCAGGGTTAAATTTCAAGGTAAAGTCTCAAGGTTAAGTCTCAGGGTTACGTGGTCAAGTTGTGTCTTAGGATTCAGTCTTAGGGTTAAGTTTTGAAGTTAAACTTGAGGTTAAGTCTTAGGGTTAAGTCTCAGGATTATGTCTTAGGGATAAGTCTTAAGTTTAAACCTTAAGCTTAAGTCTTAGGGTTAAGCCTTAAGGTTAAGTGTCAGGGTTAATTCCTAAAGGTTAAGTCTTAAGTTTACATCTCATAGATTGAGCCTTAGGGTTAATTAAGTCTTAAGTTTACATCTCATAGATTGAGTCTTAGGGTTAAGTCTTCATCTTAAGTCTTAGAGTACAATCTTGAGGATAAGTCTTCTGGTTAAGTCTCAGGGTTAAGTCTTAATGTTAAGTCTTAAGGTTGAGCCTTAAGGTTAAGTCTTAGGGTTAAGCCTTAGAGTTATGTCTTGGGGATAAGTCTTAGGGCTAAGTCTCAGGATTAAGTATCAAGGTTAAAGCTCAAGGATAAGTCTCAGGGCTACGTTTTAGGGTTAAGTCTTCAGGTTAAATCTTAGGTTTAAGTCTCAGTTTTCAGTTTTAGGGATAAGTCTTATGGATAAATTTCACGACTAAGTCTCAGGGCTGAGTCTTAAGGTTAAAACTTAACCTGAAGTCTTAGGGTTAAGTCTTATGGTTAAATCTTAATGTTAAATCGTAATTTTAAGTCTTAGCGTTCAGTCTAAAGTTTAAATCACAAGCTGAAGTCTTAGGGTTAACTCTTTAGAGTTACGTCTTGGGGATAAGTCTTAGGGTTAAGTCTTAACGTTTCAGTCCTAAGGTTAACTCTTAGGGTTAAATCTGTAAGGTCAACACTTAAGGTTAACTCTTAGGGTTAAGTTTAGGGTTAAGCCTTAAGGTTACATCTTCAAGTTAAATATTAAGGTTAAGTCTTAGGGTTATTTCTTAAGTTTAAGTCTGAGGGTTATATCTAAGCGTTCATTATTAAGTTGAAGTCTTAGAGTTCATTCTCAGGGTTAAGTCTTCAAGTTACTTCTTAAGGTTGAGACTTAGGGTTAAGTTTTAAGGTTAAGTCCGAATGTTACATCTTAAAGTTAAGTCTTAGGGTTAAATCTCAGTGTTAAGTCTCAAGGTTAGGTCTCAGGGTAGAAGTCGTAAGGTTGTGTCCTAATGTTCAGTCTTATTGTTAAGTCTTAAAAGTTATATTTTAGGGTTCAGTCTTAGGGTTAAATTTTAAGGTTAAGTCTTCAGGTGAAGTCTTATGGCTTGAGTCTTAGGGTTAAGTCTAAAGTTTAATTCATAAGTTTAAGTCTTAGACTTAAGTCTTGGGGCTAAGTCTTAGGGTTAAGTCTTAAATCTTAGGTTTAAGTCTCAGTGTTGAGTCTTAGGGATAAGTCTTTGAATTAAGTCTTCAGGTTTTGTCTTAAGGTTTAACCTTAAGTTTAAGTCATAGGGTTAAGTCTTAGGGTTAAGTATTGAGTGTAAATCTTAAGGTTACGTTTTAAGGTTAAGTCTTAATGGTACATCTCAAAGTTAAGTCTTAGCATTAAGACTTAGGGTTAAATCCCAGGGTTAAATTTCAAGGTAAAGTCTCAAGGTTAAGTCTCAGGGTTACGTGGTCAAGTTGTGTCTTAGGATTCAGTCTTAGGGTTAAGTTTTGAAGTTAAACTTGAGGTTAAGTCTTAGGGTTAAGTCTCAGGATTATGTCTTAGGGATAAGTCTTAAGTTTAAACCTTAAGCTTAAGTCTTAGGGTTAAGCCTTAAGGTTAAGTGTCAGGGTTAATTCCTAAAGGTTAAGTCTTAAGTTTACATCTCATAGATTGAGCCTTAGGGTTAATTAAGTCTTAAGTTTACATCTCATAGATTGAGTCTTAGGGTTAAGTCTTCATCTTAAGTCTTAGGGTTAAGTCTTAGAGTACAATCTTGAGGATAAGTCTTATGGTTAAGTCTCAGGGTTAAGTCTTAATGTTAAGTCTTAAGGTTGAGCCTTAGGGTTAAGCCTTAGAGTTATGTCTTGGGGATAAGTCTTAGGGCTAAGTCTCAGGATTAAGTATCAAGGTTAAAGCTCAAGGATAAGTCTCAGGGCTACGTTTTAGGGTTAAGTCTTCAGGTTAAATCTTAGGTTTAAGTCTCAGTTTTCAGTTTTAGGGATAAGTCTTATGGATAAATTTCACGACTAAGTCTCAGGGCTGAGTCTTAAGGTTAAAACTTAACCTGAAGTCTTAGGGTTAAGTCTTATGGTTAAATCTTAATGTTAAATCGTAATTTTAAGTCTTAGCGTTCAGTCTAAAGTTTAAATCACAAGCTGAAGTCTTAGGGTTAACTCTTTAGAGTTACGTCTTGGGGATAAGTCTTAGGGTTAAGTCTTAACGTTTCAGTCCTAAGGTTAACTCTTAGGGTTAAATCTGTAAGGTCAACACTTAAGGTTAACTCTTAGGGTTAAGTTTAGGGTTAAGCCTTAAGGTTACATCTTCAAGTTAAATATTAAGGTTAAGTCTTAGGGTTATTTCTTAAGTTTAAGTCTGAGGGTTATATCTGAGCGTTCATTAGGAAGTTGAAGTCTTAGAGTTCATTCTCAGGGTTAAGTCTTCAAGTTACTTCTTAAGGTTGAGACTTAGGGTTAAGTTTTAAGGTTAAGTCCGAATGTTACATCTTAAAGTTAAGTCTTAGGGTTAAATCTCAGTGTTAAGTCTCAAGGTTAGGTCTCAGGGTAGGAGTCGTAAGGTTGTGTCTTAATGTTCAGTCTTATTGTTAAGTCTTAAACGTTATATTTTAGGGTTCAGTCTTAGGGTTAAATTTTAAGGTTAAGTCTTCAGGTGAAGTCTTAAGGTGAAGTCTTATGGCTTGAGTCTTAGGGTTAAGTCTAAAGTTTAATTCATAACTTGAAGTCTTAGTCTTAAGTCTTGGGGCTAAGTCTTAGGGTTAAGTCTTAAATCTTAGGTTTAAGTCTCAGTGTTGAGTCTTAGGGATAAGTCTTTGAATTAAGTCTTCAAGTTTTGTCTTAAGGTTTAACCTTAAGTTTAAGTCATAGGGTTAAGTCTTAGGGTTAAGTATTGAGTGTAAATCTTAAGGTTACGCTTTAAGGTTAAGTCTTAATGGTACATCTTCAAGTTAAGTCTTAGCATTAAGACTTAGGGTTAAATCCCAGGGTTAAATTTCAAGGTAAAGTCTCAAGGTTAAGTCTCAGGGTTACGTGGTCAAGTTGTGTCTTAGGATTCAGTCTTAGGGTTAAGTTTTGAAGTTAAACTTGAGGTTAAGTCTTAGGGTTAAGTCTCAGGATTATGTCTTAGGGATAAGTCTTAAGTTTAAACCTTAAGCTTAAGTCTTAGGGTTAAGCCTTAAGGTTAAGTGTCAGGGTTAATTCCTAAAGGTTAAGTCTTAAGTTTACATCTCATAGATTGAGCCTTAGGGTTAATTAAGTCTTAAGTTTACATCTCATAGATTGAGTCTTAGGGTTAAGTCTTCATCTTAAGTCTTAGAGTACAATCTTGAGGATAAGTCTTATGGTTAAGTCTCAGGGTTAAGTCTTAATGTTAAGTCTTAAGGTTGAGCCTTAAGGTTAAGTCTTAGGGTTAAGCCTTAGAGTTATGTCTTGGGGATAAGTCTTAGGGCTAAGTCTCAGGATTAAGTATCAAGGTTAAAGCTCAAGGATAAGTCTCAGGGCTACGTTTTAGGGTTAAGTCTTCAGGTTAAATCTTAGGTTTAAGTCTCAGTTTTCAGTTTTAGGGATAAGTCTTATGGATAAATTTCACGACTAAGTCTCAGGGCTGAGTCTTAAGGTTAAAACTTAACCTGAAGTCTTAGGGTTAAGTCTTATGGTTAAATCTTAATGTTAAATCGTAATTTTAAGTCTTAGCGTTCAGTCTAAAGTTTAAATCACAAGCTGAAGTCTTAGGGTTAACTCTTTAGAGTTACGTCTTGGGGATAAGTCTTAGGGTTAAGTCTTAACGTTTCAGTCCTAAGGTTAACTCTTAGGGTTAAATCTGTAAGGTCAACACTTAAGGTTAACTCTTAGGGTTAAGTTTAGGGTTAAGCCTTAAGGTTACATCTTCAAGTTAAATATTAAGGTTAAGTCTTAGGGTTATTTCTTAAGTTTAAGTCTGAGGGTTATATCTGAGCGTTCATTAGGAAGTTGAAGTCTTAGAGTTCATTCTCAGGGTTAAGTCTTCAAGTTACTTCTTAAGGTTGAGACTTAGGGTTAAGTTTTAAGGTTAAGTCCGAATGTTACATCTTAAAGTTAAGTCTTAGGGTTAAATCTCAGTGTTAAGTCTCAAGGTTAGGTCTCAGGGTAGGAGTCGTAAGGTTGTGTCTTAATGTTAAGTCTTATTGTTAAGTCTTAAAAGTTATATTTTAGGGTTCAGTCTTAGGGTTAAATTTTAAGGTTAAGTCTTCAGGTGAAGTCTTATGGCTTGAGTCTTAGGGTTAAGTCTAAAGTTTAATTCATAACTTGAAGTCTTAGACTTAAGTCTTGGGGCTAAGTCTTAGGGTTAAGTCTTAAATCTTAGGTTTAAGTCTCAGTGTTGAGTCTTAGGGATAAGTCTTTGAATTAAGTCTTCAGGTTTTGTCTTAAGGTTTAACCTTAAGTTTAAGTCATAGGGTTAAGTCTTAGGGTTAAGTATTGAGTGTAAATCTTAAGGTTACGCTTTAAGGTTAAGTCTTAATGGTACATCTTCAAGTTAAGTCTTAGCATTAAGACTTAGGGTTAAATCCCAGGGTTAAATTTCAAGGTAAAGTCTCAAGGTTAAGTCTCAGGGTTACGTGGTCAAGTTGTGTCTTAGGATTCAGTCTTAGGGTTAAGTTTTGAAGTTAAACTTGAGGTTAAGTCTTAGGGTTAAGTCTCAGGATTATGTCTTAGGGATAAGTCTTAAGTTTAAACCTTAAGCTTAAGTCTTAGGGTTAAGCCTTAAGGTTAAGTGTCAGGGTTAATTCCTAAAGGTTAAGTCTTAAGTTTACATCTCATAGATTGAGCCTTAGGGTTAATTAAGTCTTAAGTTTACATCTCATAGATTGAGTCTTAGGGTTAAGTCTTCATCTTAAGTCTTAGGGTTAAGTCTTAGAGTACAATCTTGAGGATAAGTCTTATGGTTAAGTCTCAGGGTTAAGTCTTAATGTTAAGTCTTAAGGTTGAGCCTTAGGGTTAAGCCTTAGAGTTATGTCTTGGGGATAAGTCTTAGGGCTAAGTCTCAGGATTAAGTATCAAGGTTAAAGCTCAAGGATAAGTCTCAGGGCTACGTTTTAGGGTTAAGTCTTCAGGTTAAATCTTAGGTTTAAGTCTCAGTTTTCAGTTTTAGGGATAAGTCTTATGGATAAATTTCACGACTAAGTCTCAGGGCTGAGTCTTAAGGTTAAAACTTAACCTGAAGTCTTAGGGTTAAGTCTTATGGTTAAATCTTAATGTTAAATCGTAATTTTAAGTCTTAGCGTTCAGTCTAAAGTTTAAATCACAAGCTGAAGTCTTAGGGTTAACTCTTTAGAGTTACGTCTTGGGGATAAGTCTTAGGGTTAAGTCTTAACGTTTCAGTCCTAAGGTTAACTCTTAGGGTTAAATCTGTAAGGTCAACACTTAAGGTTAACTCTTAGGGTTAAGTTTAGGGTTAAGCCTTAAGGTTACATCTTCAAGTTAAATATTAAGGTTAAGTCTTAGGGTTATTTCTTAAGTTTAAGTCTGAGGGTTATATCTGAGCGTTCATTAGGAAGTTGAAGTCTTAGAGTTCATTCTCAGGGTTAAGTCTTCAAGTTACTTCTTAAGGTTGAGACTTAGGGTTAAGTTTTAAGGTTAAGTCCGAATGTTACATCTTAAAGTTAAGTCTTAGGGTTAAATCTCAGTGTTAAGTCTCAAGGTTAGGTCTCAGGGTAGAAGTCGTAAGGTTGTGTCCTAATGTTCAGTCTTATTGTTAAGTCTTAAAAGTTATATTTTAGGGTTCAGTCTTAGGGTTAAATTTTAAGGTTAAGTCTTAAGGTGAAGTCTTATGGCTTGAGTCTTAGGGTTAAGTCTAAAGTTTAATTCATAACTTGAAGTCTTAGACTTAAGTCTTGGGGCTAAGTCTTAGGGTTAAGTCTTAAATCTTAGGTTTAAGTCTCAGTGTTGAGTCTTAGGGATAAGTCTTTGAATTAAGTCTTCAGGTTTTGTCTTAAGGTTTAACCTTAAGTTTAAGTCATAGGGTTAAGTCTTAGGGTTAAGTATTGAGTGTAAATCTTAAGGTTACGTTTTAAGGTTAAGTCTTAATGGTACATCTCAAAGTTAAGTCTTAGCATTAAGACTTAGGGTTAAATCCCAGGGTTAAATTTCAAGGTAAAGTCTCAAGGTTAAGTCTCAGGGTTACGTGGTCAAGTTGTGTCTTAGGATTCAGTCTTAGGGTTAAGTTTTGAAGTTAAACTTGAGGTTAAGTCTTAGGGTTAAGTCTCAGGATTATGTCTTAGGGATAAGTCTTAAGTTTAAACCTTAAGCTTAAGTCTTAGGGTTAAGCCTTAAGGTTAAGTGTCAGGGTTAATTCCTAAAGGTTAAGTCTTAAGTTTACATCTCATAGATTGAGCCTTAGGGTTAATTAAGTCTTAAGTTTACATCTCATAGATTGAGTCTTAGGGTTAAGTCTTCATCTTAAGTCTTAGGGTTAAGTCTTAGAGTACAATCTTGAGGATAAGTCTTATGGTTAAGTCTCAGGGTTAAGTCTTAATGTTAAGTCTTAAGGTTGAGCCTTAGGGTTAAGCCTTAGAGTTATGTCTTGGGGATAAGTCTTAGGGCTAAGTCTCAGGATTAAGTATCAAGGTTAAAGCTCAAGGATAAGTCTCAGGGCTACGTTTTAGGGTTAAGTCTTCAGGTTAAATCTTAGGTTTAAGTCTCAGTTTTCAGTTTTAGGGATAAGTCTTATGGATAAATTTCACGACTAAGTCTCAGGGCTGAGTCTTAAGGTTAAAACTTAACCTGAAGTCTTAGGGTTAAGTCTTATGGTTAAATCTTAATGTTAAATCGTAATTTTAAGTCTTAGCGTTCAGTCTAAAGTTTAAATCACAAGCTGAAGTCTTAGGGTTAACTCTTTAGAGTTACGTCTTGGGGATAAGTCTTAGGGTTAAGTCTTAACGTTTCAGTCCTAAGGTTAACTCTTAGGGTTAAATCTGTAAGGTCAACACTTAAGGTTAACTCTTAGGGTTAAGTTTAGGGTTAAGCCTTAAGGTTACATCTTCAAGTTAAATATTAAGGTTAAGTCTTAGGGTTATTTCTTAAGTTTAAGTCTGAGGGTTATATCTGAGCGTTCATTAGGAAGTTGAAGTCTTAGAGTTCATTCTCAGGGTTAAGTCTTCAAGTTACTTCTTAAGGTTGAGACTTAGGGTTAAGTTTTAAGGTTAAGTCCGAATGTTACATCTTAAAGTTAAGTCTTAGGGTTAAATCTCAGTGTTAAGTCTCAAGGTTAGGTCTCAGGGTAGGAGTCGTAAGGTTGTGTCTTAATGTTCAGTCTTATTGTTAAGTCTTAAAAGTTATATTTTAGGGTTCAGTCTTAGGGTTAAATTTTAAGGTTAAGTCTTTAGGTGAAGTCTTATGGCTTGAGTCTTAGGGTTAAGTCTAAAGTTTAATTCATAACTTGAAGTCTTAGACTTAAGTCTTGGGGCTAAGTCTTAGGGTTAAGTCTTAAATCTTAGGTTTAAGTCTCAGTGTTGAGTCTTAGGGATAAGTCTTTGAATTAAGTCTTCAGGTTTTGTCTTAAGGTTTAACCTTAAGTTTAAGTCATAGGGTTAAGTCTTAGGGTTAAGTATTGAGTGTAAATCTTAAGGTTACGCTTTAAGGTTAAGTCTTAATGGTACATCTTCAAGTTAAGTCTTAGCATTAAGACTTAGGGTTAAATCCCAGGGTTAAATTTCAAGGTAAAGTCTCAAGGTTAAGTCTCAGGGTTACGTGGTCAAGTTGTGTCTTAGGATTCAGTCTTAGGGTTAAGTTTTGAAGTTAAACTTGAGGTTAAGTCTTAGGGTTAAGTCTCAGGATTATGTCTTAGGGATAAGTCTTAAGTTTAAACCTTAAGCTTAAGTCTTAGGGTTAAGCCTTAAGGTTAAGTGTCAGGGTTAATTCCTAAAGGTTAAGTCTTAAGTTTACATCTCATAGATTGAGCCTTAGGGTTAATTAAGTCTTAAGTTTACATCTCATAGATTGAGTCTTAGGGTTAAGTCTTCATCTTAAGTCTTAGGGTTAAGTCTTAGAGTACAATCTTGAGGATAAGTCTTATGGTTAAGTCTCAGGGTTAAGTCTTAATGTTAAGTCTTAAGGTTGAGCCTTAGGGTTAAGCCTTAGAGTTATGTCTTGGGGATAAGTCTTAGGGCTAAGTCTCAGGATTAAGTATCAAGGTTAAAGCTCAAGGATAAGTCTCAGGGCTACGTTTTAGGGTTAAGTCTTCAGGTTAAATCTTAGGTTTAAGTCTCAGTTTTCAGTTTTAGGGATAAGTCTTATGGATAAATTTCACGACTAAGTCTCAGGGCTGAGTCTTAAGGTTAAAACTTAACCTGAAGTCTTAGGGTTAAGTCTTATGGTTAAATCTTAATGTTAAATCGTAATTTTAAGTCTTAGCGTTCAGTCTAAAGTTTAAATCACAAGCTGAAGTCTTAGGGTTAACTCTTTAGAGTTACGTCTTGGGGATAAGTCTTAGGGTTAAGTCTTAACGTTTCAGTCCTAAGGTTAACTCTTAGGGTTAAATCTGTAAGGTCAACACTTAAGGTTAACTCTTAGGGTTAAGTTTAGGGTTAAGCCTTAAGGTTACATCTTCAAGTTAAATATTAAGGTTAAGTCTTAGGGTTATTTCTTAAGTTTAAGTCTGAGGGTTATATCTGAGCGTTCATTAGGAAGTTGAAGTCTTAGAGTTCATTCTCAGGGTTAAGTCTTCAAGTTACTTCTTAAGGTTGAGACTTAGGGTTAAGTTTTAAGGTTAAGTCCGAATGTTACATCTTAAAGTTAAGTCTTAGGGTTAAATCTCAGTGTTAAGTCTCAAGGTTAGGTCTCAGGGTAGAAGTCGTAAGGTTGTGTCTTAATGTTCAGTCTTATTGTTAAGTCTTAAAAGTTATATTTTAGGGTTCAGTCTTAGGGTTAAATTTTAAGGTTAAGTCTTTAGGTGAAGTCTTATGGCTTGAGTCTTAGGGTTAAGTCTAAAGTTTAATTCATAACTTGAAGTCTTAGACTTAAGTCTTGGGGCTAAGTCTTAGGGTTAAGTCTTAAATCTTAGGTTTAAGTCTCAGTGTTGAGTCTTAGGGATAAGTCTTTGAATTAAGTCTTCAGGTTTTGTCTTAAGGTTTAACCTTAAGTTTAAGTCATAGGGTTAAGTCTTAGGGTTAAGTATTGAGTGTAAATCTTAAGGTTACGCTTTAAGGTTAAGTCTTAATGGTACATCTCAAAGTTAAGTCTTAGCATTAAGACTTAGGGTTAAATCCCAGGGTTAAATTTCAAGGTAAAGTCTCAAGGTTAAGTCTCAGGGTTACGTGGTCAAGTTGTGTCTTAGGATTCAGTCTTAGGGTTAAGTTTTGAAGTTAAACTTGAGGTTAAGTCTTAGGGTTAAGTCTCAGGATTATGTCTTAGGGATAAGTCTTAAGTTTAAACCTTAAGCTTAAGTCTTAGGGTTAAGCCTTAAGGTTAAGTGTCAGGGTTAATTCCTAAAGGTTAAGTCTTAAGTTTACATCTCATAGATTGAGCCTTAGGGTTAATTAAGTCTTAAGTTTACATCTCATAGATTGAGTCTTAGGGTTAAGTCTTCATCTTAAGTCTTAGGGTTAAGTCTTAGAGTACAATCTTGAGGATAAGTCTTATGGTTAAGTCTCAGGGTTAAGTCTTAAGGTTGAGCCTTAAGGTTAAGTCTTAGGGTTAAGCCTTAGAGTTATGTCTTGGGGATAAGTCTTAGGGCTAAGTCTCAGGATTAAGTATCAAGGTTAAAGCTCAAGGATAAGTCTCAGGGCTACGTTTTAGGGTTAAGTCTTGAGGTTAAATCTTAGGTTTAAGTCTCAGTTTTCAGTTTTAGGGATAAGTCTTATGGATAAATTTCACGACTAAGTCTCAGGGCTGAGTCTTAAGGTTAAAACTTAACCTGAAGTCTTAGGGTTAAGTCTTATGGTTAAATCTTAATGTTAAATCGTAATTTTAAGTCTTAGCGTTCAGTCTAAAGTTTAAATCACAAGCTGAAGTCTTAGGGTTAACTCTTTAGAGTTACGTCTTGGGGATAAGTCTTAGGGTTAAGTCTTAACGTTTCAGTCCTAAGGTTAACTCTTAGGGTTAAATCTGTAAGGTCAACACTTAAGGTTAACTCTTAGGGTTAAGTTTAGGGTTAAGCCTTAAGGTTACATCTTCAAGTTAAATATTAAGGTTAAGTCTTAGGGTTATTTCTTAAGTTTAAGTCTGAGGGTTATATGAGCGTTCATTAGGAAGTTGAAGTCTTAGAGTTCATTCTCAGGGTTAAGTCTTCAAGTTACTTCTTAAGGTTGAGACTTAGGGTTAAGTTTTAAGGTTAAGTCCGAATGTTACATCTTAAAGTTAAGTCTTAGGGTTAAATCTCAGTGTTAAGTCTCAAGGTTAGGTCTCAGGGTAGGAGTCGTAAGGTTGTGTCTTAATGTTCAGTCTTATTGTTAAGTCTTAAAAGTTATATTTTAGGGTTCAGTCTTAGGGTTAAATTTTAAGGTTAAGTCTTTAGGTGAAGTCTTATGGCTTGAGTCTTAGGGTTAAGTCTAAAGTTTAATTCATAACTTGAAGTCTTAGACTTAAGTCTTGGGGCTAAGTCTTAGGGTTAAGTCTTAAATCTTAGGTTTAAGTCTCAGTGTTGAGTCTTAGGGATAAGTCTTTGAATTAAGTCTTCAAGTTTTGTCTTAAGGTTTAACCTTAAGTTTAAGTCATAGGGTTAAGTCTTAGGGTTAAGTATTGAGTGTAAATCTTAAGGTTACGCTTTAAGGTTAAGTCTTAATGGTACATCTCAAAGTTAAGTCTTAGCATTAAGACTTAGGGTTAAATCCCAGGGTTAAATTTCAAGGTAAAGTCTCAAGGTTAAGTCTCAGGGTTACGTGGTCAAGTTGTGTCTTAGGATTCAGTCTTAGGGTTAAGTTTTGAAGTTAAACTTGAGGTTAAGTCTTAGGGTTAAGTCTCAGGATTATGTCTTAGGGATAAGTCTTAAGTTTAAACCTTAAGCTTAAGTCTTAGGGTTAAGCCTTAAGGTTAAGTGTCAGGGTTAATTCCTAAAGGTTAAGTCTTAAGTTTACATCTCATAGATTGAGCCTTAGGGTTAATTAAGTCTTAAGTTTACATCTCATAGATTGAGTCTTAGGGTTAAGTCTTCATCTTAAGTCTTAGGGTTAAGTCTTAGAGTACAATCTTGAGGATAAGTCTTATGGTTAAGTCTCAGGGTTAAGTCTTAAGGTTGAGCCTTAAGGTTAAGTCTTAGGGTTAAGCCTTAGAGTTATGTCTTGGGGATAAGTCTTAGGGCTAAGTCTCAGGATTAAGTATCAAGGTTAAAGCTCAAGGATAAGTCTCAGGGCTACGTTTTAGGGTTAAGTCTTGAGGTTAAATCTTAGGTTTAAGTCTCAGTTTTCAGTTTTAGGGATAAGTCTTATGGATAAATTTCACGACTAAGTCTCAGGGCTGAGTCTTAAGGTTAAAACTTAACCTGAAGTCTTAGGGTTAAGTCTTATGGTTAAATCTTAATGTTAAATCGTAATTTTAAGTCTTAGCGTTCAGTCTAAAGTTTAAATCACAAGCTGAAGTCTTAGGGTTAACTCTTTAGAGTTACGTCTTGGGGATAAGTCTTAGGGTTAAGTCTTAACGTTTCAGTCCTAAGGTTAACTCTTAGGGTTAAATCTGTAAGGTCAACACTTAAGGTTAACTCTTAGGGTTAAGTTTAGGGTTAAGCCTTAAGGTTACATCTTCAAGTTAAATATTAAGGTTAAGTCTTAGGGTTATTTCTTAAGTTTAAGTCTGAGGGTTATATCTGAGCGTTCATTATTAAGTTGAAGTCTTAGAGTTCATTCTCAGGGTTAAGTCTTCAAGTTACTTCTTAAGGTTGAGGCTTAGGGTTAAGTTTTAAGGTTAAGTCCGAATGTTACATCTTAAAGTTAAGTCTTAGGGTTAAATCTCAGTGTTAAGTCTCAAGGTTAGGTCTCAGGGTAGAAGTCGTAAGGTTGTGTCTTAATGTTCAGTCTTATTGTTAAGTCTTAAAAGTTATATTTTAGGGTTCAGTCTTAGGGTTAAATTTTAAGGTTAAGTCTTAAGGTGAAGTCTTATGGCTTGAGTCTTAGGGTTAAGTCTAAAGTTTAATTCATAACTTGAAGTCTTAGACTTAAGTCTTGGGGCTAAGTCTTAGGGTTAAGTCTTAAATCTTAGGTTTAAGTCTCAGTGTTGAGTCTTAGGGATAAGTCTTTGAATTAAGTCTTCAGGTTTTGTCTTAAGGTTTAACCTTAAGTTTAAGTCATAGGGTTAAGTCTTAGGGTTAAGTATTGAGTGTAAATCTTAAGGTTACGCTTTAAGGTTAAGTCTTAATGGTACATCTTCAAGTTAAGTCTTAGCATTAAGACTTAGGGTTAAATCCCAGGGTTAAATTTCAAGGTAAAGTCTCAAGGTTAAGTCTCAGGGTTACGTGGTCAAGTTGTGTCTTAGGATTCAGTCTTAGGGTTAAGTTTTGAAGTTAAACTTGAGGTTAAGTCTTAGGGTTAAGTCTCAGGATTATGTCTTAGGGATAAGTCTTAATGTGAAGTCCTAAGTTTAAACCTTAAGCTTAAGTCTTAGGGTTAAGCCTTAAGGTTAAGTGTCAGGGTTAATTCCTAAAGGTTAAGTCTTAAGTTTACATCTCATAGATTGAGCCTTAGGGTTAATTAAGTCTTAAGTTTACATCTCATAGATTGAGTCTTAGGGTTAAGTCTTCATCTTAAGTCTTAGGGTTAAGTCTTAGAGTACAATCTTGAGGATAAGTCTTATGGTTAAGTCTCAGGGTTAAGTCTTAATGTTAAGTCTTAAGGTTGAGCCTTAGGGTTAAGCCTTAGAGTTATGTCTTGGGGATAAGTCTTAGGGCTAAGTCTCAGGATTAAGTATCAAGGTTAAAGCTCAAGGATAAGTCTCAGGGCTACGTTTTAGGGTTAAGTCTTGAGGTTAAATCTTAGGTTTAAGTCTCAGTTTTCAGTTTTAGGGATAAGTCTTATGGATAAATTTCACGACTAAGTCTCAGGGTTGAGTCTTAAGGTTAAAACTTAACCTGAAGTCTTAGGGTTAAGTCTTATGGTTAAATCTTAATGTTAAATCGTAATTTTAAGTCTTAGCGTTCAGTCTAAAGTTTAAATCACAAGCTGAAGTCTTAGGGTTAACTCTTTAGAGTTACGTCTTGGGGATAAGCCTTAGGGTTAAGTCTTAACGTTTCAGTCCTAAGGTTAACTCTTAGGGTTAAATCTGTAAGGTCAACACTTAAGGTTAACTCTTAGGGTTAAGTTTAGGGTTAAGCCTTAAGGTTACATCTTCAAGTTAAATATTAAGGTTAAGTCTTAGGGTTATTTCTTAAGTTTAAGTCTGAGGGTTATATCTGAGCGTTCATTAGGAAGTTGAAGTCTTAGAGTTCATTCTCAGGGTTAAGTCTTCAAGTTACTTCTTAAGGTTGAGGCTTAGGGTTAAGTTTTAAGGTTAAGTCCGAATGTTACATCTTAAAGTTAAGTCTTAGGGTTAAATCTCAGTGTTAAGTCTCAAGGTTAGGTCTCAGGGTAGAAGTCGTAAGGTTGTGTCCTAATGTTCAGTCTTATTGTTAAGTCTTAAAAGTTATATTTTAGGGTTCAGTCTTAGGGTTAAGTCTTCAGGCTAAGTCTTAAGGTGAAGTCTTATGGCTTGAGTCTTAGGGTTAAGTCTAAAGTTTAATTCATAACTTGAAGTCTTAGACTTAAGTCTTGGGGCTAAGTCTTAGGGTTAAGTCTTAAATCTTAGGTTTAAGTCTCAGTGTTGAGTCTTAGGGATAAGTCTTTGAATTAAGTCTTCAGGTTTTGTCTTAAGGTTTAACCTTAAGTTTAAGTCATAGGGTTAAGTCTTAGGGTTAAGTATTGAGTGTAAATCTTAAGGTTACGTTTTAAGGTTAAGTCTTAATGGTACATCTCAAAGTTAAGTCTTAGCATTAAGACTTAGGGTT